>NC_081408.1:25784422-26384422 GCF_030272615.1 Cryptomeria japonica | reverse complement strand
AGGGGTTGACCCTTCCTTAATCTAGGATTAAGAATGTGCAAGTGATTATGGGGAGGGTTAGTTGAGCGATAGGGATTAGGAACAAATGTGCAAATTGGAGGATGGGACATTAGGTGAGAGAAAAATAAGAGTTATATAATTAAATTTAATTTCTATTTGGATGAAAAGGAGATAAAGGGGATATGTGAATTAAATTAAATGCATCAAGGGAATTTGTTTAATTTAATAGATGAAGGGAACGCAATAGTGTAGGATAGGTAAAATAGTTAAATATATACAAAAATAGGAAATGTGAATTTTGAATGATAGAGTATTATTTACTTAATATAAGTGATGTGAATTAGTCAAAATAAAGAAAAATTGACCAAATGTAAGTGGCCAATTTTAGGTGCCTACAACTAGTTTAGGATATGTTAAAAATTAATGATAAGGAAACCAATAGTTAATCAAACATAATAAATTATTATACTTTTTAATCTATTTATATCTATTTATTTCAAAGGTTATTTAATAAATGCCATTTATGTAACTATTACTAAATTTTTACACATGTTTAAATTTAGTTAACAAGCTATGTTGCCTAACCCTTTATCATTATATTCAGTTCGTGTTAAGAGATTATATACACATAGATGGAATTTGAAAATCTTTCAATTATATTAAGCATAAGGATTTACATCTTTTATACAACTGGAAAGATTAAAAGAAAGTAATCTACTCAATTATAATAGTCTCTCACACAGGACCGTGAGAGTGATCTTTACTTTCCCATGCAAATGAGAAATGCAGAACCAAAAAATACAAATGCATAGAAATGATGAGAAGGGAACCAACCATTGTCTGGGGGTATATGGTTGGCATAAATTTGTTTCTGCTAGTGTAGGTCTACAATTTCGGTGTCTCCTAGCCTCCAAGTGCCTCCTTGTCCTGAAAGAATGAAAAGAAGTAGGTGTTAGATCCAAGGGATCTAAGCAATGACTGATTGACTCTTAGTCATGCCTATACATTTATACTATTCAATCATGATCCTTATTTGAACGGGAAAGTAAACATCAAAACCAGAAAAAATGATCATTAGCATTGCATCGGAGGAGATTTTTATTGCTAACTAGTTTGTTTCATGTGCAGTAACAGTTATCTTAATCTGACAAGTGGGATTAAATGTGGCTCCCACGAGGGTTGAGCTCAGCTTGTCAGCCTAATACAAAAGAGAAATCAAGTAACGAACAATATGTGATATTAAAGGGACGTGTAAGTCACAAACATGAAACCTTCTATTACATGATTACATAGCAAGTTAAAAAACTTTTTAAGGGACAAATTACTTGAAATCTAAAACCTTATAGTTTTATCAACCATTTTACCCTTGATTTAATTGGGGAGGTTCTACAGGTTTATGGTAATGAAATAGACCATCGAACAACAAATGAACAACATCAACTTTAGGTTTAGATCAGGAGGAAGTTTTCCAGTTTTCCTGTATATACCTATTAAAATTTTCCAGAAATCTACAAGCATTTAGCTGATATAATTTTTCTAGAATAGAAGAAGCAAAATGCTAACCAAATTTCCAGAATTTACAGCAGAGGGATTTTACAAAATCTCCAGATTTATATTACAAACCTCGTGGCTTCCTTTTTCTTCATGGTGGCAGCAACAACAAAATATTGCAGAAAAACGCAAAGAAATGCTCTCTTTTTCCCTTCATGGCGGCTGTCTTTTTCCCTTCATGGTAGCATGTTTAGGGTTGTTAAAAAATACTCTCGACTTAAGCTGGGTCCAAATGAAATATATTTTATGAGTTGTCGTGAGTTTTAAAAAGTCCAAGTTAAAAGTTTTTGAGAAACTTTTGCAGTCCGATAAAATCTCATCAGCTTTTACCATGTTTAAATTATGCCTTGTCTCATGTTTATTTGTCGATGACATTACCTTTCCTTTATTGACTTATATTATGCTATGTACTGTATTTTGTGGGGTTTTGCCCTTCTACATATTGCTCTTTTGAAATCCGCAAGGTAAAGACTTTAAGTCTTTAAAGTGTAATTGTTGCTTTTACAATATAATATATATAATATTGTTATTTAATATTAATATTAATGCTTTAAAAAAGTATTAATATTATATAACAATATTAATATAAATATATTCTTACTTTTATTTTCTTGCTTTATATTTTCATGTAAATTAATTTTTAGCTATGATAGCATTATAAATCATAGCTAAACATTAATATTCTAGAAAAGCAAGTTAAAATGACTAAGTCTTGAGGACTTAGTTAAAGACTTAAATGAAGAAATCACTAAGTCTTAAATACTTAGTTATCAAGTAAGTGTTGAGAGCTATTTTGGGGGAAAGAAGACTTTTTCTTTGCAAGCTTTAGGAACTCGGATTTGGACTTTTTCCAGGTTGTTGAGGGTCTTTTATGAGCATTTTGAGTGTTTTAAGGGAGGTTTTGATGAGTTGTCCAGTTGTTTATGGCTAGGAAGGACTTTTTCATTGCACACATGGCTTTTTGGATCATTTCTAGTGCCTGAAAAATAGGATTTTCAGTTGAATCCGACCCAAGGATTCAGTTCCTATTTTCATGCATATCTTTGAGAGAAAAGCATAAATATTGTAATCACTTCTTTTAGAAGTTCTCAGTTCTGATTATGCAGAGAAGGCTCTTGTGACAACATTTTGTCCTTAGCATATTTTCTTGTATATTTTCTGTAACTCAATCTTGGAGACTGAATATATGATGACAACATCTTTTGGAGCAAGATTTTATTAAGTTTTTTTTTTTTCAAGCCTTCTTTTCTTTCTGTATCTTTGTGTTCATAGCACGATTGATAGAGGTAACCAGTGAATTGTTTTATTCCTTGTTATTTTGTCTCATCAAAAGCCTAGTTGCAAAAGTGTATTTTTGTTTGCAGGTTGCAGTTTGTGTCCACAAGTACACATAGCTTTTATGTGAAAAATATATTTTCCTTGATTGCTCAGTCTAGGACCTTTATGTGAAACATTTATGCAGACCTATATAGAACATAAGTGTTTACCTACTAAAATAGAGTTTTGTAATTAGAGACATGTCATTATCATTTTAGTTTCCCTCAAAGTTTGGTGAATCACCTAGTTACTTAGTTTTTTTTTTCTTTCTCTTCCCTTTTCCTACCAAGTTTTCAGTTGTTAGAAGAGAAAATAGGCAATTAATCAAATAGGAACTGGCCTAGAATCTGGAGGTCTCATTTCAATTGATGCATTTTCGACATGCAGAGATGAGTTATAATGTTATGCAAAGTTGTTGAACTCATTAGTTCAACAGGGTGCACATTTTAAGCATTAATAGTTTTGGCACGCCCGGTGGGACCCAAAAAAAGTCTAGTTTTGAATTTTATGCTGAATTGATATGTTGTCAGTATAAAAATAGACTTGTCAGAGGTTATTTTGAAGTATATCTGGCAACTCTATAGTGAAAGATCAGTAGTTTCAGTACTGTAGAAGTTTTTTATGAGAAAGATTGAGACAAGAAGCTCAAAAACATTTGAATATCTGCATCTATCTTCATCTAAGAGGAGAGGCATAACTCTTGAAAGAACTCCTCGTACTAAGAGAGTTCAAAAATCACCAACAAAGGTCTACAGAGGGAGAGAAAGGCCAGAGAAGGATGAGTATTTTGTGAGGCGTTCAACTTCACCAACTGTAAAAACAGAGCATTCCAATTTGTTTGAGCCTTTTATCTCTCTAGTAGGTGGTATTTTTGCTTCATCTAGTATTTCATATTCAACAAAAAGTACCCGTGTAGCAAGTTATAGTGCTTCATCATTAGTTTTAGCAAGTGGTAGTTCAGTTTCAGCAAGTACATCCGCGCAATTTGGTAATATGGTTGTACCAAGAGCTTTTGGTTTTGTACCATTCACTCAAGGTAGTCCTTTAAATCTTGCACAACGTGATGATTTCCCAATTGTTGCATTGAGAGGTTTACCTGAATTCATAGGGGAAGGTCAAATTTCAGCCACTAAACATATTAGAGATATAGCTGCTATATTGATGTACATGATATCATTGTTGACAATGTAGCTATAAGGCTACTAGTTGCTTCCCTGAAAGGCAAGGCATTGGAGTGGTATAGAAAATTGCCTTTGGCTTCAATAGAAAATTGGGATCAATTGGGTGATGAATTGGTTAAGGCTTTTGAGGATAAATTTGATAATTTATCTTTAGTAGAGCAGTTAACCACCATTAAAAGGGCCCCTCAAGAGACCATGACTGATTTTAACACTAGATTCCAGAGAAATTTAAATAGGATCCCAACCAATGTTAGGTTTTCTCCTGATCATGCATTTTTATATTACCTGGAAAGTTTAAACAACGACATCTCTGTAATGATACAGTCTATGGGAGGGAATTATTTGCCTTTAGCATATAGCATAGCTATAAACGCTGAAAATAGTTTAATTCAAGTTGGGAAAATTGCACCGAGACCTCCGATGCCCTTTTCCCAAATATACAACCTAATATTCCACTTCATATACCCCCTTTTACTCCCTTGCCTGTTGTTCCAGCTATGCCTACTACTATACATCAAAATTCAGTAGTTGGGCCTTCCAAGGAGCTGCAAGAGATTAAAAGCAGTCAACAAAAAATAGAAAGTATCCTACAGACCCTTGGTAATGAGCTGACCAACATTAAAAACCAATACCAAGGGGCAAAGACAACTTTTCAAAAGCAGAATCAAGGTTTCAATCAACAATATTAGCAAAATAGACCGTCATATCAGAGTAATTTCCAAGGTGGGAGATAAAATGTCAATCAAAGGCCTTTTCAATCTTATAATCCAACACCCCTAAATGTTGGGAACCCGGTAAGAGACCTTGTACTGGAGAAAAATAACTTAATATCAGAGGTTGATTGGTGTTATCCCTATACTCAAGTGCATAACCAGGCTTCATGCTTAAATGGGATAGTGAATCAAGTGCTCATGGTCCAAAATGCAGCAAGTTCACAACCAGATGCATCTTCTGGTGCATCTGAGCAACAACAGGATATACATACTATTGAGACTGCATTCCTTAATTGGCAAGGAGAGGAATTTTGTGGTGTGAATGGTGATCTGACAATTGCAACCTATACTCAAGCAAAGAAAAAGGCTCTTGAAGTGGAACAAACATCAGACAAAGGTAAAGGTCCTGTAGTTGTAGAATCATCACACACACAAGTTCCTGTTATTCTAAAAAGATCCTATACAATCCCAGCTAAAGAGCAGCCTCAGAAGGATGCAGATCCGACGGTTGCAAAAATACATCAGAAGGTACATTCATATTTACCCTTCAACATTGTGGACAGCATGAAGAAAATGAATGTCAATATGACCATTTGGGATTCCCTCGCTATTCTGGGTCAAACTGATATATTGAGGAAAGCAATATCTAAAGAGTTAAATTCTAAGGTGAGTGTTGATAATGCTGGTAAATCAACTACTTTAACTAATGTTGTTGTTCAAAGTGACTAAAAAGAAGCCAACAACAAGGAGAAATCTATTGTTCAAGGTAAGGACGTGAAACCACCTCCATTTTGTGTTTCTCTTATCATTGGCAACAGTTTGGTACATAATTGTATGGTAGATAGTGGGGCTACGTGCTCTGTTATGCCTAAGAAAATAGAAGATCAATTAGGCTTGAAATATGAACATTTAGAGAAAGGAGTGTTACAACTGGATGGCTCAGTTGTTAATACAATGGGTCTAATTAAGGATGCAACCTTAACCCTTCATGCATATCTTAACTTCTTTGTTCCCCAGGACATATATGTAATAGATTTGCCTCCCTACTTTGCCTTATGTCTGTCAAGAGAGTTTACTACCAAAATAGGAGGTTATCTTTTGTCAGATTGGTCTCATATGCTATTCCACACTAGATATGGCACCAAAGTGACTATTAAATCTAAAACATTGTCAAAAGATCACATTGAACCCTATACGCCAAGTGGTATTAATGAAAATTGTGTAGTGTTTGAACAAGATGAGGGTCCAGATGTTTCAGAATCCAAAGCTCAGGTTAATGAAATTCCAAATATTCTGTTAGATGAATGGGCAACAGGAAATACCTTAAATAATGAAGCTAGTGTCCTTGTAGATGTTGGATTTGGAAATTACATGTTTCAGGAGGTTGGTTTGGTAATGCCAAATCTAGTAAAAGGGGAAGAAATTGTTTGTGAACATTAGAATAATGTCTGGGAGATGTTTTTCGATGGTTCAAGGAATAAACATGGTGTTGGAGGTGGTGCAATGTTGATTTCACCTAAGGATGAGAAATATTATGCAGCTTTCCATTTTAGTTTTGCATGCACTAATAACACAACAGAGTATGAAGGTCTGATCCAAGGCCTGGAATGGGCTAGGAAGTGTGGAATTAAGCATATGAAAGTGTATGGTGACAATGAGCTGATAGTTAATCAAGTTAGAGGACTGAATGCATTTAAAAATGATGCATTGAAAGCATATAAACACATAGTTTGGGATTCAATAGAGGATTTCAATGCATTCAACATTATTGCCATAATGAGGAGTAAAAACCAGCATGTTGATCGCTTAGCTATTGTTGGAGCACAGTTTGACATTCCTGATAGCATGAAGAAGAGCTATGATCAACAACATATTAAGGTCATTACCAGACCTTCTATACCTGATAATAATGTCAATTAGCGGGTGTTCGAAAGTGGCGAACAGGTCTTACAATTTCTTCTAGAAGAATATGTGTTTGTTGTTTCCAATAAGGATAGAATCCAACAGAAATATAAAGATCAAATTATTCAATTAAAGACAAATCAGCTGCCAAAAGGATTGGTTACCTTGGAATCAATCTTTAATTCTAATGATCAAGCAAAGAAGAACAAAACCAGCTTGCAAGTTCCGCAAGAACATTATGAAAATTTGGAGACCTTTGCACCCAAAAGGAGCCTAAAATTTGGTAAGGTGAGTACTCCATCTGAAAAGCAGTCTTATGTTTAGCTGTTTCAAGAATTTGCAGATATATTTGCTTGGGAATATGGTGATTTAAAAGGTTTTAACCCTGAACTAGCACAACACACTATAGAGCTAGAACCCAATGCAAAGCCCGTGAGGCAAAAATAGAGGCAAGTTAACCCCAAACTAGAAACTTTAATGCAGAAAGAGGTTTTTAGGTTGATAGAGAGTAGAATTATTTATCCCATCAAGCATACTAGTTGGGTGTCCAACCTTGTCCCTGTTAGAAAGAAAAATGGAGAGCTGCGTCTTTGTGTTGATTTTAGGGATGTGAATAGGGCTTCCTTGAAAGATAGGAATCCCCTTCCTTCTATGGAGTAAATACTTCAGTGTGTTGTTGGTTCAAAATACTTTTCACTCCTAGATGGTTATTCGAGGTATAACCAAATTCGGATCAAGCAAGAGGATCAATATAAAACCGCTTTTACCACTAAGTGGGGTACAATGGTGTACAAAAGAATACCCTTTGGGTTGTCCAATGTAGGGGCAACATTCCAAAAAGCTATGGATATGACTTTTAGAAATTTAATATATAAATTTATCTTAGTTTATCTTGATGATATCACAGTCTACTCTAAGAAGGCAACAAATCACCTTGGTCATCTCAGGCAGATTTTTGAGCATTGTAGAGTTTGGTGTCTCATTGAACCCCAAAAAATGTGTGTTTGATGTTCATGAAGGTAAGCTATTGGGTTATATTGTTTCCAAGCAAGGAGTCACAGTGGATCCAAAAAGGATAGCAACAATCCTAGAGTTACCTCTACCACATCATAAGAAAGGGTTGTAGTCTTTTATTGGAAGGATTAATTTTGTTAGGTGTTTTCTGCCTAATAGTGTAGATTTATTGAAGCCCTTGAAAGCCATGCTCAAGAAGAATATTATGTTCACCTTGACTAAAGAAGCAAAGAGCAGTTTTCAAGCCATTAAGGAAGCCTTAGCAGCAGCTCCTGCTTTACTGAATCTTGATTTCAACAAGGATTTCATTTTGTATGCATATGGTGGATTTGAAGCCATCTCTGCAATGTTGGTCCAACAAAATGCAAAAGGATTGGAATAGCTAGTCGCATTTTTCAGTAAAATCTTAGAGGATTATGAGCGGAGGTACAATTTTGTTGAAAAAATGTCCTCGTTGTTGTTAAAAGCCTCAAGAAATTTTGACACTTGTTGTCCCACAATAAGATACATTTGAAAGTTGCTCACCCAAGTGTCAAGGAGTTTCTACTTTGCAAAGATTTAAATGAAAAACAAGCTGGTTGGTTAACACGAGTCATGGAGTATGACGTGGATATCCAAGTGACCAAATTGGTTAGGGGAAAGGGCATGTGTGAGAAAATTGCTGCTAATGAAGGTTTTGATAGTGAACAAGAAGCAAAAACAACTTTGGTGTTGAATATACCAGCTGATGATGACAGGGCAGCAAGCTGGTTGTAGGATATGGTTCACTTTTTGAAAACCAGTAGGTGTTCGACAAATTTGGAAAAGGAAAAAATGAGGTACTATAGGTTGCAATCCATCCCATTTGTCTTAGTTAATGATGTGTTGTATAGAAAGGATCACAGTGGTGTCCTTCTTCGGTGTATTGATTCAGACCAGATTGCATAAGTTTTGCATGAGTTCCATGATGGTCATTCAGGAGGTCATTTCTCTCCTAGGACTACTGCATATAAAATTTTAAGGGCTAGTTGTTATTATTGGCCCGATATTTTTAAAGACAGACATACATATGTTAGAAAGTGTGTGAAATGTGCCATGTTTGTAGGGAAAGAAAGGTTGCCAGCATTACCTTTGCAGCCAGTTAAAATAGAACAACCTTTTAATAGATGGGGTGTTGACTTCATTGGTCCTATCAACCCTCCATCTAGTGCGGGACATAAATGGATAATCACCGCAATTGATTATTTCACTCGCTGGACAGAATCAACAACACTAAAGGATGCAAATGAAACTGTTGTTCTAAACTTTTATGATGATATTATTAACAGATTTTGAGTTCCTAACTCCATAATCTCTGATAATGCACTTTCTTTTGTTGGATTAAGAGTGACTGATTCGGCGGTCAAGTATGGGATATATCTCAGTACTAGTTCAAACTACTATCCTCGGGGTAATGGACTAGCAGAGTCCACAAACAAGAATCTGATCATAATTATAAAGAGGACTCTGCAAGAGAATCAACGTGAGTGGCACTCTAAATTGAACGTTTCCCTTTGGGTGGATAGAATAACTCCAAAGTAGATCATTGGGAATTCACCTTATATGCTCATCTATGGGAAAGAAGCTCAGTTGTCCATTACAACAGAGCTGCTAGCGCTTGATCTTGCTAGCCAGTTGATTTTATTTGAAGAAGGAGATCCTATGCAGGTGCATTATGCTCAGTTAATGGAGTTGGAAGAAAGTAGAAACAAGGCAATGCAAACTATGGAGTTTTGGTAGTGAAATTAAGAGATTTTAATGTGGGGGACATTGTACTCAAGTGAGATGATCTTAAGAGCAGACCAGGCAAGCATACTAAATTTGACTCATTTTGGGGAGGCCTGTTTGTGATAATAGAGTGCAAGGAGCACAACGCTTTCTAGCTATCAACACTTGAAGGAGAAAGCTTGTCGATACCACGTATCCACCTCAAACCTTGTTTTGAGGTATGTCCTACTTTGTAAATGCTAGATTAGTTCCTGAATAAAGTGCTGCTACACTATTAGTTTTTTAAGTTTCCTTTTCCCTAAGTGTTGTTGCACGGTTAGAGTTAGTTTTCAGCAGTATACACTCCTAACAATAATTCATATGCACTAGGATAGCTACATATCAAAATTCTACACCACATATGCAGGGGATAGACTCAAACTACCATACATGATGTACAATCTCCACATATAGTTACCCTAGTGCATACAAGCCTATTATTATTAGTGTTCCTGTTGTGTAGTCTTTCAATTAGTCAGTTTTCCAATTTTCCCTAAGTGGTTTTCAAATCATAAGTTGTTGTTTCAGAGTCTCCAAGTTTCAAATTGTTGTTTCAAGAGTTGAGTTTCATGTATAACAGATCCATATGAAGTCATCGTTTGATTGCACACCTATCACTCATGATTGGGGAACTGATATACTCCACTAACATCAGCCATAAATCTGCATTCAACTGATATCAGAAACTGACATATTTCAGCCATGGCTTTCATATTTACTGTAATGTTTCTCAGTGACCCTTATGCCCAATGGACTGTAAAAGGCTTCTGGTTTTCCCTATGTCTAACAGGCAGACAATCAACAAATGTCACCAAAATTGTTACTAAATTTTTACACATGTTTAAATTTAGTTAAGAAGCTATGTTGCCTAACCCTTTATCATTATATTCAGTTAATGTTAAGAGATTACATACACATAGAGAGAATTTGAAAATCTTTCAATTATATTAAGCATAAGGATTTACATCTTTTATACAATTGGAAAGATTAAAAGAAAGTAATCTACTAAATTAAAATAGTCTCTCACACAAGATCATGAGAGTGCTCTTTACTTTCCTATGCAAAGGAGAAATGCAAAACCAAGTAATACAAATGCATAGAAATGATGAGAAGTGAATCAACCATTACCTGGGGGTATATGGCTGGCATAAATATGTTTATGCTGGTGTAAGTCTGCAATCCCGGTGTCTCCTAGCCTCCAAGTACCTCCTTGTCCTGAAAGAATGAAAATAAGTAGGTGTTAGATCCAAGAGATCTAAGCAATGACTGATTGACTCCTAGTCATGCCTATACATTTATATGTTGCTATTTACTAAAGTTGTCATTAGTTGTATGCCCAAAGTAATCCTATATACTCTAGTCGGTTAATACCACCGAAATGTCCAGTCGGTAATTACTAAGGTGTCGGTTACAGAGAAAGGCTAGTCACCGAGATGAGACACACCAAGCTGTCTACCGAGTAAAGTTCTATGTCTACCGAGCAACAAAGAAGGTATACCAAGTCAATCTAAACCGAGTGAAAACGTGTTACCAAATTTAATGAACCTAGACACACATGTGAAACGTGTTACAAGATTCAAGAACATGGAACTGTTATTACATAGGAAATTGCATTTAAGGATTTTGTATGATTTAGAGGGAGTTTATCCAATGAAATAATTTCTATGTTTATTCATTCGATAAAACATGTTTGTATGATCGATGCATGAATGGCTCACCATCTCAAAGATCTATATATACAGAATGATTTGACTATCTAAAATGGAGAGGGAAAAATGATGAGTTGAATATGAAAATCTTGAGAAAAGATAAGATGTGAAGATTAACAGAGATATTCAGAGGTCACCGAGAAGGCTTTTTCAAAGAATAGTTTAAGTGACAGAGGTTACAGAAGTGTCACCGAGTTGACTTATCAATTACTGAGGTATGCTATGAGTAAGGTAATTTCATATTGAGCACATAGAGTCTACTATAACATTTCATATGTAAAGTTGCAAATATTTTGTAAAGATTTGGATTGAATTATTTTGAGTTGAGTTAGAAACCTTTAACAAGGTAAAAGACTCTAACAAAGTCTATAAATTATAAAGCCTTTAACCAAGTGTAACATTTTGTAAAAGTGTTTGTAAAATCCTTTAGCAAGGTAGATCTAAAGATCTTTGTACTCCTAATAGGGTAAGCTATCAGAAATAGCTAAGCATGTAGCTCTTGTTAGGTCCCGGGGACAACTGAGAGGGGGGGGGGGGGTGAATCAGTTGTCCAATAAATTTAAACCAAAAACAATTCAACCAACTTAATGCTTAATACCGGTGAACAAGTTAAGTATGCCGGTAGACAGTTATAACAGTTAATTGTTATACCGGTAAGGATTAGTGCATGAAATATAAACACAAAGTCATCCACAACACATAACACCAATATTTTTACGTGGAAACCCTGTAAGGGGAAAAACCATGGTGGGAAACCTTACCCACAATCAGATGATACTACTGCAGATAATAAGTGTACATAAATGGGGTCTGCACATGCAGAAAGGCCAACAGCCTAGAGCTCACTGCTCAATCACAAAATGGGAGTCACACTGACTACAGTTGGATGGTTAAATCCAATAAGAATGTATTGCACAAAAATAGCATCTTCATATGCTGGATTTAGTACCGGTGTAATGTTGATATGCTTTCACAAAAACCTAGCTTCACCTTCATATGATGTCTTCATGTATAACTCTACTTAATCTTGCATATACCTTCACACAATCCTTTTTTGCATTCCACACTTGATCTTACAAATAAGATCTTACATTTATACCATAACCTAAGACCAATTTTAGTAGGTCGGCTCTACAAGATATTACAATAAAAACATTTTACAAACAATATAATATCCGATGCAATAACCAATTGAACATGTCGGCTTAATGCATTTACAACAATAATTAATCATCTTCATAGCGTGTCATGTTGATTTGGAAAAGATAATCCTGTCGGTGTAACCCTAGACCTATTTGTCGGTAATAGAAAATATGCATCTATGAATATACCAATGACCAAAACTCCAGGACAAGATGTCCAAATGATGTCTTCGACATAACCATGTGTCTTCCATGCCATTCCAAGTGTCAATGATCATTATATATTGTTGGTGTACCATATACCAGTAACTGTGCAATAGTTACTTGCTTACCGGTGAATGTTGTTGGATCTCCAAAGTGCTAGTGTTTTAGTAGGTGTTGACATCAATGACAAAACCATACCAAAATACCAACAATCTCCCCCTTTGGCATTGATGGCAACACAAGATGGAAAAACCATCAAAGTGCCAAAATAGAAATGCCAAGTATCAAAAACCAATAATCTCCAAAAAGATCATAACCAGAAAATAATTTCCCCTAAACAACAATCTCTCCCCCTGGGAGCAACATGTGTTTTCCAAAGTTTTTCAATACTAATCTCTCCAAAAGATAATGTGTTTTTCCATAGATATCTCTCCACCTTTGACATCAAATGCCAAAGATCATATACAAAATACCAATTAATTTAATATACCAACTACTCTCTCTGGGAGGTAGCTTGCTCATCAAAGACCTGAATAAAAGATTTCTCTGTTAATTTTGTCGGTTGATGACAAACATCAACTGTCTAAGTCTCTATCGGTGGTGGTATGACTCCAAACCGATCTCTGAGATACTCAAAAGTTTCTTTAGGCAAAGGTTTAGTGAAAATATCTGCAATCTGCTCTTTAGTATTCACATAAACCAGTTTTATCTCCTTAGCTTCAACTTTTTCCCTTAGAAAATTCAGTTTGATAGAAACATGTTTGGTTTTAGAATGTAATACCGGGTTCTTAGATATATCAATTGTTGCAGTGTTATCACAATAGATAGTAATAGGTTCCTTACATTTTACTTTTATGTCTTTCAACATTTGTTTAAGCCATAGTACTTGTGTACAGTTAGTTGCTGCTGCAACATATTCTGATTCTACTGTTGATAAAGATGTACAACTTTGTTTCTTACTCAACCAAGAAACTAATCTGTTTCCAAGAAAGAATGCTCATTCGGTGGTGCTTTTCCTATCATCCACATCTCTTGCCCAATTTGCATCTGTGTATGCACATAATTCAAAGTTTTCATCTCTAGGATACCATAATCCAAGATTTATAGTGCCTTGTAAGTACCGGAAAATCCTTTTTACTGCTAATTCATGATTTTATCTAGGATTACTTTGAAATCTAGAAACAATACATACTGCATTCATAATATCAGGCCTGGTTTGTGTCAAATACAATAAACCTCCTATCATAAATTTGTATCTAGTTGGGTTAATAGGTGTAGATTCATCCCTTTGTGATAATTTGTCATTTGTTGTCATAGGTGTGCTTACCGGTTTAGAGTTCTCCATCCCAAATTTCTTTAGTAACTCTTTTAAGTATTTGGATTGACTCAAGAATATACCTTTATCAGTCTGTGAAATCTGCAATCCTAAGAAGAATTTTATTTCTCCAATCATAGACATTTCAAATTCTTGCTGCATTTTAGTAGAAAATTCCTTACATAATCTATCTTCTCCTCCAAAGATTATATCATCAACAAATACTTCTATGATCAATATGTCATCATTAGTTACTTTATAATATAAATTGTTGTCTGCATTTCCTTTAGTAAAACCAATCTTTAAAAGATATTTATCCAATCTTGCATACCAAGCTCTTAGAGCTTGTTTTAGTTCATACAGAGCTTTTCTCAACCTGCAAACCATATCATTGTCATCTGCAAAAGAAAATCCATCAAGTTGTTCAATGTATACTTCCTCTTCAAGATCTCCATTCAAAATGCACATTTAATATCCATTTGATAAACTTTGTAGTTCTTGTATGCTGCAAAAGCCAAAAATGATCTAACTACCTCAATTCTAGCTATCGGTGCAAAGTTTTCATTGTAATCAACTCCTTCTTTATGAGAATATCCCTTACACACTAGTCTTCCTTTATTTCTGACAACCTTACCATCTTCATTAAATT
The DNA here is from genome assembly GCF_030272615.1 of Cryptomeria japonica. NCBI lineage: Eukaryota > Viridiplantae > Streptophyta > Pinopsida > Cupressales > Cupressaceae > Cryptomeria > Cryptomeria japonica. Next base: position 26,369,940 of record NC_081408.1, on the reverse strand, counting down.
GTTTCTAAATACCCATTTGGTTCCAATTACATTTTTATCTTTAGGCCGATGAACTAATGTCCAAGTGTTGTTTTTCTCAATTTGTTCTAATTCTTCTTCCATATCTTTAATCCAAAATTTATCTTCACATGCCTCATTAACAGATGATGGCTCAATTTGAGAAATAAGACATACCTCTTCATTTGCCAATCTTCCTCTTGTCATAACTCCTTTAAACTTGCTTCCAATTATCTGATCTTCAGAATGATTCAATCTTACATACCAGGGTGTCTTAATTTGTTGTTGTTCCTCAATTACCGTGGAATTCTCAGATGGTGCCGGGGTAACTGGATCTTCATTCTGTACCGGTGGAATTAGAGTAGGTTCATTTGTCAAAATTTCTATTGCCGGTTCAGAGTCTATATACCTTGATGTTCCTCTGAATTGTTCATCAATCTTTACATTTGTACTCTCAACAATTTTCTGCAAGGTGACATTCTGATTGAGTGTTTGAAATCCTTTAACAAGGTCACTTCTAACAAGGTGAAGATCCTAACAAATCTAAGAGAAATCCCTTAACCGGGTCACATCTAGCAATGTGTTTGTAATCTTTAACAGGATTTGCTTTTAACCGAGCATACTCTAGAAGAGTATATTTCTTAGTGGGTCTGAAATCCTACAGTGGTTTTTTCCTATTTGGGTTTCCACATTAAATATGGTGTTATGAGTGTTATGATGTTTATATGCTTTTGAGTTTGCATGTTTAGCAGTTCTGGTTATATTACTGAAGTATATGTTACTGAAGTTGAATCTGATGTTTTTATGGAAGATTAAGTTTGTATGATTCACCCCCCCCCCCCCTCTCATCTTATTAGCTTGGCATCTATACTTAACATTAAGTATCAGAACTATCAATTGGTATCAGAGCTTTGGACTCCAGAAGAAAAAGTTTAAAGGTACTTGAGGCAAAAGATCCAAAGATGTATAAGAGGGATGCACCGAAGCTGAACAAGTCAAGTTTCTCTACATGGCAGAAAAGGATGAAGCTACACCTATCAGGAGTTGGAGAATATGTTGTATATTATCTGGAGAATGATTTCATTACACCGAGAACCTATCCATTGACAATGGAAGAGATAAAGGCAAAGCAAGAACATATTCAAGCAATGATTGAAATAACATCTGCATTGACCGATTCAGAGTTTAATGATCTAGAAGGCTGCAATGATGCAAAGGCTATGTGGGACAAGCTCATATCTGTGTATGGAGGAGATGAACATGTTCAAAGAGCAAAAGTGGACAATCTAAGAGGACAGCTTGAATCTATGAGGATGAATGAAGGTGAGAACATAACCCAGTACAGTACAAGACTAAAGGAGATTGTCAATCAAATCAAAGGAGCGGGTGGAACCATTGAAGAAAAGGATATAACAAGTAAGTTGTTAAGAACCCTTCTACCAGCTTATGCAATCCGAGTCTCTGCAATCAATGAATTAAGGTTTGTACCCAATATACCAGTTTCTTTAGATGCTACTATTGGTAAGCTACATGCATTTGAGTTGAGTAACTTTGATAATAGTGGGTCTTCAGTAAATAAAGTTGAATCTGCATTTAGTTCTTTTCATCTTGATGAATCTAATGATTACAATGAAAGAAAGTATAAGTACTCTGAAGGAGATCATAGTAGAGCAAGTGAAAGATTTCGCAAGAACATGGAGGAAGTACACAAACTGTATGAGGAAATCAGAAAGCAAGAAGAGTTTGAAGCACTATTAGCCAGAAGGTTATCGAGAGGCAAAGGTAAGTATAAAGGAAAACTACCTTTGAAATGTTTCAATTGTGATAAGATAGGACATATGGCTTCTAACTGTCCTAACAAAGATTCTACTGAAAAGAGAGATTACCGAGATGACAGACAAAAAGATAATCATTACAGAGGACACCGAGACTTCAGAAGAAGAGATAGAAAGACATGCTTAATAGCCGATGAGGAATCCAATGATGATAAATTAGATGAAACTAATACAGAGGAAGTAGTTTATGTGGCTATCAAAGATGGATCAGATGAAGAAAGGTATGAAGAAAAAGCCCCAATATCTCACATAAATACTAATGACTCTAGGATCATAGATAGTGGATGCTCACATCACGTGACAGGTGATAAACACAAGTTTGTTATGTTAGAAGACTATGATGGAGGCTATGTAAGATTTGGTAATGATGCACCATGTTTGGTAAAAGGTAAAGGATCCATAATGCTTCTTGACAATGCAAAGTGCAATGATGTTTATTGGGTTGAAGGTTTGAAATACAATTTGTTGAGTGTAGCACAACTAAACAATACAGGATACCAAATAGAATTTCAGAAAGGAATTGTCAAAGTTCATGACAAGCATGGAAAGTTAGCTGCTACCAGTACACAAACAAAAGGTAATACATTTCATCTTGATTCAACTCGAAATAAGTGTCTATATGCAAAGATAGATGATACCTAGTTATGGCATAAAAGGTTTTATCATGTAAATTTTGATAATCTGATCAAAATTAGCAAGAAGCACCGAGTAAGAGGTCTACCGAGTCTTGAAAAACCTGAGAATGCTATGTGCCGAGGATGCCAGATGGGTAAAATGACAAGATCAAGCTTTACAAGTAAGTCTTACACTTTTAAGGGAATTTTAGATCTTGTGCACACCGATCTTTGTGGTCCTATGAAAGTTCAAAGTTATTATGGTGATAAATATTTCATATTATTTGTGGATGATTACTCAAGGATGATGTCAGTAATGTTTTTAAAAGAAAAATCAGAAGCTTTTCAAATGTTTAAATGGTACAAGGCAAGAGTTGAAATGAAACAGGAAGACAACTGAAATGTCTTCAATCAGATAGAGGAGGAGAGTTCACATCTGATGAGTTCAACTTATTCTGCAATGATCATGGTATTAAAAGACAAGTCTCTGCACCGAGAACTCCACAACAAAATGGAATTGCTGAGAGAAGAAACAGATCTATTGTGGATTGTGCCAGAACCCTGATGATTGAAAAGAAAGTGCCACAAACATTTTGGAGAGAAGCAATAAGCACAGCAGTTTATACCCTGAACCGAGTACAATTGAAGAAAGGTACTTTGAAGACACCATATGAAATCTGGTATGACAAGAAACCTAATGCAAGTTATTTCAAAATCTTTGGAAGTAGATGCTATGTACACAAGGATGATAGAAATAGCAAGTTTGATCAGAAAAGTGAAGAAGGAACATTTCTTGGTTATTCTTCTAGAAGTAAAGCATTTAAATGTCTGATCAAATCATCTAACAAAATAGTAGAAAGTGCAAATGTGAAAATTGATGAATTTGCAAAAAGAAATGATGAAGGAAACTCCAAAGAACCAGAAGATTATGATGAATTTGTCTATGTTCAACTGACAAGTCGTACCGAGAGAACTATTCAAGGAAATGAAGAGAATATTCAGTTACCGAGTGATGAAGAAGATCATACAGAGCCTACCGAGCCTGTATTAGCCAAGTATGTCAGAAGACATCATGCATCAAGTCAGATTATAGGAGATAAGGATGATCCAGTAATGACAAGGAACAAACTGAGACAGAACACATGTTTGATATCTGAATTTGAACCGAAAATAGTGAAAGAGGCATTTAACAGCGAAGATTGGATAAATGCTATGATAGAAGAAATTGATCAAATCAAGAAGAATGACACATGGACACTAGTCCCAAGACCGAAGGACAAAAATGTAATCAGTATAAAGTGGATTTTCAGAAACAAGCTGAATGAAAAAGGTGAGGTCATTTGAAATAAAGCTAGACTAGTTTGCAAAGGTTATGCTCAAGAAGAAGGAATTGATTATGGTGAAACTTTTGCACCTATGGCTAGACTAGAAGGAGTAAGAACATTGTTGGCATATGCTGCTTACAAAAATTTCAAGGTATGTCAAATCTGCATTTCTGAATGGTATATTAGAAGAAGAAGTTTTTATTGAACAACCTGAAGGATTTGTTGAAGACAAGAATAAAGAACAGGTATGTAAATTGAACAAAGCTTTATATGGTTTGAAACAAGCACCTAGAGCATGGTATGAAAGATTGCACTCTTATTTAATCAAGATTGGTTTTATAAGAACATATGAAAACAGTAACATGTACATGAAGAATGATGAAAATGGAATACTGATCTCAGCCATATTTGTTGATGATATTATATTTTGTGGTAATGACTCTCTATGTAAGAACTTTGGAAATGAAATGAGCAAAGAATTTGAGATGTCATTAATCGGTGAGATAAAGTATTTTATAGGTTTACAGTTACTGCAAATGAAAGATGAGATTTTCATTACTCAATCCAAGTACATAAAGGAAATCTTGAAGAAATTTAGAATGGAGGATTCAAAACCAGTAAGTACTCCTATGACTACCAACTGTAAATTATCAAAGAATGATGAATCTGCATCTATTGATGAGACACTTTACTGATCCATGATTGGAAAGTTGCAATATGTTGTTCACAGCAGGCCAGACATAGCACATGCAGTAGGTATAGTTGCAAGATTCTCTACAGATCCTAAGGAAACACACATGACAACAATCAAGAGAATTTTTAGATACTTGAAAGGCACTAAGGATTATGGCTTAGTATATCAGAAAGGAAATGACTTTGATTTAAAAGTTTATATAGATGCTAATTGGGCAGGCAACATTGATGACAGGAAAAGCACAAGTGGAGGAGCTTTCTTTTTAGGAGAAAGACTAGTGAGTTGGCTTAGCAAGAAACAAGGATGTGTTTCACAGTCAACAACAAAAGTTGAATATGTTGTTGCAACATTGAATTGTACCAACATAGCATGGATCAAACAACTGTTGGAAGGTATAAATGAGAAAGTTACTAAGCCAGTAACTATATTTTGTGACAATACTAGTGCCATTAACATTTCAAAGAATCTTGTTATGCACTCTAAGACAAAGCACATCTCTATCAAATATCATTATCTTAGAGAAGAAGCTCAAGAGAAGAAAGTGGTATTCGAGTATGTTAGCACAAAGGTACAAATAGTAGATATCTTCACCAAGCCACTACCAAGGGACACTTTTGAGTATCTCAGAAGTAAGTTAGGGGTCCTACCCTTATCTTCTACTCACTGACCGAGTTCGGTGAAGGCATCAATTCAATGACTCTACAGAATATCTTTAGGAGTTGATGCTGATTTACAAACTTTAGGAGAATTTCTAAAGGTGTGCAGGAAACAAATATAGGGAACAGGAATTGAAGACATAAATGCTCTAACCGAGACTAAGTTGACACATAACAATAGGAATTCACTTCTCAGCGGAAGAAATTATGTTTTAGTTCTTTACTTTTTGGCATTGTTGTCAAAGGGGGAGAAGACTGAAGAGAAAAGAAGAGAAGACTAATGTATGGGGGAGAATTCTGATGACAGGAGGAGAGCAATTCAGCATTTTAGAATCTCACAGCAATCCAAATCAATTGGTTTTGCCATTAATTCCAAAAGGGGAGATTGTTGGCATTATAACAGACAAGGGGAGATTGTTGGCATTATAACAAACAAGGAGAGATTGTTGGCATTTCAATAAGGATATTGAGAAGGATGTTGATGATTATGGATACAACTGATTAAGGATGATTACTATCTTAATATTATTATTTTGTCATTGATGTGAAGAAATTGATTTTCTAATTCAGTATGATGTTGCCATATCTTAAGAAGTATGATTTGATGAGTATAAAGATGTTGGTAAAAGACACAAAAAGAATATGGTGAATAAGGGGAGAAATAAGTTATTCAATGGGCAACTATTACCGAGTTAGACAATGATGAGATCATGATGTTTAGATTGTTTTGATATCATACATATGTTATTGATTGTAAGGTTAATACTATACTATGTTACAGAGCAAGGAACCTAGTCGGTAAACCCCAAGGAACCTAGTCGGTAAAACCTTAAGGTTATCACTATCGGTTAATGAAGGCGGAATGTCTACCGAGTGAAGTTTAGTATTTACCGAGTTGCAACCGAGTAATAACATAATGCATTAAATGATTACATGCATTATTTAATGAAGGAAGCTGATGAGTTGGCTATGATTAAATGATTGGTATGCCATGAATGAAGTTTGTTAAAGAATCTATGGCAAAGGAAAATCGGCAGGAAGATCTACAGCTCAGATTGAACCACAATACCCTAGCACAAGTTCCAAGAAATGTATGCAAGTTCCAAGGCCGGGTAAACGTTTTCAGATCCGCGGATACATTGAACCTGGACAAAGTCTGAAGATCTGATGGCTATGATTGATCATGGGAAATGTGATCAAGGAGATTAAGCGGTTAGCTATTGTTTATAAATAAGGAACTGTTGATAAACAATGTATTTGGGCAAGTGTATGCACAAGGATGCTACATAGTGATTACCGAGCACAGAAACTTGAAGACATGTTTTGAATAACAGAGTATAGAGCCCAGTAGATGGACAAGATTAGTTCTATGTCTATATTGTATTGAGCAAATAAGAATCTACTTTAGCATTTTAGATGTGAAGTTGCAGATAGATTTTTATTACTGTTATTTTGTAAAGTGACAGAAAATCTCTTAACCGAGTGGACTTAACAGTCTTATTTGTAAAACCCTCTAGCAAGGTGACATTCTGATTGAGTGTTTGAAATCCTTTAACAAGGTCACTTCTAACAAGGTGAAGATCCTAATAGATCTGAGGGAAATCCCTTAACCGGGTCGCATCTAGCAATGTGTTTGTAATCTTTAACAGGATTTGCTTTTAATCGAGCATACTCTAGAAGAGTATATTTCTTAATGGGTCCGAAATCCCACAGTGGTTTTTCCTTATTTGGGTTTCCACGTTAAATCTGGTTTTATGAGTGTTATGATGTTTATATGCTTTTGAGTTTGCATGTTTAGCAGTTCTGGTTATATTACTGAAGTATATGTTACCGAGGTTGAATCTGATGTTTTTATGGAAGATTAAGTTTGTATGATTCACCCCCTCCCCCCCCGCTCTCATCTTATTAGCCTGGCATCTATACTTAACATTAAGTATCAGAACTATCATAGACATTGTCAGTGTTATGCTTACCATCAAGAGATATTGAACCCTTACCTTTGATTGAACAAGCTTTGTCATCTCCAAATCTCATTAAGCCTCCATTGTATTCTTGATAGTTCAAGAATTTGCCTTTGTCTCTTGTCATATGATGTGACCATCCTGAATCAATGATCCATTCATCTTCAACTTTAGCTACCAGGGCCTATACTACCAGTTGAGCAGTAGGTGTCGGTTGATCTTCTTTTATAGCAACAAAAACCCATCCATTTTCTATCGGATCCTCATCAGAATCATCAGTCACACCTTCATTAACAATGTAACAAGATTTGTCTTTATTTTTCTTGAATCTATATTTCTGATATTCAGGGTTAGGCTTGTATGTTCTTCTAGCTTCAACTCTTAGTCTAGCATGTCTATCAGGGCATCTTGAAGCCATGTGACCAATCTTATTATAGTTAAAACATTTAAAGGGTGCTTTACCTTCATAATTACTTCCAACTGGACCTTTAGGCATTTTTCTTGCAAATAGTGCTTCAAGTTTTTCATTTTCTTTCCTACTTTCTTCAAGTTCTCTTGCATAAAAGGCTTTCCAATCAGATTTGTCAAATGATGGAGTAGATGATGTTGATGCTTTAAAGGCCAAATCTATCTTTATAGTAGCAACAAGACCAAATTCTTCAATTTCAAAAGCTGAAAGTTTCCCAATCAATGTATCCCTAGTAACTGATGTATTAGGCATTGTTCTTAACTCATTTATAGCAATGACTTTCATTTTATATGCCAGTGGCAATCCTCTTAAAACTTTTGAAACAATTTCATCCTCACTTAAGGTTCCTCCACAACATTTAATACCCAAAACAATTTCATTTACTCTTGCCATAAAAGCAGAAATCCTTTCATCTTCTTCCATTTTCAGATGTTCATACCTGACTCGGAAGCTTTCAAGTTTTGCAATTTTGACTGTGGAATCTCCTTCATTCAGTGTTTCCAAATGATCCCAAATAACTTTAGAAGTAGACCTATCTGATAATCCTATGATTTGTTGATCTGATAATGCGCTCAAAAGTGTTTCTCTTGCTTTGCAATCATTTTCCTCATCTTTACCTAAGGTAGGTGGATTAAGCTGACCGGGAGTAGCAGTGGTATAACCATTCTTTGTAACTTCTCAAATGTCTTTTCCAATGCAATTTAGATGTGTCTCCATTCTGTTCTTCCATATGCCATAGTTGGTTCCATCAAGTTTAGGACTATCCTTCCTAAAATAATTAGTAGACATTGGATCTCCTCAAGCTGTTAAACTTCTGCAAAAGAGGACAAAGCTCTGATACCAATTGTTAGGTCCCGAGGACAACTGAGAGGGGGGGGGGGTGAATCAGTTGTCCAATAAATTTAAACCAAAAACAATTCAACCAACTTAATGCTTAATATCGATAAACAAGTTAAGTATGTCAGTAGACAGTTATAACAGTTAATTGCTATACCGGTAAGGATTAGTGCATGAAACATAAACACAAAGTCATCCACAACACATAACACCAATATTTGTACGTGGAAACCCTATAAGGGGAAAAACCACAGTGGGAAACCTTACCCACAATCAGATGATACTACTGCAGATAGTAAGTGTACATAAATGGGGTCTGCACATGCAGAAAGGCCAACAGCCTAGAGCTCACTGCTCAATCACAAAATGGGAGTCACACTGACTACAGTTGGATGGTTAAATCCAATAAGAATGTACTGCACAAAAATAGCACCTTCATATGTTGGATTCAGTACCGGTGTAATGCTGATATGCTTTCACAAAAACCTAGCTTCACCTTTATATGATGTCTTTGTGTATAACTCTGCTTAATCTCGCATATACCTTCACACAATCCTTTTTTGCATTCCACACTTGATCTTACAAATAAGATCTTACATTTATACCATAACCTAAAACCAATTTTAGTAGGTCGGCTCTACAAGATATTACAATAAAAACATTTTACAAACAATATAATATCCGATGCAATAACCGATTGAACATGTCGGCTTAATGCATTTACAACAATAATTAATCATCTTCATAGCATGCCATGTTGATCTGGAAAAGATAATCCTGCCGGTGTAACCCTAGACCTATTTGCCGGTAATAGCAAATATGCATCTATGAATATACCAATGATCAAAACTCCAGGACAAGATGTCCAGATGATGTCTTCGACATAACCATGTGTCTTCCATGCCATTCCAAGTGTCGGTGATCATTTTATCTTGCCGGTGTACCATATACCAGTAACTGGGCAATAGTTAATTGCTTGCCGGTGAATGTTGTTGGATCTCCAAAGTGCTAGTGTTTTAGTAGGTGTTGACATCAATGACAAAACCATACCAAAATACCAACAACTCTAACCAAGCAATCTTGATTATTGCAGTCGTGAAGTTGTGGGTACCATCCCCACCGCAGTTTTTCTCTCTAACCAAGAGTTTCTGCGTAACCAAAATCATTTTGTTATGGAGTGAAATTTGTATGAATGTTATTTCTATGATTATGTTTCAACATTATGTAGTATGAGATCAGCAATATTCAGTCTATGTTTAACAGTAAAATTTTTGTTTAAGAAAAGTTTTGAAGTACTGATTCACCCCTCTCCTCTTAGTACATTAGCTTTCCTAGTTGGACCTAACAATTGGTATCAGAGCTCTACTCTTGGTAAAGGTTTTAACAACCTAAAGAAAAAGATCCTATCAATGGAAGGCTACAAACAATCTCGCAGAACTGTGAATCTTCAAGAAGAATTGGATCATGCTAATCAAGTGATTGCAGATATGCAGAGACAAATGCAAAGATCACTGAAAGTCAGAAGAAGGTTGTTTGATGATTTACAGGACTCACAAGAATTGGTGGAACAAATTGAGACATCATCTGAGAACAGCATATCAGAAGAGTCTGAAGAAATGATTGTAGAACTGAAAGAAAAGAACAAAGCACTGAATGAATAGCTAAAAGCAATGAAAAGGGAACATGAGTATTTCAGCACACAAATGACTAAAAATCTTGATGCATTGAGAATAGCTGAAGATAATATTTGAAATGTAGAAAGAGAAAAACAACAGCTAGAAGCAATGGTGTCTGAAAAGAATGATGAAATATCAAGGATGACTAGAGTTCAACATAATTTGTTTGATCAATTGGGTTATGCACATCATGAAGCAACTCTAAAAGAAAATGAGAACCAAGCATTGAAACTTGAATTATCAGGATTGACTGATGAACTAGAAGAAGAAAAGAAGTCCAAAGAAACACTAAAGAAAAGTTATGAAGCATCAAGAATGTTGGATGAGCAACTAAACTTAAGATCACCTAACAAATTTGTCAGACTCGATTATAAAAGAAATAACTCTACCGAGAAAGGGATCAACACCACTGAGAAAGGAGAATCATCAAAGAAGGCTGAAAACAAAGATAAGATGAAAGACAAGAAGCCTATTTGCAACTATTGTGGAAAACAAGGACATATTGCCAACATATCCAGGATCAAAAAAGGTAAGCAGCCGAATGTAACTAGGTCTGATGGTTATTGTTACAGTTGCAATAAGTATGGTCACACATCTAAACAACGTAGGACAAAGTCTGTTAGCAATTATCAAAAGGCAAAATTCAAGGGGTTTTGCAAAAATTGCAATAGATATAGACACAATACCAAAAAGTGTTGGTTTAAGCAGAAAAACTATATGTGGTCTCCACACCGAGCAAATACCAGAAGCTGCCGAACTCACATAGATCTCAATCGTCAATATACTACAGTGCCATGGGATTACAATACAAGGATATGGTGTGAATGTTGTGGAAGATACAAACATATAAGTGCTAACTGTATGATAAGGTTTGGAATGAACAACCGGAGATCATGGAGAAATCCTGGAATGACATGCTTTCATTGTCACAAAGTTGGACACTTGGCTAAAGAATGCAGAGATCAACCTAGAAGAGATACTAAGGAGATAACAAATAAACTACAGAAATTCTGGAAAAAGAAGGAAAATGTGTCAACCAATGAAGAAAGCACCTTGCCTACCGAGTTAGGTGCATCTACTTCCAATTAATCAATAAAGGTATGAAGGGACAACATTCTCACAAGGTTAAATTTTAATAGTTCCTATTTAATCATATACTTAATTGCAAGATCTGCATAGCTAAGATGCAATGGTAAATTTGAAATATTATCTAGTCTTTTTGATTTACCAGAGAAGTCGGTAAATACATTAAGCCTGTATAGTCGGTAAAAGCATATAAGGGAGATAGTCGGTTTAGTGGAACTGAGTGCATTTAATGCTTAGTATACCTAACTGCATGAAGCCCGATAAGGTAGAAAAGATGTATTTAAAGTACTCTGCATGGTCATTTTTCACTTACTAGTTTTCAAAGAGCAGAGCTAAGTGAATTAAAGGCGATCAAACATTCCTAGAAGTGAATTCAAGGTATTTCACACAATCTAAAATGCATTTTCAAGCAAGTTAACCGATTAAAATCAGTTGTGAATAGTTGCATTGTATTTACTAAGTTGAAAGCATTTTTCTGGTTATTTGAAACCCTAAGATATTCCTTAAGTAGAATTCCAAGTTTGAAATAGCTCCCAAGGTGCAAAAACCCATTGTAGTTGAGACCATTGAGAAGCCATCAGTGAAATACACCTTACCTCCCAAAGTGGCATCCGAACCCGATGAGAAAACTGCATTCTCTCTTATTCCTGATAGGGTTCTATTGATAGAAGATGTCAGATTTTATACTAAGTGTCATGTTGAAGAGCTAGGTCATACTGAAATTAAGGATATGTATGATGAATTGTGCACCGATGGAATCCTGGATAGCAAGTTTGAGCACATCAAAGTTAAGGGATTGATCGAAGCCCTAACCTATCCCCGAGTCTTCAAACCCCAATGGGTCAAATTTGTCTTGAGCAGAGTGCATGATGATTTTATGTGGTTAGAAGATCAACCTTTCAAGATCACCAAGGAGATTATTCACATAATAACCAGATGCCCTATATTTGACCATGCCAGAGCAAAAAAGATGATTTCACAAAAGGAATTGATAACATTAACTGGGGTTGAGTCTAATTGCAGAGGTCTTAAGATGAACAATGTAACTAATGCAGAACTTAACTTTGCTATTAGAGTTATTGGTTATTGTTTATTCCAGTTGGCAAGAGAAAATAGTGTACCGTGTGCAGCTATAGATTTGGCCTATAAAATTGTGAAAAAGGGTATGAAAATTGACTTATGTGAAGTGTTGTTGAAGAATCTTTTTGAAAATCTCAACACAATAAGGAAACCGAAGAAGAATGATACTGCTAACATGCTAAAGTTTGGGTCACTCTTAGTGTGTATGTTCTTCTATTTTCATAAATTCTTTCCTTCAGTCGGTAACATTGATTAGGATTTACACTAACCAATCACCCATCAGAGAAATGATTTCATCAATCAGCTAGGTGATAATTTCAATGTGATAATGGATGATTACTTTAACATTTTTCAAAAAAAGATGCATAGCAGGTATAGGATCCCACCGCAGCTAGTGGAAAAGTATAAGGATACCATCTATTTTGAGTTGGATACGGGCTACTATTATGTTAATGCAGTAGAGCCTAGGACTCAATCTTTACCGCCTATGGGTTATGAGATTGATTTTGACATTTCTCAACAACAAATAGATGCCTTCTTAGCACTTCCAAGGCACTCTACTGAGATCAGGTATGACACCTATGAAGAGGTAAAAGAAAAAGTAAAAATGAGCATTGTAGTACCTAAGGCTACCAGGAAAGCCACCAAAATGATAAAGGATTTAATTGAAAATTTTGGAGAAGGTTCTAACTCCACTCCTACCAAGAGTGATCAACTTTCAATTGAGGAAAAATATGAAGCTCAAGAAGTAGCAATTACTCTAAGCATGGAGTTGCCAAAAGGCAAAATTTTGAAAAGGAAGAAACAGGATACAACCAAGATATCACCAACCTCGCTAGTAAAGCGACCGATCACTAGATCATCTGCTATGTCACCCGGTAAGAGGCAGAAAAATGTTGAAATGCCTAAGATTACAAAAACTTATAGAAAGAAGAACAGAAAACTAATTTTGGAAAGTGACACAGAGTCTGAAGATGCAAATAAATTTCAGATTATAAAAAGCACTAAGGAAGATGTACACAATGTTGATAATTTTTGTGCAAATTTAAAACAATGTGGTGGATTTGGGTCATTTAGATATGTAAAGTATGACTCCAAAATAGAAGAAGAAAAGAGGAAAATAGAAGAATCAATAGTGTGTACACTTCTCAAGTTTCGAGTAGTTCCATTGGAAGTAACTGATTTTCTTCCAAAAGCATTGTACTCTCATATTGACAATAGATGGAAATATGCTATGGAATCAAAGAAGTAGATTAGAGAATGAGTTTTGGTACATCTCTTTCCAGATATGTCGGTAGATGATATAAAAGATCATTTGAAAAACTACTAGACAAATTTTCAAGTAAAGCAAAGGGCCTTGAAAATGATGAATGGCCTTTATCTTGAAGTAGAGAATGAAACTAAAGAAAAATGGCAAGAAATACTTAGAGTTCAAACTGAAGAACCTCAAGGTGAAGTGGAGATAGTTGACATCACCGAGCCAGATCCTACTTCAACTATTCAGTTAGATGAGGATGTCATGGATACTGAGGCACAAGAAGAAGCAATGATAGAAGGGAATGCCTATGCCAAACTGGTATCAAGTGAATCAACTCTGGAACAAGTTAAGTCCTATCCTCCGGTAACCCAACAAGTTTCAACCGAGAAACCACATAACACAGATCAAGGTAAAGAGGGTCAAAAGGCTACACAAGGTGAATCTACCTCTCAGGCCACCAACGAGCAAACTTCCCAAGCACCTTCAAACACTAAAACTGTTGCCATTGAGACCCCAAGCAAGGAAACACCGAAGGATACAATAGAGGCTACAGGAACTAACAAAAGTGTTGCCTCCATCGAGCAACTTACTGAGGAGGGACAAGCCTCCAAAGCCATTGTCCTCATTCAACCGGTGAAGGCATCACCATCAAAGGAGAAGAAGGCAAAGAAGCATAGTTTCAAGATAGATCTATCAAAACCTATTGTGTTGCCGAATGTTGACATTGAAAAACTAAAAGGGCAAGCACTGATAGAATTCGGTGAGCTTTGTAAAGCCAAAGCAGAGCAGGAAAAATAGATAGCTATACAAAAGAAGAACCGAGTACTTTAGAAGGTTAAAACATTATTGACAGACATGCTACCTAAAGCTACTATAAATAAAGATGTTGCCATCCATATGCAACTAGATGATCTACTCACTCAATTGGAAGCATCAGGAGTAGAAGCATCAGAATACCTTAGCAAATTGAAAGAAAAAGAGCTAACTGCCAAGATGTTTGAAGAAGTGTAGAAAGCAATTGCTATAGGTAAAACTAAGCTTATTGGATTCATTGCTGAGTTGTCCTCTCAACTCAAGCATATTATTTATTTATTTCAGAAGTTATGTACATTTTCATTATTTATCAAAGATATCAAGAATAAGACCAAAGTCATTGAAAAAGAGATTACCGATCTCTCAAATAAATTGACTACTGAGTCAAATTCTATTCATAATTTTTATACAAAGCTACAAACTCTTATGGATCAACAGTTCGAACTTCAGAATGAAGAGCACAAAATAAGGATGGATATCATGACTCTTCAGACATTATTTATTCCCCATTTATCATTAGTTCAAGAGCAGATCAACCGAGCTACCCAATTGTCCACTCAAGCCGAGGGAAGTACTTTAGATGGTTTGATTTCACTCTTAGTTAATATTACAGCTTGGAATTCACTAATGGAAAGTGTCAAGGATGCACTTGCCACCGCTCTCAAAGACGCTCGTACAAAGTATAAATCTATTTTTGATCAGTTGCCCCCACCACATGGTAACTAGTTTTGATGTTTGTCAAAAAGGGGGAGTGTACCGAGTATACAGAGTATCCGAGTGTACAGTTGAAATTGACAGGGGGAGCATAGAACATCAGGAGCATGAAATACATAGTATAGATCATCAAGTTGTTCAACATATTGATAAGGGAAGTATGTAATTGAGTATGTATTTGAACAAATGTATATACTGTCATTTCAGTTTATTTTATAAGTATATAGATTTTGTATTATGGCTTTGAAAGGAGTTTTTGTCAAACATACCAAACTAATGTCAAAAGGGGAGATTGTTGCTATTTACTAAAGTTATCATTAGTTGTATGCCCAAAGTCATCCTATATACTCTAGTCGGTTAATACCACCGAAATGTCCAGTCGGTAATTACTAAGGTGTCGGTTACAAAGAAAGGCTAGTCACCAAGATGAGACACACCGAGCTGTCTACCGAGTAAAGTTCTATGTCTACCGAGAAACAAAGAAGGTATACCAAGTCAATCTAAACCGAGTGAAAACGTGTTACCAGATTCAATGAACCTGGACACACATGTGAAACATGTTACAAGATTTGAGAACATGGAACCGTTATTACATAGGAAATTACATTTAAGGATTTTGTATGATTTAGAGGGAGTTTATCCAATGAAATAATTTCTATGTTTATTTATTCGATAAAACATGTTTGTATGATCGATGCATGAATGGATCACCATCTCAAAGATCTATATATACAAAATGATTTGAGTATCTAAAATGGAGAGGGAAAAATGATGAGTTGAATATGAAAATCTTGAGAAAAGATAAGATGTGAAGATTAACAGAGATATTTAGAGGTCACCGAGAAGGCTTTTTCAAAGAACAGTTTAAGTGACAGAGGTTACATAAGTGGTCACTGAGTTGACTTATCGATTACTGAGGTATGCTATGAGCAAGGTAATTTCATATTGAGCACATAGAGTCTGCTATAACATTTCAGATGTAAAGTTGTAGATATTTTGTAAAGATTTTGATTGAATTATTTTGAGTTGAGTTAGAAACCTTTAACAGGGTAAAAGACTCTAACAAAGTCTATAAATTGTAAAGCCTTTAACCAGGTACAACATTTTGTAAAAGTGTTTGTAAAATCCTTTAGCAAGGTAGATCTAAATATCTTTGTACTCCTAACAAGGTAAGCTATCAAAAATAGCTAAACATGTAGCTCTAACCAAGCAATCTTGATTATTGCAGTCATGAAGTTGTGGGTGCCATCCCCACCACATTTTTTCTCTCTAACCAAGAGTTTTTGCGCAACCAAAATCATTTTGTTATGGAGTGAAATTTGTATGAATGTTATTTCTATGATTATGTTTCAACATTATGTATAATGAGATCAACAGTATTCAGTCTATGTTTAACAGTAAAATTGTTGTTTAAGAAAAGTTTTGAAGTACTGATTCACCCCTCCCCTCTTAGTACATTAGCTTTCCTAGTTGGACCTAACATTATACTATTCAATCATGATCCTTATTTGAATGGGAAAGTAAACATCAAAACCAAAAAAAGGATCATTCTCATTGCATCAGAGGAGATTTTTATTGCTAAAGTTCTAGTTTGTTTCATGTGCAGTAACATGTATCTTAATCTGACAAGTGGTGTTAAATGTGGCCCCCACAAGGGTTGAGCTCAGCTTGTCAGACTAATACAAAAGATAAATCAAGTAACAAACAATATGTGATATTAAAGGGACGTGTAAGTCACAAACATGAAACCTTTTATTACATGATTACAAAGCCAGTTAAAAAACTTTTTAAGGGACAAATTACTTGAAATTTGAAACCTTATAGTTTTATCAACCGTTTTACCCTTGATTTAATCAGGGAGGTTCTACAGGTTTATGGTAATGAAATAGACCATCAAACAACAAATGAACAACATCAACTTTAGGGTCAGATCAGGAGGAAGTTTTTCCAGTTTTCCTGTATATACCTGTTAAAATTTTCCAGAAATCTACAAGCATTTAGCTATTATGATTTTTCCAGAATAGAAGAAGCAAAATGCTAACCAAATTTTCAGAATTTGCAGCAGAGGGGTTTTACGAAATCTCTAGATTTCTTTTAGAAACCTCACGGCTTCCTATTTCTTCATGGCGGCAACAACAACATAATATCATAGAAAAACACAAAGAAATGCTCTCTTTTTCCCTTCATGGTGACATGTTTAGGGTTGTTAAAAAATGCTCTCGACTTCAACTAAGTCCAAATGAAATATATTTTATGAGCTACCGTGAGTTTTAAAAAGTCCAAGTTAAAAGTTTTTGAGAAACTTTTGAAGTCCGATAAAATCTCATTGGCTTTTATCATGTCTAAATTATGTCTTGTCTCATATGTTTATTTGTCGATGGCATTTACCTTTCCTTTATTGATTTATATTATGCTATGTATTGTGTTTTGCGGGGTTTTGCCCTTCTACATATTGCTCTTTTGAAATCCGTAAGGTAAAGATTTTAAGTCTTTAAAGTGTAATTGTTGTTTTTACAATATAATATATTAATATTAATGCTTTAAAAAAGTATTAATATTATATAACAATATTAATATAAATATATTCTTACTTTTATTTTCTTGCTTTATATTTTCATGTAAATTAATTTTTAGCTATGATAGCATTATAAATCATAGCTAAACATTAATATTCTAGAAAAGCAAGTTAAAATGACTAAGTATTGAGGACTTAGTTAAAGACTTAAATGAAGAAATGACTAAGTCTTAAAGACTTAGTTATCAAGTAAGTGTTGAGAGCTATTTTTGGGGAAAGAAGACTTTTTCTTTGCAAGCTTTAGGAACTAGGATTTGGACTTTTTCCATGTTGTTGAGGGTCTTTTATGAGCATTTTGAGTGTTTTAAGGGATGTTTTGATGAGTTGTCCAGTTGTTTATGGTTGGGAAGGACTTTTTCATTCCACACATGGCTTTTTGGAGCATTTCTAGTGCCTAAAAAATAGGATTTTCAGTTGAATCCGACCCAAGGATTCAGTTCCTATTTTCATGCACATCTTTGAGAGAAAGCATAAATATTGTAATCACTTCTTTTAGAAGTTCTCAGTTCTGATTATGCAGAGAAGGCTCTTGTGACAACATTTTGTCCTTAGCATATATCTCTTGTACATTTTCTGTAACTCAATCTTGGAGACTGAATATATGATGACAACATCTTTTGGAGCAAGATTTTATTAAGTTTTTTTTTTTCCCAAGCCTTCTTTTCTTTCTGTATCTTTGTGTTCATAACATGATTGATAGAGGTAACTAGTGAATTGTATTATTCCTTGTTATTTTGTCTCATCAAAAGCCTAGTTGCAAAAGTGTATTTTTGTTTGCAGGTTGCAGTTTGTGTCCACAAGTACACATAGCTTTTATGTGAAAAATATATTTTCCTTGATTGCTCAGTCTAGGACCTTTCTGTGAAATATTTATGCAGGCCTACATAGAACATAAGTGATTACCCACTAAAATAGAGTTTTGCAATTAGAGACCTGTCATTATCATTTTAGTTTCCCTCAAAGTTTGGTGAATCACCTAGTTACTTAGTTTTTTCTTTCTTTCTCTTCCCTTTTCCTACCAAGTTTTCAGTTGTTAGAAGAGCAAATAGACGATTAATCAAATAGGAATCGACCTAGAGTCCAGAGGTCTCATTTCAATTGATGCATTTCCGACATGCAGAGATGAGTTCCAATGTTATGCAAAGTTGTTGAACTCATTAGTTCAACAGGGTGCAAAGGTTAAGCATTAACAGTAACTTCTAACATCTATCATCAGTTTAAAGTTAATTGCATTCATGTTCACATGTAATTATTAAATTGCGACATGTTTAGAGCTTTAATTCTCATTTGGATTTGGCATTGCCTTTGTTTGATTATTTACAACTTAATTCTAATTTTTTTATTGAATTAGATTCTTTTATTTTAACTTTAAACATCATTTAGAAGCAAAAAATTAAAAGTAGTTCAACAAATTTTATTTTTAATATGTGAAGTAATTTAATAAAATTTTATTATATTAATAGTGTTGACAAATTAATTGTTCTAACAACAATACTTTAAATGAGTTTCTTGCTAAAATTTACTATAAAAATGCCACCTGTTATTCAAATAATAATTTTTTTTTATACATTTTTCATATAGATGAATTGTCAAGATACGGTTCTTCTCACATTGTCCATAAATTTGGAGGCCAATGGATGATAAAATAAAAAATATCCCCTTATTTTCAAAGACAGTTGTACACTTTTTTTTTAAGGTCAACACTTTTGATTGGAGTTATGAACTTGTAAGGTTGCAAATGGGGGACCTCATTCATAGCACAAATACTCAACAATAACATCCCAATAGGGGTTTGAAACTTGGTGGCAAGATTCACAACACCACAATTTATCCATCACACTATACCATTACCAACTAAGAGAGTTATATACTTGTGAGAGAACAATAATTTATAACTATATTAGAATACATCAATCTAATATAGATATGGGTATTTTGAAAATGTCCTTAGTTTTAAAGAATGCTTCATGACTTAGAACAACAATAGCTCCAACTACTCTTAATCCAACATAAACATAAGTAAAAAATACCCCAATTATAAAAAGAATGATAGTAACACATTAATCTAACATGAATGCACACAACTAAATATGTATTCTCCTTTATAAAACGATCTATAATTCAAAGCTAATAACATAGAAATAGACTAATTTACTTAATCCAACATAGACAAATAAAAAGTCCACTTATTTAATCAATGATACAATATTAACAAGTGCCACGTAGTGGCGAGTACTTGCCTTGTATTTGTAATAGTAATTAAATATTTTTTTTTCAAACAATTAGCAAATAGAAGAGATTAATAATTTATACTATATTAATTATAATCAATGAATAGTTAATCAATCAAATTAGTACATATGAATTTAGTAAATAAATGAGACGCTTAGTAAAGCTATTAATTTTATAAATTTATGCAAACAATAAATAATCATACTTATCACTAAATTTAGATGGAATTGTTGATATCCTTTAATTTCATAAATTCTAATTTATTTTATTTTAAGAAATATTATGTTGTAGACATCAAATTTTCACACTGATGTTTATCCTGAAAGGGTATTGCACATTGTAACTTAGGACCGTATTGATAATTTGCTTTACCATTTTAATTTTTTTTTAATGAAATCTGTTTTATTGTATTATTTACAATGATGTGTGTGAGAATATGCTTTTGAATATATAATAAAAATCCACTTCTTCATGCTTTGAGGAATGATCTAATTACAATGATGTGTGTGTAGAATATGAGGAATGATCTAAGGATAATGTTATTTGAAGGAATAGGGACATATACACTATATCATTTTAACATTAAGCAAACTTAATTATAATTCAAACTTTATTCATAGCACATCAAAAATTATTTAATTATAATGAATGTATTTGGTAATCTTTGTATTTTTTAAGTTAGTTCATGCAATCTTAATAAAGATATTTGCAAATATGTGTAATCTTGGTTGAATATTTGAAAATGGAATATCAATAATGCTAGAGAATATATTCTATATTATTCAATTAATATTAGTCCTTCACTCACTTATCACAGTAGTTACCTTACCTTGTAATGGCAACTACCAATATTTTCATAATTAATTAATTAATTAGTATCAAAATATTTTTTACCTAGACAAAATTCATTTGTCATGTTAGTTACCTTATAACATATATCAAATCAATTTTTTTTAGATGTATAGGACCAAATTTTTTATTATTCATCCAAGTAGTCATAATCAAAACATCTCCACAATATTATTATTGTATTTTCATTACTATATTGTTATTACTTTATTATAATTATAGTATAATATTTTTTATTTATTTTTGATCGGTGACATGGATTTTTAGCCTGGTCCAATCACCAGGTGAGGCCACAAATCAGGGGGCCTCATCCTCGCCTTACATATCTGAGGTATTAACACCTCTAAGCATTAGTTATATTCTTAGCAATTGTCACCTCCTCCTTATCTCTCCAACAACGACCATCTCCATATTGTTGCCCACGAGCAACCCCTTATCACTCCATTACTCGCGATAACACCTTATCTCTCCACCCTTGAATCTCGAGCCACCACCTTATCTCTCCAAGTCAGGTCTCCATATCTCTCTAGTCATTGCCACCACCATACTGGTCCGACCGTCTGATGGGAAGCCTTGTCCGCACACCGGAGACTGCAAACAATGAGCATTAACACCCCCACATAATCACTAATTGTCCTGGTCAACGGACCACGTCTATGCCATCCGTCAGAGTCTGGTCAATACCTGCAAGGGTTGCAACAATAAGCGAGCCCGGAGACTCGACCATAAGACCTCCGTATTAACACAGAGTGTGCACTGTTGCACCGTAGGGTCATCCCCAATTATAGTATAATATTATTATATAAAATTTTACATATAATATATTATATTATTGATAATATTAGTTTATTATCCATTTTTTATATTATTAAATTATATGAAGATAACTAAAATAATATTAAAGCTATGAGATTTCCACAATCCATTTTGTATTCTAGTGTATTTTTTCTGGATTCGATTGTGTGTATTTTTTCCCATCAATCGAATCTAGAAAAAATATACTAGAATATAAAATAATATTATTAATTCATATTTTTTATATTATATATATGTTTATTTATTTATATAAAGCTTTAAAAGATAAGACTCTAAATAATTTGAAAAGAAAATTTAAACATTCTAAATTTAAATTTGTCTAAGAAATTTCATTTATTGAATTGTATTCCCACCCATTTTGAATCCTAACCATAATTTAACCCTAACCACAAATCAAAAGTTTTTCCTAGAAGCCTATTTAATCTTTAACCCTAACTCAAATTTAACTTTATACCTAACCCTTACCCTAATTATGTTTGAACTATAATCATAATTTAATTCGTAAAAAATTTCTTTTATAGCTTTAATTAAACACTAATTAGATCATAGTCCTAATCCCAATTGAACCCCACTTCTAATTAAACTCTAACACTAAACTTATTGAACACAAATCTAATCCTAATTGAATTATAATCCTAACCCTAACTATAATTAAACCTAACTATAATTATAATTGAAATATAATTATAATGAATATATTTGATAATATTTCTTTTTTTTTTAAGTTAGTTAATTTAATCTTAACTATAATATTTGTAAATATGTGTAATCTTATTGAATATTAGTGAATCCATTTTTTAAATTAACATTCAATTCATATTATAAATATATATAAAGAAAGACGAGAGATATAGATGCTTTCATTTTTTAATTTAATAACATTATTTAATTTAATTGAAATAATAAAAAATTAAAGCATGTCTATGTCTATGTCTATGTCTATGTCTATGTCGTGTTTGTGTATGTGTGTGTAATTAGTTCTAATGTATAGTCATTAAAATAAACTTTTACTAAGTCAAATTGAACACTAAAACAAGTCTTGGTAAATTAAATTAAACTAAACCAAATTGAACCTTAATAACAAAGAAAATCGAACCTTAATACAATTTGCATTCAAGATTAAGGGTTAGAGTTTAAATAACACTATTAAGAAATTAGGATTAGAATTCAACCAATTTTGGTTATGGTTCAATTTGATTTAGTGTTAGATCTAATGTTCAATTTCATTTATAGTTACAGTTTAATTTGGTTTATTGTTATGGTTAGGATTTCATTTAAAATTAGAGTTAGGGTTGGTATTAACACATCAATCCTACTTTAATAATGGTTACAATTGAATTAGGTTTATTGTTTAATTATGTTTAAGAGTTATTGTAAAATTTGGTTTAGTGTTTAATTATATTTAATGTTGGGATTCAATTTTGTATAGGGTTAGGGTTATTGTTAAATTTGGTTATGGGCGGGGATTAAGATTTAGTTTTGTTTAGTCTTAACTTAGGTTAAGGGTTAGTGTTCAATTATGTTTAAAGTTAGCTTTCAATTTTGTATAGTTTAGGGTGGTGGTTAAATTTGGTTTAGTGTTAGTGTTAATCTTTGTTATGGGTTAGGGTTAAGGTTAAAATTTACTTTTAGTTTTAGTGTTTCGTTTGATTTCGTCTTAAATTACATTAAGGGTTAGCATTTAACTTGATTTAGTTTTAAATTATGTTTAAAGTTAAGATTAATTTTTGCATTATTTTTGAATAATAATGAACTAATGAAAATTAAATGTAACAGTTTACTATAATACTAACTTAACGGTAAGTACTAATAAAAACATATTAAAATCAGAATGACCATATTAATGAATGTGAATTCTCTCATTTTGAAAGAAACTTTTCATGACGATTGATTTTCTTCTTGGTTCTCCTCCTACCAAGCCCTTTCAACGGTTATCTAGGGGAAAGGACCCAGTAGTCGTGCACCCTAACTTCGCGCTTCTCAAAATCCTACTTGGAAATTTCAAATCACTCCGATTTTTTTACAGCAGCTCACTTGGCAAGTCCCCTGCTAATAACTAAGGTTTCAGGGCCACGTCATCAAATATGATGCCACATCAGCATGCTTTTTGCCAAGGTGTCCAAAACAGCCCCCAAAAAAAGTGAGACCAATAGGCATGCAAAAGAGACCCCAATAGTTGTGCAGCTGACATGGCATCACCTGATTGGTTACTTTTTACAATATTAGTACATTTCTTAACAACTATTGGTACATTTCCTAACAACTGTTGGTACATTTCCTAACAAAAATTGATATTTTTTGTTTCAAACAATAGGTTTTATTTGTTCAATTTTTGGAACAAAAGGTATCAACAACCCTCACAACAATTGGTACATGCTCAACTACTGGGTCCTTTCCCCTATTGTAAAAGATCATATTAAAAAAAAAGAAACGCAAAGAAAGAGTACATAACAACATGACTCGTATATACACACTGATTCCATAAATGCAAGATCAAAAAAAACATTCCCCAAGTTTTATAATATATTTCTTCAAATTAGTTTAACGAGTAAAACATCCTCATTATATCTGAATTTTAGATTACAAGATGATTAAAACTGAATCAAAATTGTAAAGACACAAAATCCTAACGAGGAAGAAAATATTTTTGGCTAGATACCATTTCAATGGATAATGATAATAATAAGAGCGGATGCAATAGCAGCTAGGAACTTAGATGCTACTCGTTCATGGAGCTCATAATGCATCTTGGTTTCAATTCCTCTACAATATCATCTAACAGTTTTCTCTCCAATTACCAACCGGTGCAGAGAATATCAGCAAAGCGCATTTCACAATCTTCAATATGTAGAATGCAATATTTTGTGAACAGAAACAAGAGCTCTGCCATACCTGCAACATTTTTTTCAAAACCAGAGGTAAAAAATGAAGTTAGGGTTTTGTTGCAGCGCGCTCAAAACTCTGAAGATCACAGTGTGCTCTCGCTAAGTGAAAAGCCGGACAGAATAATAAGGGCTGAGGAAGATGATAATGAAGATAATGACCGTGACGATTTCAGCTACGGTCCCGATCATCGAAGCGGTTAGATTTCTGAGACTTGTCATTCTGTTTAATGTGATCTTTTTTGTCTTTGTTTGCTTTTTTGAGATTTTTTGGGGTAAAGATTTAGGACTTCAGATGCATGAAACAGGAACGTCTAAAGGAAATTTAGTGTTATTATTAGAAAGAACATGTTTCTTTAGAGAAATTTCCTTTAATTTCAAGTCCGGGTTGGACGTAGAGAAATTCGATAACGTTTTTAATGTATTTGAAAACTTCGGGAAAGGGTTCTGGTGTAATGGTTAAGAAGAAAATTTTTGTAGGTTGTTTGGATCCAAGATGCATTAAGCAGTAAAGGAAAAAAGAAAATGAAGTATCATTGTAGAAAGAAAATATTTGCTCAGAGAAATTTCCTATTATTTGAAGCCTGGGCTGCATGAAGACAAATTCTTTCAAATGTTTGCCTTTATATTTAAAAAAAAAAAATGGTTTTTGTGTAGTGTTCAAGGAAAAATAAAATAGAAATGTCCCTCATTCCAGATAATGATCACATTTCAACATGTCAAACACCAAGATTGACCTACCATGTCAAATGAGTCTCCTTGGCATGAATGACACCTAACATGTGAGAAATGCCAGCTGCCAAAATACAAATCCTTCTAACTATTATACAAACTCGGGGTCTATCATAGTCCCAAGTCCCAACAGGGCAATACATAGTCATGGTAGGAAACTGTCATAGTCCTAACATAACATGGCAATATGTCATAACCTGTCATAGTAAACTCTTACAAATAATGGCATGACACATCAAAATAGCCATTTATTTAGGTTCTCCAAGGTGGGTGCCAACCTCCTAAAAAATGGGAACTATGTTGTAGTCATCACTTATCATGTAGTATGCTATCTCACCGATGGGTCCCACAAAGTGATATGATAACTTGAAGGTGGCATTTCCATGAGAGCTTGGTAGTCTTTTAAGTTAGTGTGAGATCCACCTCATATAAGCGAATCAGATTCAAACTGAATAAAGCTGACTGTAATATTGAGTATTGGACTGTATTGATATGCAAGGTTGTTTTTTAGGTTAGTGTTAGTTTGTTGCTTGGCTTAGTTTTGGCATGGACGGTCTTTCATGCTTACTAGTAATTTTGATCTCATGGTCTCATTGTGGGCGAGTTCCTATATTTTCTATCAAGCATCTGCTCCTAAAAAATAGTAATCTTGTTGTAGTCATCACTTATCATGTAGTATGCCACCCCACTGATGGGTCCCACAAAGTGATATGATAACTTGAAGGTGGCATTTCCATGAGAGCTTGGTAGTCTTTTAGGTTAGTGTGAGATCCACCTCATACAAGCGAGTCAAGTTCAAACTTCTGCACTGAATAAAGTTGACTGTAACATTGAGTGTTGGACTATATTGATATGCAGGGTTGTTTTTTAGGTTAGTGTTAGTTTGTTTCTTGGCTTAGTTTTGGCATGGACGGTCTTTCATGCTTAATAGTAATTTTGACCTCTTTTTCTCGTTGTGGGTGAGTTCCAACTTTTTCTGCCCAGCATCTATTACATATTAGGAGTCCTTTTGCCCCCTTTTGGTCTCCTGATCCTATATAGGAACACCCAATCAAGAGAACCATGGGATTAAGTAGGTGTTTCTCAGATACCCTTTTGGTTTCCTGATCCTGTATAGGATCACCTAGTTGAGAGAACCATGGGATTAGGTAGGTGTTTCTCGGAGAGAGCTGCTGCTATTTTTATGGCTCAAGTTGCCCCATGCAATTTGTGGTCTTAGAAAAATGCAAATAATGTTAATTTCTTAATTTTGTTTGAAATTTTGATGGTAGTTATTAACTTAGTTACAAGATTTGGGCTCGGCTCGGACTCAACAAGCTGATTTTTGACTTGGACTTGGCAGCGCCCGGACTCAGCCAAGACTCGGCAAATTGAAAACAAAGATTTTCAACGATTTTAAACTTCTTTCATGCATTTTTTAATAAATAAACCTCAAAGACACAATAATCTCATCAAATAGAAACTACTTTGAACACATACACAAGTTTACATTCATCATAAAAGTTAGTGATGAAAAAATCACCTAAATTGCAATTTTTCGCAAGTCATTCACGTAGACGATTTAATCGTCGTTTAAACCACGGACGATTTTTTCTTAAAAAATGATGCAGGAGCATCCTCGGTTCATGGCAATCTTGCATCAACCCAAAATATTGCCTTTTTGTTTTGCTTTCCGTTTTGCAGTTTCAGCATTTCTTTCTGTATTTCCCGTATTTGGCTCACCGGATCGTGCGGAGTTGTCTTTTGCTTGAGGACTTGATCATCTACCTTATTCCCAAACCGCAGAGCATTTGGATCATTTTCCGACAAGTTATCACTACCGGTTTCCGAGACAGTTTTCTGGTACCGGTTGCCTGGTTGTAATCTATAAGGATCTATTAGATCCCTTCCGTAGCTTGCGGAGCCCTGAGCATTGATTCTGATGTTCCTTGATGTGTGGCCAACCTTTCCCCGTGATCTACACTTCATCCTTTGGATTTTCTGGAGGAATTTCTTTAGCGGAGGCCGACCTTGTTTTTACACTTTAGGTCTTGTTCTTCGGCATTTGATCCTTTTTGGGTCGATCAGATCCTTTTGGATCGTATAAATCATTGTAATTGAGCATTAGAATGTAGTTAAGAAAAGAGATAGAACATAGAAGATAGATCCTAAGATTTGAGGTCGCGGTTGTGACCTGTTTTGTAATCAAGCATGTTTTAGCAGGCTAGTGAGCCGGTTACTGTAACCCGGTTGCTACTGGTTGATTGTAAACAGTTTTCATGATATAATTCATTCAGTTCTGCATTGCCTCCATCATATCCTTGTGTTTCCGTTGTGTTTACTCTTGCTGACCGGCCCAGATTGATCTCTTTGAGGTCCCTCCTAATTGGTGACTGCACCAAGTGGTATCAGAGCGAGCTTTCGTTCCAGAGATTGCGTTGTCCTGAGAAATTTTTGTTGGAGGGTGGCGGACTGTGGATCCGAACTGCAGCTGCAGAGGACTGACGTGAAGATGGCGTGAAGAGGAAATACGAATGGTGGAGTGCGTGGGAATGCAGACCCTGCTGTGATGGAAATGTTGAGAGGAATTGCAGCCCGGTTGGAAGCCGTTGAGACAACCCAGAGAAGAGGTCGACATATTGAAGATGTAAGTGAAGATGAAGGAGAAGAAGCCCCGAAAAAACAAATAAACCCATCGGCGGTTGATCCGGATGAAGAGAGTAGGACGAATACTAAACCTCATTTTACCCCATTGGAATATGATGGAAAGTTGGATTCAGATGAATTGATAGATTGGATCTCGGAGATGTAGAAATATTTTGATTTTGAAAACATTGCAGAAGAAAGGAAGGTGAAATATGCCTGTACCTAGTTGAAAGGTCATGCATCTCTTTGGTGGGAGCATTTGTAGGTTGATAGACAGAGAAGAGGTAAAGAGAAGATCGAGACATGGGATCGGATGGTTGCTAAGTTGAAATCAAAATTTATGCTAGCTGATTATCAAGTGAATCTGTTCCGGAAGTTGCAGAATTTGAGACAGAAGGAATCTAGTGTGAAGGAGTACACCAAGGCATTTTACAAGTTGAATATCAGATCCAGACATGATGATGAAGTTGAACAAGTTGCAAGATATTTGAATGGATTGCGGGTGTCTATACAAGATGAACTCAGTTTGATCAAATTGTAGAGTGTCGAAGAAGCTTACCAGTATGCCCTGAAGGCAGAAGGGAAGCTAAACAAAAGACATCAGCAGAGGCAGAGAGGTAGAGGTGGAAGGTTTTTCGGAGGAAGAGGATATACTGAAGGTAGAGGAACCTGTACGGACCAGAACAAGGACAAGGAAGTGAGCAAAGAAGGTAATTCATACTGGAAAGATGATAGAAATTTCTAGCGGAGGAGAGAACTGGATGGCTACTGGAATGAGAATTTTGGAAAAGATGACAGAAGACAAGAGGGTGTTTAGAGGAACTTGCTATAAGTGTGGATGAGAAGGACATCGTGCTTTCGAGTGTAAGAAGGCAAAGAATACCGGAAGAACAATAGTGGTGGAAGAAAACCCCATCTGATCAGCTAATAAACCGGAAGATGGAGAACTGTTGATGATGAGGAGAGCTTTGTGTCATATCGGGAGAAATGAGGAGCCCTTGCAGAGGAAGAATTTGTTCAAGACCAGATGTAAGGTATCCAGTAAGTGTTGTAAAGTTGTCATTGATAGTGGTAGTTCAGATAATCTTGTTTCAAAGGAGATGGCGAATAAGTTGAATTTGGTAAGATTGAAACACCCTAAGCCTTATCAGATAGCATGGATTCAGGATGATCATAAGTTGTTAGTAAGTGAGCAATGTTTGGTGAAATTGAAAATTGGGAATTATCATGATGAAGTCTTGTGTGATATTATGCCTATGGATATTTGTCACCTTTTGTTGGGTAGACCTTGGTAGTTTGATAGACAGGCAATACATGATGGGAGGAAGAATACATACACTATTGTGGCCAATGGGATGAAGCAAACCTTGTTGCCCTTGGAGGAACCTTTGAAGAGTGAAGTCTGTACAAATGCTAGAATTTGTTTGGTGGATGGAAGGAAATTCCTGGATGGAATGAGACATGAGAATGTGTGTTTTGCCTTAGTTCCTAAGAAGACTGAGAAATCGGAGCATAAAGAAGAACAACCGGAAGAGATAAAAGATTTGCTGACAGAGTATGAAGGCATCATTGCAGATAACGTGCCTAATGGATTACCACCTGTGAGAAGGATCAATCATTGCATGGACCTGGTTCTCGGAGCTAGTTTGCCTAACAAAGCTGCACACCAGATGACACTGGCATAGAATGAAGAGTTGAATAGACAAGTGCAGGAGCTATTGAAGAAAGGTTTGATCAGAGAAAGTTTGAGTCCTTGTGCAGTACCAACAGTATTAGCACTTACAAAGAATGGAGAATGGAGAATGTGTACCGATTCCAGAGCAATAAACAAGATCACAGTGAAATACTGGTTTGCTTTGCCTAGGATGGATGATATAATGGACTGTTTGACTGGAGCCAAATACTTTACAAAGATAGACTTGAAGAGTGGATATCATCAGATCAAGATCAAAGAAGGAGATGAGTGGAAGACAACATTCAAGACAAATGAAGGACTATATGAGTGGTTAGTGATGCCTTTTGGGTTAACTAATGCACCGAGTACTTTTATGAGGCTGATGAATGAGGTATTGAAGAAATTCTTGGGTAAGTTTGTTATTGTATATTTGGATGACATTCTGATTTTCAGTAAGACAAAAGAGGAGCATTTGTTGCATTTGAGACAAGTTTTGCAGAGGTTGAGAGAATAAAAGTTGTTGATAAATCTTAAGAAGTGTACTTTCATGAAGGATGAGTTAGTCTATTTGGGATTTGTGATATCTGAGGATGGTTTGAAGATGGACCTTGAGAAAGTGAAAGCAATTGTTGAATGGCCTACATTGGAAAGCATTGGAGAGGTAAGATCATTTCATGGATTGGCTAGTTTCTATCAGAAGTTCATCAAAAATTTCAGTTCAGTTTGTAACCCTATGACTGAGACAATGAGGGGAGATAGGAAGGAGTTCAAGTGGACCATCAGAGCAAACAAAAGTTTTGAACTGTTGAAGCAGAAAGTGACTGAGTAGCCTGTGTTAGCTTTACCGGATTTCAATAAAGTATTTCAAGTGGATTTTGATGCAAGTGGAACATCAATAGGAGCAGTCTTGAGTCAGGAAGGGAGAGTAGTAGCTTATTTCAGTGAGAAATTGAATGATGCCCGAAGGAGATATTCAGTGTATGATCAAGAATTTTATGCCATAGTTCAAGCCTTGAAGAAGTGGAGACATTACCCATTGACTAAGGAGTTTGTGTTGTATATAGATCATCAAGCTTTGCAGTATTTGAACAGTCAGGGTAAGTTGAATCAGAGACATATGAGATGGGTAGAATTTTTGCAGAGTTACACCTTTATGTTGAAGCATAGAAGTGGAAAATCTAACAAAGTTGCTGATGCATTGAGTAGAAGGAATATGCTGACAGAGATGAGAGTAACAGTATTAGGATTTGAGGAATTGAAGACCTTGCATGATGATGACCCGGATTTTGTAGAACCTTGGAGAGCATGTAGAGAACTGGTTACGGTAGACAGAAGCAAGTAGTTGGATTACTTCATTTAGAATGGGATGTTATTCAGAGGAGTTCATTTGTGCATACCTAAGAGTTCTATGAGAGAGAATCTGGTAAAGGAGAAACATGGTGGAGGATTAGCCAGACACTTTGGTGTTGATAAAACAGTAGCAGTGGTGAGTGAGCATTACTTTTGGCCCCAGATTCATAAGGATGTTAGGGAATATGTGCAAAGTTGTAGAGTTTGTCAAGTTGCAAAGGGTAGTAGTCAGAATGTGGGATTGTATAAACCTTTGATAGTACTGAAAAGACCTTGGGAGGATATAAGCATGGATTTCATACTAGGATTTCCTAAAATGCAGAGAGGGAATGATTCTATATTTGTGATAGTGGATAGATTCTCAAAGATGGCTCATCTCATACCTTGTAGAAGACATCGGATGCATTACATATAGCAAACCTATTTTTCAAGGAAGTAGTGAGATTGCATGGATTACCTAAGAGCATAGTTTCAAACAGAGACACTAAGTTTGTTGGTTATTTTTGGAGAACACTTTGGAAGAAGATGAAGACAGATTTGAAGTTCAGTTCTACTTTTCACCCACACACTGATGGAGAGATAGAAGTAGTTAACCAAAGCTTGGGAAATTTGTTGAGATGTTTAGTTGGAGACAAAACTGGAAGTTGGGATTTGATTCTTGCACAAGCAAAGTTTGCCTACAATAATTCAGTAAACAGGAGTATCGGAAGGACACCTTTTGAGATTGTTACCGGAGCACACCCTACAGGTATATCAGAATTAAGAAATATTAGCAGTGAAGACTTGATGCAGGAGCACCGGTCTAGTTCTTACCGGTTGAGCAGTTTTTTGTGGAATTGCTTGAGATCGTGGCATTTCTTCTTGTTTGAGTGTTTAGCGTTGTGGTTTTGGGTTTATTCCCTTGTGTTCGTGGTCTTTGTCGTGTTCGAGTTTCATGGCATTTGGATTTAATCCCAGTGAGTTATCGATTCCAGTATTGGCCTGGTTGATATGTTCTTACCTATTAGTCTAGTAGTGTGTTGAGCGATCAGGTTGCGGTTGCTTTCCGTGACTTGCGGATCGTTGGAGATGTTTTGGGCCTTGGCCGGTATTTCCGGAGGCCCGTGCATCGTTTCATGTTTTGGAAATTGTTCTTAATGATTTGAGCCGACTTGTTACCGTTACACGTTTCATGAATCGGTTGGTCTTTGGGCCGACTTGATTAAGTTGTTATTATTTGCGGACGGTATAAATGGAAGTTTGTAAATCATTTGAGAAGACAGAAGATAGAAGATCAAAGATAGAGTTTAGAGATCTAGTAGAGATGTAGATCCGACGAGACTCTAATTCGGTGGACTGAGGCCGAAAGGCTGAGGTCCGGATTAGGGTAGAATCGGTAGACTATTTCTTGACAGATTGTTTCCGGAGGACGATTTGATATGTGGATGATCTGTGGATCTTGTAATTGTGTTGTAAGCACTATTTGTATCCTAGATTGCGATCCAGCATGTGGCATGTGTAATTCTCTAGACTGTAATAAGAATTGTTCCTATTGTTTACCGGTTATGTTACCGGTTGTTCTTTCTACTGTTTCTGGCATCTTGTTACCGGTTACCGGTATATTATGCATGGTTTTTGTGTTAGGCTGCAAGGTTGGGCTGTCCTTCATTGGATCTCCCTACCTTGACTGCATCAAGTGGTATCAGAGCTGGTTTGTGAACCTGTTGTTGGACAGAGTGTTGATTGTGCACCGGTTGGTTGGAGAGGAAGTTGAGGCAACTTTTAGACTTGTTTAGATCACTGAGCGTGAGGCAGAGCAAGGTTTGCAGGTAGATTGCCGATCCTAGAGCTTGAGGTTGAGGCAATTAGTGGGTGGAGACTTGAATAGATCGCCGATTGAGGCAGGCTGTAGTTTGGACTGGTAGATCGTTGTGGAGAGGCAACTGGAAGCTATAAACAGAGCACCGAGCCCCCCTGAGGTAGTTGCAAGTACCTATTGACATATCACCAAACCAGATCAAGTGATGGGACTCACTTTTCAATTAACCTCGAGAGTCTGATGTAGGAGCACCGATCTAGTTCTTACTAGTTGAGCAGTTTTTTGTGGAATTGCTTGAGGTCGTGGCATTTCTTCTTGTTTGAGTGTTTAGCATTGTGGTTTTGGGTTTATTCCCTTGTGTTCGTGGTCTTTGTCATGTTCGAGTTTCATGGCATTTGGATTTAATCCCGGTGAGTTATCGATTTCGGTATTGGCCCGATTGATATGTTCTTACCGGTTAGTTTGGCAGTGTGTTTAGCGAAGTTGGATCGGGTTGCGGTTGCTTTCCGTGACTTGCGGATCGTTGGAGATGTTGTTTTGGGCTTTGGTCAGTATTTCCGAAGGTCCGCACATCGTTTCATGTTTCGGAAATTGTTCTTAATGATTTGAGCCGACTTGTTACCGTTACACGTTTCATGAACCAGTTGGTCTTTGGGTCGACTTGATTAAGTTGTTATTATTTGCGGACGGTATAAGTGGAAGTTTGCGAATCATTTGAGAAGGCAGAAGATAGAAGATTGAAGACAGAGTTAAGAGATTGAGCGGAGATGTAGATCCAGTGAGATTTTGATCCGGTGGACTGAGGCTAGAAGGCTGAGGTCCGGATTAGGGTAGAAACAACAAACTGTTTCTCGATAGACTATTTTTGGAGGCCGATCTGATATGTGAATGATCTGCAGATCTTGTAATTGTGTTGTAAGCATTATTTGTATCTTGGATTGCAATCGAGCATGTGACATGTGTAATTCTCCAGACTGTAATAAGAATTGTTCCTATTGTTTACCGGTTATGTGTTCTGTTATGTTACCGGTTGTTCTTTCTGCTGTTTCTGGCATCTTGTTACCGGTTATCGGTATGTTATGCATGGTTTTTGTGTTAGGCTGCAAGGTTGGGCTGTCCTTCATTGGATCTCCCTACCTTGACTGCATCAAGACCGAAGAAGTTCAGAAGCAGAAGAATTTGCGGATCACATGAAGGACTTACATATTCAAGTTAAGCAACATTTGGAGGACATGAACAACAAGTATAAGGAGAAAGAAGATGAGAAGAGGAGACATAAGGAATTTGAAGTTGGCGATGAAGTGATGGTGTATCTGAGGAAAGAAAGATTCCCGGTTGGAACTTATAACAAGTTGCAGATGAGGAAGTTTGGACCTTGCAAGATTTTGAGAAAGTTTAGTTTTGGAAACGCATATGAAGTGGAGTTACCGGATAGTCTGAATATTTCACCTGTATTTAACATTGCAGATCTTCATCAGTATCATGAACCAGAATTCAGTGAGGACAATATTGCAGACTTGGAGAAACAGTTGCCCCAGAAGGAACTGGATCAGATTGAAGACATTTTGGATAGTAGGATTGGGCGTAGTACCCAGAATAGTCAGTATAAGGAGTATCTTGTAAAGTGGAAGGACAAACTAGTTGAAGATTCATCTTGGATTTCTCAGGCAGAGGTAGACCGCCTTGGTTTTCCTCTGACCCCAGCAAAGTGAGAGACTCACTTTTTCAATAATCCCGGATGTTTGATGCAGGAGCATCCCCGGTTCATGGCAATCTTGCATCAACCAAAAATATTCCTTTCTGTTTTGCAGCTTCAACATTCCTTTCTGTATTTCCCGGATTTGGCTCACTGGATCGTGCGGAGTTGGATTTTGCTTGAGGACTTGATCATCTATCTTATTCACAAACCATAGAGCATTTGGATCATTTTTCGGCAAGTTATCGCTACCAGTTTCCGAGACAGTTTTTTGGTACCGGTTGCCTGGTTGTAATCTACTGGGATCTATCGGATCCCTTCCGTAGCTTGTGGAGCCCTGAGCATTGATTCCGATGTTCCTTGACGTGTGGCCAACCTTTCCCCGTGATCTGCACTTCATCCTTTGGATTTTCCGAAGGAATTATCTTTGGCGGAGGCCGACCTTGTTGTTTTTACACGTTAGGTCTTGTTCTTCGGCATTTGATCCTTTTTGGGCCGACCGAATCCCTTTGGATTGTATCAATCATTGTAATTGAGCATTAGAATGTAGTTAAGAAAAGAGATAGAACATAGAAGAGAGATCCTAAGATTTGAGGTCTTGGTTGTGACCTGTTCTATAATCAAGTATGTTTTAGCAGGCCAGTGAGCTGGTTACTGTAACCCGGTTGCTACCAGTTGATTGTAAACAGTTTTCATGATATAATTCATTCAGTTCTGCATTGCCTCCATCATATCCTTGTGTTTCCGTTGTGTTTACTCTTGCTGACCGGCCCGGATTGATCTCTTTGAGGTCCCTCCTAACCGGCGACTGCACCAAAAAATCACCATTCTTAGATGCCAAAAATAGTGACTAAAATGTAGAATATCGCGGTTTATAAAAGCGATGAAAAAAAAGAGGTCGCAACCCTAAAATGTAATAAAAAGGTCGTGCGAAAATAAAAATAGCAATTTCGGCTTGGTCAAAACGCATGACTGCGGCTACCCTCCCCCCTGACGGTCGACGACCGACGATAATCAACGACATTCAACGTTGTTCTAGTCTTAATCTATTATTTTGCAGGTCTCTGTTGTTAAAACTTAAGTATTCTTTCTTGTTCTTCAAATGACAGAATTGAATACATACTCTATAAGTAGTTTCAACTTTCAACCATGAAAATCACAAGTTGATAATTCAAAATATTGAAAGTGATTAATCTTAAAAATAATATATATTAAATATTTAGTATTACATTGTTTGGTAACTAATAATAAATTGTATTCCATTCAGTTCCTCCTCAACCTCTTTGCAACTGCTGCTCTTTCCCTATTTGTAGATTCAAGTATATGTTTCAGTGCTCCCAAGGCATTGCTTGATTTCATTTTCTTGTTTATATAGTTCATTCTTGCGAGGGCTTTATCGGATTTAGTATTTCTAGACATTGTTCTATAAATTTAGTGTATATGTGTGTTTTTTTTTTATATTTTAAGAAATTATATATTTTTAAATGTTCGATAAATTTGCCGATTTATTTTTGATTTTTTGCTGAGTCTCGATTTAAAAATTTTTTTGGGCCAAAAGATTTATTGCCGATTAAGAGTTTTTCATCTTTGGAATAAGTATAAACATAAATTTTAGGCTTGAGCTAAAGGAAATAAGCTAATCTAAATAACACATTATAAATATAAATAGTGTCAAATGTCTACAAAATTCATGGAATATGAAATCCATGGCATCAAAAGTTTAAAACATATATCAACATAAAAGCTAGAGCCTAGAAGTCTAAGGCTCAGAGGAGCCAATACATTCTATTTTAATTTTTAAAGTTACAATTCTCCTCTGAGCCTAAGACTTCAGAGGAGCATTGTAACTAGAGGAGCCTAGAAGTCTAAGGCTCAGAGGAGCATTGTAAGTATAGAACTCATTATCATCTCAAGTACATGTAGAATGTATGGTCATTGCATGAGCATGTTTTGTTTATTTAAATTTACGTATATGATTTAGAGTCTTTGCTGCTCTAAAACAATGCAGAGTCTAGCTTATTATATTGTTTATTAATGAACTTTCTCTTCAAATCTATTTTGCTCATTGTTGACTGCGATATAGTTCTATAACATGGTTTGTTCTAGGCTAGATATGGACCATCTTATTGGTAATGAAGATAGTTCTATAATTGGGAATGTATATAGAGGGATTAGATAGTTTGTTGTAACAAGGTAACACAGAAATGTGTTAAATATCTGGAAGGCTCTTAGGAGATAATGCAGCTGCCACAATGTCAAATCTTGGAATCAATCAAATAATTTTAAGTCCATTGATGAACTGTAAAGCATTGCTGTGTGTAGAGTAAAAGTTCTTAACATGTATATAACAATAGGAGGGTTTTAATGTTGTAGAACAGTTTGCTTGATCCATAGTTGCTAAAATGTCATAAATTGGTCATAATTGCAAAAGAACATCTTAATAGAAGGCAACCACATTTTAGGGCATAGTGCTTCTCTTCTTTCAATTGCAGATAAATATTTTAATCTGAATTATAACATTAGTGGGGAATTCCAGGTGTACTTCATCCAAGTTTGCTACATGGAATCTTGTTGACCCATTGATTACAAATTAAGTAGTTAAAGAAAACTAGCTAGGAGTAGGGATCACACTGTGTAGTAAGAAACTATAAACATTTTCTTTTTTCTTTTTGAAATATTGATTGTGATAGCCATCAAGACTATAAACTATAAACTATAATTTTTTTTTTGGCTTTTTTAAACCTTGCTGGGCGACAGAGTCCCAATCCCCAAGTCTTGAAAATGTCCTCCTATAGGGGACGGGAGTTTTTTTGGGGGGGACGAATCCTCGCGGAACATTGCATTACATTTAGTTGCTAGTGGGTATCTTGGTCACATGTGAGCATTCTAGGGGCTACTTAGCCATCTATTGCCTTTTGCCAAAAAAAACATGGCACATGGATGCCAACTGAGAGGAAGTGGGGTCCAATAGTCTATTAGAGATTGTAGTGCACAGTGGCTAATTTGAAATTGAGAGCGAAGTTGATTAGTTGTAGGCCATTGGGAATGAGCCATGCTAGTGCAATTTGTATTGGTGAGAGCCCAAGAATCTTAACGTTGGTAGAAAATATTTGGAAAGCTTGGGGTTGGGGATTTGAGAACTTGCCTTTCTAAAGAATTTAGGGGGTTCAAGTTAGCTAGAGGGGACTAGGAGATAGTGGTTAGGGATATTAGTAGCTGGTTGCAAGAGGCATGGTGGCATTACGAATCTTGAAGGTTTGAAGAGGAATAAGGGAGCAAGGCTTGGGAGAATGAAAAACCAAACTCCAACTTGGACTAGGGAATAGGTTTTAGGATTACTAGTATTAGATGCCATTAGGGGAGTAGGGGATGGAAATTTTCATGTTCCTGTTGTATATTGGAGATTGGGAATTGGGGAAAACAAGTTCTCTAGGACTAGAGTAGAAAGAGGAAGCGAAAACTTTGAAAGCCCGTGAGAAGCAAGGGAGAGTGAAAAAGTGGGAATAGTATGCACATTGGCCAAGGGAAGAACTTTCAGGAAGGTTAAGCTTGCAAGAGAAAATCCGAAAGCCTAGTGTTGGGATATGGGAAAAATGGAAACTTGAGGACTTGAGGGAAAAGCATTTTGGGAAGGAAAAGTTCATAGGACCACAAAAGGGTGACGGATACTAAGGATTGGATTTTGAGGCTATCGTGTGCTGCAAGGATAGAAATAAGTGGATTCATGATGGCCGGGGTTTGAAATGGTACAAGGAAAGTGGGAGGTGGGGATTGGGAATTTGGGGGTTTAGGGAACTGAATGATAGGCAAGCAAATAAATAGAAACCTGAAAATCAGATAGGAACTGTTGGCATTTGTATTTGTCATTGATGTCCATTGTTTCCACATTGTTATCACAGAACGTTCATACATCAGTTGTTGATCTACCAGTTTGATATTATTCCCTATATTTCCAAATATGAATAGAATGTTAGATAATCTGCACTTGTATCAGACACGTGTCAAGACAAAATATAACTTTAAAAATATTGATTTCTTACCAGATTTCATTCCAACGTTACACAGTTTGTGACAGCAGTGAGAAATATTTCAGATTTTTGAAGAGTGTTCTTTGCTTTGATTTATACATTTCATTAATATCTGATGTCTTTTAAAACGATAACTAAAAGAAAGCCTTAGCCCAAGTATGTCATTTGTGAATGGTAAGTGTTGATGTGTGTTTTATGTACATAACATTACAGAATAAAATACCAAAGGTAATTTACCCTCTCTTGAACAAAATCACCTCAGATGCTAAGGACAAGATCAACTAAAATGATTCCAAGGTTTCTACATGTCAGGTCTTGACGAGTGGGTAACTCAATGGTCGATGTGAATTGCTGTGTTCACTTGGGGACTTACGCAAATGTTAGGATTATCTTCTTCGATCATGAAGATGCAGAATAGGTGTACTGACAACTTAGGATTTATCAATGAAACTCTGGACTTAATTCTTACTAAAAAAATGAGCAAAAGGAATAGGGTCCAGGAAATCTATTCTAAGCCTAAGAATGTCGGAAATGATGAACAAGTTTAGTGGAATCAAACTAGGCAGGGTCTCACAAACAGGTATTGACACAAGCTTATTGCAATCGTCTAAGGTATACTAAGATTTTCAAACTATCACCATCACACATTGACACCATCCAAGTTGATGCTTTTCAAAGGTTGCATAATAGGTGAAGTTAAGCTTACTCAAATTTCCAGCTGACCACACAAGGCGCACTTACCAGTGGCAAGAGGCTAGTGGTATGGATTAAGGATTCCATATAAATATATTCAACAAATCTTTCACTCAATCTAACATACATGAAAATAAATTTTAATCTAAAATTCTAATCTAACTTGGAGGAATTGAGAACCATGAATAATGCAAAGACAACACTTGAAGAGCAAAATCACCAACAATTGAACAATGATTATGATTCAAATAGCTGCAACATATACCAACAATTCTACAAAAACTCGCCCTTACAAATGAGAGACAAGGAGGTATATATAGAGTCTTTTACAAAATGGATGGCCAAGATTGATACAAGATCAACGACCAAGATCATGCCAACAAAAACCTAGAATTGCCCTAATTAGGGTTTACATAAAAAATGGAGCCACCTACATATGGCCCAATAAAAAGATACCTAGTCATCAAATAGGGAATCTTCTAGAAGATTCCTCCCTGCATTTCTCTCTCTCCTAGCATACTCCAAGAATCTAGCCAATACTGAATCTAACTCTTCCATGGAAATGCTAGGCAAGGTATCCTGCTGCAAATCAATCACATCTAGTGAATTCGAGCAAGCATCCAAAGTGTTCTCCCAATCTGGCATGAGCTTCTGCGAACTATGAACATGAATCAACAAAGAGACCAAGTCATCTATCTGACTCTTCTTCAAAGAGTCCAACTGGCAAAAATACATAAATTTCATCTTGTCTCTTAATTCGGCTAAGTGTAAACCACTAGCATCACTAAAATCAACACCCAATAATTCCTCAATTGAGGCAAAGATCTTCATCTGAATGTCCTGAATCAAACCCTCCATCTCCATACAACTCGACTGGGCGTTCTCATAAGTTGATCTCTTCATGGCCAATGAACAATACCAACCATGGAGGCGTGGAATAGTCTTCTCTTGAATAGGTCAGAATTCTTCCCAAACTCCCTACAAATACTGGATTTTGAATACGAGCCTTGTTGTCCTATCATATGCTTGGACAAATTGAGTAAGGAAATCATCTGCTTGCTTTCTTGTACTCTCAATCCACTTTTCCACCTCCGAGAGTGTATCTCTCGCTGCCTCATAGTGTGAATGTATTCCATGGTCAACTGCAATAGGGGAAATAAGGGTGGGATTTTCACGCCTTATCCCTACAATATACTCTTTAAGTCTGATATTCTCTTCTTTGTACTTTTCCTTCTCTGCAATTTCTCTTTCTAACCTTGCGTCGATCGCCTTGAGGTTTTGACCAACCTCCTGAAATTCTTGCTCTCTTGATGTACGACCAATGGCAATTGAAGTGATCTGGGAATCCATAGGAGTAGCAATGTTCGCTGTCATGCCTGCAATAGGAACAACAACCTGTGCAATCTGCATTCCTGTCTCATCTCTAACTATGTGTGACAAAATCTCACCCCTCTTGGGTTCCTTCTCCTTAGCACTCCTAGCTAGGTAGTCATCAATGTCATCAATAGGTTGTACCTCTATCATTTTCTTACTTTTCTCCATACTTCTTATCAGCCAATCAGGAATAGCGGCCATCTCCATACCATCATCGAGACACATTTCTTGATCAAGCCCTCTCAATGCCGAGATAACATCATCATCATCATCAGGATTATTCCTGGTCAAATCGTATATCTCATTTCCCAAACTAACTTTCAAAAGGACAGTAGGGGATCCCGACTGATCATCATTCTCATTTGGAGGTGCAGATGTCGCTGTGGCATGTAACTCTCGAGTATTCTCTGGTAGTATCACTGTGTTGGAACATTGCTGGGTTTCCTTGTTCTACTCTGTTATTTCAATCACCTTAATTGATGAGACATTGAGAGGTGGTGAAGGAGTGATAGGTGAAGGAATGATAGTCTTCTGTTTCTTCTTCTTCACCTCCTCAATCTTCTTCCCTCCGGCCTTGACTTCTCCTGGCGTGTTCTTCCTTCTCTTGGGAGCTTGACTCTCTTCGTCTGCATGAATCCTGACATCACTGATAGTCCTTTGATCATCTTCGGAAGCAGACTCTTCCGACTTCATCTTTTCATAAGTGAAGGGAACACCCTCATCAACTAACTTATTCATCTGTATATCTACCCATGCACGAGAGAAACTCAAGACCTCTCTCATCAATACATTCAGGTCAATCTCTTCTGATTTTGACCAATTTGGCAATAAGATTGCCTTCTTCATTTCATTCTCATATGGTGGATGCGTATGATCCCTGTCATCTAACACCTGATCAGGAATGAGGAAAAGTCCACACTTCCTCATGAAATCCACTGACATTCTGGACCACATTCTTCTCTTCACTGCTTGCTCGTCCATCAGGTTGGCCCAATAATCTTCTATGTCTACTTTGTGGATGAACTTCTCTCCCTTGATTCTTCCAACTTTCTTATCTGGATCAAATCTTTCTCTTTTCTTGAAGGTTGCAAATCAATAAAATGCAAGCTCCTCACTCGCAATGCTGGCGGCTAAGGCAGACTAGCAAACCTCTTCCCAACTGAAATAGGGAATGCCATGCTTGTCCTATGCTTCTCTCTTTGTATGACATCAAATTCTAGAAGCTGTCTCACCACTTCCAAGAAGATCATTTTGTCGGACGGATACCTAGGAAGCCTGTAGGGTTCAAATTGAAACCCATGAATCCTAAGGTACGTGAAAGTGGGAAATTGGATATACCACGATCCATATTTCTCTATTAGCTCTATTGCCTCCTTGGACAATCTTCTGTGGATTCCGCCTTGCAGCATCCGTGTGATGTACATTGTGAATACGTCATTCACTCTCTTATAGTCTTTAATTCTGTACATGCTTAGTTGGGGGTAGCATTCATGACTCTTGAATTGTCCTTGCCCAT
Organism: Cryptomeria japonica; assembly: GCF_030272615.1. NCBI lineage: Eukaryota > Viridiplantae > Streptophyta > Pinopsida > Cupressales > Cupressaceae > Cryptomeria > Cryptomeria japonica. Next base: position 26,328,084 of record NC_081408.1, on the reverse strand, counting down.
TCCCGACTTCACCTTTGCATATCAATCCTCTGTATGAATTGAACCGTGCAAGCAGGTATACCAGGTAGGAAGTCATGGCGAATGACTTGGACCACTCTACATTCCTCAGCTGAAAGTCTATATTGTCACTTATAATCTTAGACCAATTTACCAATGTCCCTCTAAGACAATCCTGGATGAAATAGAACATCCATCCATCGAATATTGCACCCTGCGACATCCCCATCACTCTGTTGAGTAGGAATTTTAAGTCACTATACTCCTCTTTGAAGTCTGTACACATGAGTGTCTTGGGAGCCTTGGATTGATGAAGCCTAGGCTCAATCATCCAGTCTTTGTTTATCATATTCTTGGAAGCACCCATCTTGTTCGTGTATTGTTCTTTATATTCATCCTTGATCGCATCCTTCATATTTGTTCCGCGTGGAATTCCGAACACCTCAGCAATAGCATCCTCAGCAAGATAGGTAATAACAACGCCCTTAGGAGTTTTGATCATTTGCGTGAGAGGATCATAACATCGTGCACACTCCAGGATAAACTCACTGCATTGTATGGATTGTGGAAATCCAACGGCATGAAAAATTCCACTCTTCATAATGTTTACATATGCTGGGGAAGGAATCTGATTTCCGACTCCGAACATCCGCTGTCGCATTTGATTCATGTCCAGGAAATGCATGTTTGTATCTGTGATCTCCTTCCATCTGGATGAAATCTTGGGTTCTGGATAGAATCCAGTCTCCAGTATTTGCAGTAGTACTTTCCTTTCCTTAAATCCAGACTTCGACATCGCACCTGTACGAAGCTTGAAGTTAGAACTTAGGAAAATAAATAAAATTCCTGACTTTCTAAAGATTTTAAGCTAATTAGAGCATAAAGTCAGGAAAATAGTCCACGCTCTTGGTAGATTTTGACAATTAGATTCAAAATGTGACAACGCTAGGGCATGGAAACCCTCCATAAAATTCATTAATACCTTCTTATACTTAGAAATTGTGCAAACTAAAGTGCAAAGGAGTATACCGGATCAACGATGACTAAGGAAAGGTGTGAAAGGTTGTGTTTTCACACTAAGTATGTCTGAGGACACCTTTCGCAGTCAACAATGGAGGTCAACAAAATCTGAAGACAACTTGAAAATTAGACTTTTAAAACATGTTATAATCATCTAGATATGCATAAATTAATGAGAATCAACCTTTCGATGCAAACACAAGAAAGTCTGAGCGTGTATGTAGGACTGAAAATGAAAACTTAGTTTGAAGACAAATCTGAAAATGAAGTTTTCAGACTTACCAGCACCCTTGGGAATGATAAAATACTTAGAAATAAACTCTAGAATGAAGCAAAAATGCTTCCCAAGTGAAATTGCAAAGTAGGTAGGTGGCTGGAAAAATTTGTTTTCTGAGGACAGCACCCTTACAATGGAGTTTCAGGTCTGCAACAATGGAAGATAACTCTGAAAATTGATTGAAAATGTCTCCAATCAGCTCCTTGGATAAAATCGCTTAAGACACAAAATAGCTGGGAACAAGGTATAAGTCTGAAAATTGATTTTCTAGCCAGCTATGAAGGTCAAACAAGCTGCAACAATGGAGTACAAACTTAGATCTGCAACATATCAGCAAGCTGGGAATGATGGCAGCCAACATGTGTGAAAGGAATCCACCCCAAACAATGGCACAAACACTTGCATAAATAAAATCGAAATTTCCAGCTATGGCGCCATTTTGGAAAATCTGAAAATGTCTTCAATCAAGCTCGAATCTGCAATAAAGGTCTGTGACAGCAAGCAATAATGGTGGAGATAAGGAAAATCACCAAGCCTTCAATCACCACAAATCGCCATCCTCACAAAAATCGCCAAACTTGGAAAAATCGTGGCACTAAGCCATTAATGGTAGCCACCAAAAGGTTGCTAAGCTGGAAAAAATGGAGGCCTTCAATCAAATACTTCACTTCAACACTTCGCCAAAATTTGCCAATAAGAGAGAAAAATCGCCAAACATGGAGACACTGGCAAACTTAATAATAAAATATTGCTGGAGACTCCTCTCTTATACTTGCTTTTGCCTCTCACTTTCACCACACAAGCAATGTGGGATATCATAAAACACTTGCTTATATACTTGTTTGGTAAAACTAACTTGCTTCTAGAAGGGTAAAAAACATTAAATGCTCATTGCAAGTTATTTAATTTTGTTTTTAAAATTTAAATAATTGTCAATCATCATTTAAAAACAATTAAAATGGGCTCATTTATTAAATATTTCAATTTAAGTCAAAATTGAGCCTCTGGGGGAAAATCGATATAGGTAGAGATTAAGAAATCCCATTAAAAATCATTTAAAACACCAAAATATTCCCCACAAGGGAAAATCGATATTAGTATGGATAAAAATCCATGCTTAAACTCATCAAAATGCACATAAAATAGGCCAGGGAAAAATCGACATGTGCATGGATAGAGAATCCACACAAAAAATTCACTTCATTTGCAAAAACATTCCCTGGTGGAATTTCGACCTCAATCTGGATGCAAAATTCATCATATTGCTCTCAGTGGAAAATCGACTTGTGTATGGACTGAGAATCTGCACAAAAATCCGTATTAACTTGTCACAAAACAAACTGGTGGAAAATCGACCCAAGCGTGGAATCATCCTCAACTTCATCCACACTCCAGTCCGCACTCCAATTTGCACTCCTGGTGGAAAACCGAAGGCAGTCAGGACAAAATCCCGACACTTAGTCAAATTTGATGCTTCTAGGGGAAAAACGACCCAGGCATGGAGTGGTGGAAAATCATAGCCAGTATGGATTTTAGGGGAAACCCATGTGTAGTGTGGATTTTGAGTGGGGGAAAAGGATGGGTAGTCAGGAATATGAGGGGAAAAGCACCTCTAGCATGAAATTTTGACCTTTTAGTTTTAATCCTTAGAATATGAGTTTCCCTTAGGAATTTGACATTTTAACCACTCAAAATTGCTATAAAACTTTAAAACTTGATAAAACTCTGTTAGTAGCCTAAGTGGATTGAGTTGTAGTATACAGAACACCAAGATCCGAATCACAACACCAGAACATAATAGAACATTATCATGGAACCAACAACCCACAATACAGTATGCGGAGATATATTAAATGTAACACAGATGTATATCATATTAATCTCCCCTGGAATGTCCTCCCAAATGTGCTACAAGCTTACATATAAAGAGTTTGCGGTTGGTTAGGCCATCAACCGTCAGACAACCAACTACCCCGTAGTTTATAACTTAATACTATTGTTTTATTTTAATACATTTCCAAAAAGCCTTATTTACTAATTAACCGGCTTACATCATCCCCCCCAAAACTTGTCGTCTTCCAGACGACACAAAACAATAGAATAACAACAAACACTATCTATTGAGAGGGACAAGAGGACGTCTCTGTCCCTGTCGTGGCACGCTCTCAGAGGGTCTTTAGATCTCTTTCAGCAACGAGTTGTTTCCCCCGAGTTGCTTTAGAAGCCTGAGTGCATCCATTCGGTCCTTCTCAGAGGTAGCCAACTCCTGTTCCTTTCCCAGCCGCGTGGTTCTCTCTTGTGCCACTTCTTGTTCCAGAGTGTTGATTCTTTCCTTCAACTCACTCTCTCACTGCAGGGATAAGGTGTGTTCTCCTTCCATTTTGCTTGCTTTCCAGGTCATTCCTTGGAGCTGGAAGAATGTAGTACAGAAGGTCCGCTCTATCGTAGTGAGAGCTCCCATCACCTCCTGATCTCCTCCTGTATGCCCTCTAAGAATCTGTGGTACTCCCCAGTTTGCTACCATCTCTAGAGTTTCCTTGTCGGGCCAACCTTGGTTTCTCATTTTCTCTGAGAACTCCCTCTCACAGCCCTCTGCCATAAATGCCATCAGTGGCTCCGCTGCTTTCACTATAGCAGGCACATCGGATCCTCGAGAATGATCTATCATCCTCTGTGTAGTTGTCCTCATTACTTCCAACTCTGAAAGAAAATGCTGCGCAGCGGCTTCAAACCCTTCGACACCCTCTGCTGGTGAAGACGTGCTGTGCCCTTTCCCAGTTTCTCCAATCCTCGGGCTCTCCTCCTACTGGTCAAACCCCAATGATGGTGATGGTGGTGGAACCTCTATGTCCATCTGAAATTTGGCCAGTAGGCTGTTCGTTTCGGTCTCCATGTCTGTTTCCTCTGTTCCCTTCCCCATGTCTACTTCTGTCTCTTCTGTGACTAGGTGCATTTCTTGTTCTGTGTTTCCTTCACCCATGGTTGCGGGAGAATCAGTTATAGGTGCCACTACTAATGCGACAGCTCTAGCGGCTTCCACGCCCCTTGATGTGTTTATATGGAGAGTGTGGGCCCCTGCACTATGTCTCCTCAAGTCTATTAGCTAGGATGGGGTCCCTGCAACCCCTGGCACCAAGTGTGCCATGGTGGGAATCTGTGCCGGTTTGAAAAGTACCTTTTTCTTTACTCCCCATCCTGGAACGGCTGGTATCCCCCCCATATGGCTTCCTGGCCCTACTTGCGGCAGACCTCCTACATGCCCCCCTTCCTATACCATGCCCATTGGTTCCAATGTTGCAACTTCTGGGCCTGCCCTATCCTCCTTATCACCTTCTGATCCATGCATAGTGTGGCTTTGTTCCATACGGAACTCCCCTTCGTCTTCATCATATGAAGATGAGATATATGTCTCTTTTTCCCCTGTCTCTGCCTCTTCCTCAGAGTTGTCATCTTCCTCCCCTCCATCTTCCGTGCTCCCTGCAGGTACTTGCCTTGCTTTCTTCTTGGGTGTCTCTGTGGGTACTACTATAAAAGTGTCTAGGTGTAGCCAATAGTACATGGCTGGCTTGTAGGGCTCCACCCGATTTGAGGCCTCAAAAACTCCTCTATATTCCGGCGCCACCTGGGTTCTCAATGCTTCCAAGAAGAGGGCAATGATATGATGGGGCATGTACAGGGTTTTGTGTTCAAGGAGCATGGCCTCCTTTATCCGGTTGGAAAGGGCCCGACTCCAGTTGTATATTTTGCCGTTGCTCAATCTATACATGAGGCGTAGCATCCATATGGCAACATTGGAGGCTCGGCTTGCTGCTGTTAGCTTACTCTTCAAGACATCCACAACGCATCTCCACTCTGGTGAGGTGATGTAGGATTTTTTCAGGCCCCTTCTATTACTATTCTGCCACAAACTATCCCATTGCTCTTCTGTCAACGTATTACCATAGATGTGTTCCAGTAGCTGCTTCTTCTCTTCTGTAGACATTCTTGCTGATGGTTTCATGGCTGAATCACCGTTACTTGGAATTCCGAAAACCTTCCTGAACTCCTTGGGTGCATAAGAAATGACCACCGTTTGTCCCAAATAGTCGATTGCCGATCTATGCTTGTCTCGCTCATATCCATGGACCATGGCGCGCAGAATGGGTTCAAATTCTTTTAAATTGAAGATAGGCATAAAATTGATTTTATCAACCTCTGCTCTCCTCAATGAATTTTTCAGGGGGTGATCCTCCTCATTGCTTTCCCACCACCTTCTGCACTCACTTCCAACAACTCCTACAAACGTGAGGTTCTCCACCGTTACCTGTTCTTGTGCTTTCTCTTGGCTTTTCTTGCTGGTTCCTGGAGTGGCCATTGGTTGCTTGTTAGAAGTACGGGCCTTGTAATTTATGTCGTAACTTCCCATTCTAGGGTTGCCGTGACTCCCTTTCACCATATTGTGCCTTGCTGGCGTATGCTTCTCCTTTATTGTGCAACTATAGTGGTGGACCCCTTCGTGGCTTTGAACTCCTTCGCCGACGTCTACACTGCGGGGGTGATGGAACAAGTTTACCCCTTCACTGCGTACGTTGCGACTAAGTCTGTGTACGCCGTGGCCTTGAAGACAGTTGCTGCGTCCGTGGTGCACCCTGCGACTAAGGTGTACACATAGGCCTTGCGCTGTGTACGCCTTGGCTCTGTGCTGCGTATGCCCCCTCCGCCTTTGCGACCGCTTTCCCGTATGCCCTTCGTGCCACCGCTTCCTCGGACGCCCTTCACGCCACCGCTTCCCTTTGTGCCTTCGCGTACACCCTTCGCGCCACCGCTTCCCTTCATACCTTCGTGTACACCCTTCGCGCCACCGCTTCCTTGTACGCCCTTTGTGCCACCGCTTCCCTTCATGCCGTCGCGTACACCCTTCGCGCCACCGCTTCCTCGTATGCCCTTCGCGCCACCGCTTCCCTTTGTGCCTTAGCGTACACCCTTCGCGCAACTGCTTCCCTTTGCCCCTTCATGTGCGTCTTTCGCGCCTTCGTGTATGCTTCAACTGCTGCCACGTGTGCCCCTTGCGCACTCTCCTTCGGTTGCGTGTACGCTCTGCGTGGTGCATACGCCCTTCGTATTCCTTCTGTGTTTACCTCCCGCGACGCCACTCTTCGTCACTTCCCCTTCGTTGCCTTTGCAAAGAATTATGTGCCCCCTTGCCCTTTTATCATTTTTTCTAATATGCCGGATGCTTTTTATCCTCCACTTAGTCTTTTTCGAACCACTCCTTCCTTTATTTTGCTGGTCTCATATTAAACCATTTATATCTGCTCTGGTCTTTATTATCTTTCTATGGCCTTCTCTTTTCATGCATATTGTTTTTATTTGCGTTCTCTTTTTTTTATTTTTTCCTTGTTTTTCTAATTTTCTTTTTGAACCCATGTTCTTAGCTTTTGTGACTTAGAACCATCCTCGTCTTCCTTGGTCCCACATTCTATCAAGTTGTACCCCAACATATTCGTAGCAACAGTTTCTCCAAATTGGTGAGTCGGGGCCCCATCTACCTGGGCCTCCCCTTCCTGGTATTCGGCGTATTGTGGCGGGTAGGTATTGTCTTCCTCCATCTCAAGGATCTCCAACACATTACACTCTGGGTGGAAGATTTCGTAATCCTCCATTTGCCAGTGGAATAGCCCATTGATAGAACTTGTCTCGTCCTTTGAGCAATTCCCTAAGTAGAGGACTCCCTCTTCATCCGGTTCCATCTCACCATCCTCCCCCGTCTCGGACCCAGAGTCTGAAGCCACTTCCTGACTCACTACTTGGTTCCGTAGATCAATGATATATTTTTTCCCTTCACTTTTGATTGAGAGAGTATTTTTCTTCCAATTGTGATCCGCTTTGGCCATGATGAGCCATCCTCTTCCCAAGAGTGCATCATATCCCTTCCTTGCTAAAGATACAACCATAAAATCCAGAAAGAATTGCTAGGTTCCAATGGTTACCTTTTGTCCCATGAGGGTGCCAATTGGTTTTATCCCTTGCTGGTCTGCTCCTACCAAGTGGAATGCGGGTGGCCACAGTGTTGGTTTCCCCAAGGCCTTCCATGTCTCCTTCGGTAACACATTTACTGTTGATCCTCCATCCACAATCGTATTGGTGAGTTTGTAGCCCATGATTTCCATTTCCACTACGGCTGGTGTTCTGCCCACACCTACTGTCATCAACATGGGGTCAGCGGTCTCCTTTGAGTGGTTCCTTTCTTCCACTTCCTCCTAGTTGCCTAGCGTTTTTTCCTCCTTTCTGGTCTCCTCCACTTGGTTTATGGCTATCCGTAGTTGTGGTAGTTTCTGCAACAAATCCGCTACTCGGACCAGCGCGGTGGTTTGTCGCAGCTGCTTCATTATGGTTGCTTCGAAGGCGGTTCGTATGGTGTTGGTGGGTTTGTGGGATACTGTCTTCCGCCATTCCTCGCTCATTTCCCATTCTACTTCCTTTTGTGCCTCCTTTAGTCTTTCCTTTTCTGTACTCGGGTCAGTGTACGTTAGTTTGCTTGCATGAGATCGGGTAATGGCCAGTACTTCTGGTTCCGGTTGAACTACCTCTAGCATGTTTATGCCTTTCTGTCTTGGACACTCCGCATCCTCATGGTTGCCTTGCCCACACCATTTGCAAAGTAGCCCTCCTTGTCCAACACCACTCTGGTAGTCGCGTGCAAAATGGCCTTATTTGTTGCACCTTCGGCATTGTATCATTGGTTTGCCTTTTGCATCATATTGGATGCGACCGTGTGGGGTATTATTATTGCTATTGTTGTTACTCCCCCTTCGACTATTCCTATAGCCACCTGGTGATGCGTTTGAGTTTGTGTTCTTGGAGGGTGTAGTTGGTGGTGTTGCTTGTTCTTGAGTATATAGTACTTGGGCACTCCTTGCCTTCAAGTTGTAGGGGCATTCCTTGATGGAATGTCCCAACACTTGGTAGATATCACAGAAAACTTTCTTTGGGCAATTGATTTTTGTGTGCCCCTCCAGTTTGCACTTTGTGCACCAGAGTTCCATGTCCTCCTTACTTTCTTCCTTCTGAGTATGCATTTCCCGCATCATCTGCCTCATATCCTTCCGGAGTGCTTGTATCGTCTGGGACTCCTCCTCGCTTTCTTCACCACTACTATCTTTGTCACTTGTGCGCTTCTTACCCTTTGATGTCTTTTTCTCGCTTTCAATGTCCATGGCTCTATTGTACGCGTCCATGAAAGTAGATGGAGGTACTACCTTCATCTTTTACCGCAGGGATGGGTTCAGTCCCTCGATGAACGATCGCTTCTTCAAACCATCGGCTGGGGTATTGTCCATTTTTCCAATCAATTCTTTCAGCCTGCGGTAGAAGGACCTTACCTTCTCACTCTTGCCCTGTTTGGTGTTGTATATTTCTGCTACGATCTCGTCATCGCCCCAAAGTAACCGAAACTCCTCCTCGAACGCCTTAGCAAGTTTTTTCCAAGTATCCTTTGTAGTGGTGGGCAAGTTCGTGTACCAATCAATGGCAATTCCATAGAGGGTGGCTGGAAATGCTTTCAGCCAATTGTCCTCATCATCCTCACCATTGGCCTGCCATATGGTGACACAAGTTTTACAATGACGGGTGGGATCCTCTGGTCCTATTCCATTGAATCTGGGAAGTTTCTGCTTTTAGGGGGTATGTGCCATCTTTCTCGTACTCCCCGGGTTACTCTGGGGATTGTTGAATGACTCGGTTGGTGCGGTTGTTTGCTTCCAATTATCACTACTCTTTATTGCTTATGGGCTGTTGTGACTCCTGTCCCACTCTTGTGTATGTTGCTGAGAACCTTTTGCCAGGCTCCCTCCTTCTTCAACTATCTGATAGAGTTTCAGGCGTGCTCCAGTTGCTCCTGGATGCGCAGGGATCTCCTCACTATGTCTTCTTGGCTCCCTTCTTGCTCCTCCCAGGATTGTCGTCTTCGATCTTTGTTGAGTGTATTTGGCATTAATTATTGGAACTATGGTGGTTTCGCCACTGTGTGGAGTCCCTATGCTCTTCTTCCCTTCGATTCCTTTCTTTGTACTGTTGGAGCACTTGCTGCCTACATTGCTCCCTTCGTACGTTCTCTTGTTCCTCGTCACGTTCCACGAGTACACGTGCCAACAACTGTGGAAGACTACCCAGGAGATCATGTACCGCCTAGTTCATGTTGAGTTCCGCCTGTACCGTACCAGCCGAGACAGCGCTCAGTTCCGCTTCTCCCTGTACGTACCGGTCCACAGAAACGTCCCACGCATGAATCAGGTCTTATGTCAACTGATCCTCGCTGGTTACTTCGGTGTTATCCTCTACGTCATTGTCTGTTACCAGGATGCTTTGGTCGAATGCACGACCCATTATGCTTCCATCCCGCCAGCCTTCCCTCCTGAGACCTCCGGATTAGACTTAGGCAACGGCGCCAAAATGTCAGTAGCCTAAGTGGATTGAGTTGTAGTATACAGAACACCAAGATCCAAATCACAACACCAGAACATAATAGAACATTATCATGGAACCAACAACCCACAATACAGTATGTCAAGATATATTAAATGTAACACAGATGTATATCATATTAATCTCCCCTAGAGTGTCCTCCCAAATGTGCTACAAGCTTACATATAAAGAGTTTGCGGTTGGTTAGGCCATCAACTGTCAGACAACCAACTACCCCGTAGTTTATAACTTAATACTATTGTTTTATTTTAATACATTTCCAAAAAGCCTTATTTACTAATTAATCGGCTTACAAACTCAACTGGACTTAGGCGAATTTTCCAAAGATCTGAGCAAAACACAAGGAAATTTATAGTGATAATTTGCGAAATCAACTTGAATAATACCTAGGAGTGAGAAAACTCCAAAAGGTCTAAAAATACCTTGGCACTTTAAAATCACTGACGTGTGTGTTAAAAACACGTTAACACTCAAGAAGGTCAACACCTAGACAAAATTTAGGATCATTAAAATATCAACATTTGCAACTTGATCCTATAACCTCAAAAAACCCTAAATGACACTAGGCATGATCAAAACTCCGAGACTTGGGCACGAGAAACGCAAAATTGCCCACTAAGCAGCCAAAACCCTAACCTAACAAGGCAGCAAGCTGGAAAAGAGGGGTCCCCGTTAGCAATGGGGCGATGTGTGAAAAGGTCACACCAGTAAGGAATGCTAGTCTTATAAGTTTATATTGGTTACATCTGTTACAAGGCAGTTATAACTTCTTTATCAGTCCTTATATGTGTTTTGGAAAAACACGTATTACCAAGATTATTGTGTTTACTTCAAACTAAAGGAAGTTAAGTTTGGTTAAAAAGCAGTTGTAACTTTCTCCAAACTGATCATACCAGATCGGTAGTTTGAAAGGGTTATTTATGTCATTTATCTGCTTGCTGTGTGATAATGAGTAATGTTTTTGAAGTGCAAGATCATTGAAAAGCAAAAAACATTAAACCGGTGATATCACAAAAACTTTAAATCTTAAGCATTTTTGCAGCAGTATTCAGATGGAAGGATGAAAGGTCTTTACAATCAGAAATCTGAAGTGGCATTATAATGGTAAAAGTCTGCTACGTATTGGTAAGAATGTTTTGAATTGGTCAACTCTGAAGTTAACAAGAGTATATTGAATTGATATATCTGAATTGTTATCACGATTATACAGTAACAGTTGTTTCCAAAACTTGGTTTGAAAAAGTTCTCTTTTAACAGTGAAGTTTCAGGCTATTGATAAGGTTGTATAATCAGATTTGTTCCCAAGGGTTACTGATCTTTTGTTTTGACAAGATCCATATGCAGATCTCTTATACTATGTTCAGGAGTTCTTCTCAGATTTTGGAAGTTCCTTGCAGGGTTTAAAAGCTCTTATTTTCCAAAGTTGTATAAATCTGTATAATTCGATCTGCACTTTTCTCTTAATGTAAAAATACTGAGTTGGTGCTCATATTGTAAGGGTTGGTGCTCAGATTGCAAGGGTTGGTGCTCTTAAGCAGGAGGAATTTGGTGATTCCTTGGGTTGGTGCCCTAAAAAGTTGGTAAATCATTTTAATTGTGAGGCTGGATTAGGATGGTAGATCCTAGCAGCGTTTCTCACTGTGGTTTTCCCACCTTGGGTTTCCACGTATCTTTTTGTGCATTGGTTTTATTGTGTGATGCATCTTCTCTGATTTTAGTTTGATGCTTTCATTTAAAGATTCAGTATAAGAATTTTTAATTTTGGGCACGAAATTAAAGTTTGCTTTACTACTGATTTACAACCCCACACGCCCCCCCTCCCCTCTCAGTCATAAACCTGTGTTCTACAGGAATGACATGGAAAGGGATCAAGAACATGGGTATTAGGATCCTTACTTGATAAGGGAAAGATTTAGATGAAAAGGGATTTCAGCAAAGAAAAACCCAAAATATTGAAATGAAGGGAAGTGGGGAAATGGGGAACCAAGGAAAAATGTACCAAGGTAACGGAAAACCCAAAAATCCACTCATTGTTAGAAATTGGCATAGAGACTCCCGTACTTTGAATTTTTAAAATTTTTTGATTTCTTTGAGATTTTAGGCACATGACAAAGACATGGGGGAAGGGAAAGCATTTTGTGGCATACGAGTACTTGTTCTAACTTTCAATAGGATCATACGACCTTAGAGCAGCAAACAACCTCCAAAATATTAGAGTGGACGTGGCAAAATAATTTTAGTATTGCCCCCTCAAGGGAACCATTAGTTTAGAGTTTTTTGTTAGCACGGAATGACTTAATGCCTTACATGCCAAAGCTAATAAAATAAGCTAAACAACATTCCTAGCATCAGCAGAACATATTGTAGTCCAATCCTTGATGTAATTTGCTGAAAATAGATATACTTAGAAAAACAAACAATAATTTAACCGACTTATAGTCCCCCATCTCCTTGCAAAATCCTTGCTGTTCCGTAGTACTGCCGAGTGCCTGAAATAACCTTGTTGCACCCCAGTAATACTGAGTGTCTCAGAGGGTGTCCCCCCTATGAGATGCTGATCTGAAGGAGCCTGAGGGTTTCATCTCAATCCAACCTATTTCTGCGACAGTGTCCATGTTCTGAAACATGATCAAGTTTGTTTGTGTTGCAATGATCAATGACTTGTCAGTGCTTCCTACATATCCTCTAAATCCAGCAATCCAAAATGAATGTAAAAATTCCTTTAATTGGGGTGTCTAACCAGAAATGACTGAGGATATCTCTTCACAATTTCTGGCAGTTATCTGACTAGTTACTATCTCATCAACTGATAGGGACTGCAACTACGCTAAATTATGGGAATAACACAAAAGCAGCGACCACCTTGTTTAAACAGAAACTAATAAACTGCCTGAGTCGACCTCTTTAATAGAAGACGTAGTTGGCCAACACTCACAGACCTACTGATTCTAATTGGTGATTACAATAAGTCAACCAATCCTGTCAACTACTGTCTAGTACTGTGTTTGTGGGTGAAACAGGGACATTACAATGTTGCAGGCCTCTTTATTGCACAAAATTTTAAATCTTCAGAGGATTGTGAGACCACAAAAGGGCAAAAGGACTCCTAAATATTCATGTAGAGGTAACACAAAAAATATGGGAACATTTTCAACATGGGCCATATGGTTTGAGTTATTAGTAAGCACTATGCACAAAACACACCGAGATTAAGGTAAGCAACAACTTAACTTATCATAACATATTGTAGTACTCACATATTGTTATAAACCACTTTTATTTCACAAAATTTAAATAAAATACAAGATCACAAGATCATAGAATGGTAGAAGAACTTCTCAATTTTTTTAGCTCACACAACATAAAGTATTGGAACAACCACTTGATGGAATCATGAGGTTGTTTTGGTAATTGATTCCTAAATGATCTTTAAATAACTAACTATTACTTTAATACCCTCCCTTAATGGTCATCCTATCAATTACACCAAGTTGTCCCCTAAATTTATAAACTTCTCCGGGCTCAGAGATTTGGTGAGGATATCTGCAGCCTGGTCCTCAGTTGGATCATACTGCAACATCACTGATCCATCTTCGACAAGCTTGCGGATGAAATGACAATGAAGCTCAACATGTTGGGTCCGGTCATGGAAGACTGGATTTTTGGCAAGTTTCAGCAACCCTTGATTGCCACATTACATTGGAGAAGGACCTACTTCAGACATTTCCATGTCAGAAATCATCCTTCAAATCCAAACTGCCTCACAAGCTGCCTTAACAGTTCCTCAATATTCTGCTTCAGTCGAGGAAAGAGCTACCGCCTATTTCTTCTTGCTAGTCCATGTCACTGGACTTGCGCCCAGATTGAAAGCATACCTAGAAGTAGACTTTTTGTCATCAACAAAACTTGCCAAATCTGAGTTTGTAAAACCAATGAGCCTAGTATCTTTGCTTCTGATGTAAAGAATGCCAAAGTCAGGAGTGCCCTTCACATATCTCAACACACGCTTCGCTACAACCCAATGTTCAGCTTTAGGGGCTGTCATGAATCGAGATATGTAGCTCATAGCATAAGTGAGGTCAGGTCTAGTGGTGGTGAGATAGATGAGGTTGCCCACTAGTTGTCCGAACGCTGATTCATTCACCACAGGTGAGTCCGATTTGGCTGATAGTTTCAGCCCTTTCTCCATAGGTGTAGATGTAGGTTTGCAATTGTGCATCCGAAACTTGTCCAACAGACTCTTGGCATACTTTGACTGAGAAATAAAAATGTGGCCAATTGTCTGCCAAACCTCTACATTGAGACACTAATGCAGAAGTCCCAAGTTTGCCATATCAAAAGACTGGCACAAATTCTGTTTGATTTGCTTGATCAAATGTGCAGCGCTACCAGTGATGATCAGGCCATCAACATAGATGACAAGATGAAGGATATCACCACCAATATTCTTGACATACAGATTGGGATCGTAAGAACTCCTCTGAAAGCCTTGATCAACTAAGTACTTATCAATTTTTATGTACCATGCTTGAGGAGTTTGCTTGAGGCCATAGAGTGCTTTCACGAGTTTGCATACTTAGTGTTTCTTACTGGCAACCTTGAAACCAGGAGGCTGCATCATGTAGATTTCTTCTTGCAACTTGTTGATGTGTGTTTTATGCACACACAGACACAATAAAATATGAAAGTATTTTACCCTTTTTGAACAAAATCACCTCACATGCTAAATATCTGATCGACTAAGACGATTCCAAGGTCAGTTCTTGACATGTGGGTAACTGAATGGCTTGATGTGATATGCTGTTTTCACTTGGGGATTTATGTAATTGTTCGATTTTGCTAAGCTTATCATGGATTTGTAATTGGAGTGGGTTATGCCGATGACTTAGGATTTTGCAATTGAGATCTTAATCTAATCTCACAAAGATTTTGAAAAAAAAGGACAAAAGGAAAAAAGGTTTAGGAATCCTAATCTAAAACCTAGGATGCAAGAGGCAATGAGCGATTCAATGGAATCCTACTAGGCAAGGTCGCACCATCAACGAACGATTCGACACAAGCTTAGTGCAATCATCTAAGGTAAAATTTATAGATGTTCAAATCATCACCATCAAACATTGATACCATCAAGGCAATGCATATCAATGGATGTGCAACAATTGAAGTTAAGCTCAATTTTAAATTCCAGTTGACCATGCAAGGGAAACTTACAATCAACAAGAAGCTAGTGGTATGGATTAATGGATTCCACACAAATGCATTCAACAACTCTTTCATTCAATCTAAAATGCTTGAAATAGATTCCAATCTAACTTGGAGGCAATGAGAACCACAAATGCATACAACACTTAAACAAAATCACCAAACTTCAATGATTGTATTCAAATCTACAACATGTAGGTGGCAATTCTAAAAAATCTCTCTTACAAATGAGAGGCAATGGGGTGTATATAGTCTCAAAAGAAATGAATGGCCAAGATTCATTTAGAATCAAGGGCTAAGATCGTGCCAACACAACCCTAAACTTGCCCTAATTAGGGTTTACATCAAACAGGATTCACCAACATATGATCCAATGGAATGACGCCTAATCATAAAATAAGGAATCTTCTAGGAAATTTCGGCTTGCATTCCTCTCTCTAACAGTTTATTCCAAGAATCTAGCCAATACGGAATCTAGCTCCTCCATGGTCATGCTGGGCAAAGCCTCCTATTGCACATCCATTACATCCAATGCATCCAAAACATTCTCCCAATCCGACATAAGCTTTTGCGAACTATGGATGTGGATCAATAGGGAAACCAAATCATCAATTTGATTCTTCAAAGAATCCAACTGGTTGAAGTACATGAACTTCATCTTTTCTCTCAATGCTTCTAAGTGTAGACTACTGGAAGCATTGACATCTACCCCTAACAATTCTTCAATGGATGAAAGGATTTTGGATTGAATCTCATGGACTGATCCTTCCATCTTTGCACAATCGTTCCTTGCATGCTCATAAGTAGATTTCCGCATGGTCAATGAACAATACCATCCTTGAAAGTCATAAATATCTCCTTCACGCACAACTCCTTCATGGATCAATGTGGACATCGGAATTCGCTTCAACACCTTTAGGCAAGGAATTGTCTTCTCCTGTATCGTTGGAACTCATCCCAAACTCCTTCCAAGTATTGTATCCTGAATGTGAGCATTGACAATTTGTCAAATGCCTGGACA
Organism: Cryptomeria japonica; assembly: GCF_030272615.1. Classification (NCBI taxonomy): domain Eukaryota; kingdom Viridiplantae; phylum Streptophyta; class Pinopsida; order Cupressales; family Cupressaceae; genus Cryptomeria; species Cryptomeria japonica. The sequence goes on along the minus strand of NC_081408.1, from coordinate 26,312,104 downwards.
AACTGAGTTAGGAAATCATCCGCCTGCTTTGTTGTAAGAACCTTGCTGGTTCTAACTCTCCTAAAATACTATTGCTGATTTGTTTTGGATTTTCAAGGGTTTTTGAACAATTTTTAAATAAAAATAACAAGTGCACTAGGCAAGAATTGCTCATATAACTGAATAGATACCAAATATGGAACAATTGAATCTATATTATGCATTAAGTAACTACTGCAAATGAAACTAATACATAAAATGTACCTGTAGGTCCTCAGCTTATTTTAAATAAAGAATTTTGGAGTTTGCCAGCCAAAACTAGGAAACTGACCAAAATTGAAGTACAAGTCCAGAATACAATTTCTCTAGGCCAAAAATGAAATGAATCCACTTGATTATGCTGGGCGTTGGGAATGGTGCAACTAGATTGCAAATTAGAAAGGCGTTTCAGCCTCCCAGTCAAAATGTCCCTTTCCTGGACCCCATGTGCCAAGCCTGAATTGTATGGCCAGCAACTGGAAATTGTACGACTGCTTATTGAAATGAAATATGCTGCAAAAAGGGCTGTCTAACCTGATTTGCCCTTTCTTTATTGGAAAATCTGCAATATCTGAAATAAAGAATCTCTGTTGAAGCACAATAAGACTCCTGAATGAAGCCTTCACAATTGCAATAATTCAGCTGATCTTCCATAGACTCACAATCATAGATCCACGAAGAATTTCCGTTCTCCAATGGCCAAACCTCTGAAACCCTTGTCAAGGAATTCCACAGAGCAAAATAGAAGCAATGTCAAATAATCAATAATGGAATTTGAATTGCTCTTTTTCCATTATATCCCCAAAAGCACAAATTCCAAGAAAGTACGCCCAAATGCAATTTTAAATACATTAAATGTATTTAAATCACTTTTCAATAGTTTAAATTCATCGTGGACGCACTTTTACATTTAAATGATTTAAAATCACTTTTAATATTTTAAGTGACCTTTTAATTTTTTATAAAGTCATTTTATAATATTTAAGTGGCTTATAATTTTAATAAAGTCATCCATATAAGTTAATTAAATAACTTAACCACTAAAATATTAATATCTCCCTCACAATTCAGTCTTTTGACGTGTCGTCAGAAGCTGGGGTCAACACTGAATAACCCCCATGTGTCTAGGTGCCCTGACTAAAATTATCACAACTACTAGATTGACTTACTATAAGTCCCTCAACTAAGCCCATACACTGACTGCAAAGGCCCTAGAACTGAAACCAAGACTGAACTGAAGAAGTGGAACTGCCACGGAGACTCTATCCCGAATGTTAGCCTACGAGAGTCCAAATAATAGGCTAATCCCTCGAACTTTGATGGTCATGAAAACGGGGACATTACATTTGTAACATCTTCAATCCACTTCCCAAATTCTGTATGTGTATTCCTCGTTGCCTCATGATCAAAGTGAAATCCTCGATCAACTACAATAGGCGAGATAAAAGTAGGATTCTCACACCTCATCCCTGCAATATATTTCGTAAGCTTCATATTTGCATCCCTATACATATTCTTCTTCTCAATCTCCCTATCCAATCTTGCACTAATTGCTTAGACCGTATCATTGAGCTCCTGGAACTCCTGTTTCTTTGTAGGTCATCCAAGGGCAATCGAAGTAATCTGATAGTCCATGGGAGTGGCCACATCTTTGGTCACATCACCCATCGGGATAGCCACCTGTGCAATTCGCACACCTATTTCTTCTCTAGCCACATTGGAAAATATCTTAGCCTTCTTTCGTTCTTTCTCCTTGTTTGTCTTTGCTAAGACATCATCAATATTCTCAATAGGTTGTGTCCCTACCATCTTGCTTTTCTCCATGCTTTGTAATAACCAATCTGGAATGGTGGAAATGCCCATTCCATCATCAAGACACATCTCTCGATCTAGTCCTCTTAATGCTGAGATGACATCATCATCTTCCTCCTTATCTCTAGTCAAATCAAACACATTGTTACCCAAACTAACATTCAAATGAACCGTGGGAGATCCCGGTTGTTCTTCATCCTCATTCGGTGGTGCTGACTGTGCTGTAGCCTATAATTTCTGGCAAGATCTTCGTATTTGAACATTGTTCAAACTCTTTACTCTTCTTTGGCATTCCAATTTCCTTTATTGAGGAGGAATTGGTGGTGGATAAAGGAGTGCTAGGCTTATGTTTCTTCTTCTTGTAGTGTTGGCTAACTGTCTCCTTCCCCTTCATTTTAGATTCTCTAGGCATACCCTTTCTTCTTTTGGGAACATAACTCTCCTCATCTGCATGTATCCTTATATCTGTAGGTGTTCTTTCTTCATCATCATTAGGAGAAGGCTCCACTTGCCTCATTTTTTCATAGGTGATGGTGACACCCATTCCTGTCAATTTGTTCATATATTTGTCCACTCATTCCCTGGAGAAATCAATAACTTCTCCCATAAGTTCATTCAAATCCACCACCTTAGGTTGTGTCCAACTAGGCAATAAGATGGGCTTTCTCACTTCACTTTCGTACTGTGGATGAGTATGATCACTATCATCAACCACCTAATCAAGAATGGAAAAGAGATCATATTTCCTTATGAAATCAACTTACATTCGGGACCACATTCTCTTCCTTACTGCTTGTTCATCCATGAGATTAGCCCAGTAATCCTCAATGTCAACCTTATGTATGAACTTTTCTCCTTTAATCTTCGCAATCTTATCATGCGGATCAAATCGATCCCTACTCTTGTAAGTTCCTAGGTGGTAAAGTGCAAGTTCATCAATCACTGAACTGGCTGCAGCTGCATTGTGGCACACCTCCAAAGTCTTCCCTAATGCAATAGGGAGATATCCCTATTTTGTGCTTCTCCTTCTGGATAAAATCAAATTTCAGAAGTTGTCTCACCACCTCAAGTAGGATCATTATGTCTGTAGGATACTGTTGTGACGTATTTACACATCGCCCCATTGCAAATGGGGACCCCTACCTTTTGCTTTCTAGGGTTAGTTTTCTTGGTCTTCTAGGTTCTTGTTTATTGACCTTTTGCATTTGGAGGTTCGCCAAGGGGCTCATTAGGATAGCAGGCTCTTCTTGAGTCAGGTGGATCTACTCAAGAGGTCAGGTCAATTGAGTGATTAGGGGTAATTTAGATCATTCCTAGGGTGTTTTTTGTGTACTATCTGGTTGCACTTCAAGTTGCTAAATTAAACCTTGGTTGAATGCATAATGTCCTCCTAGGTCCCATCCCTTACATCAAGGGCAGAGCGAATTTGCCTTGAGAAGTCTAAAATGTCATCCTGATCTTCAAATGTCCTAAAATTTGGCGTTGTCTGGAATGTCATCCTGATCCTGAAATTTGACTAAGTCTGGAAAATTGAAGAATCCTCCAAAAACTAGATTTTGCATTATAACTCCTGGAGGTCCGAAACCACTCTCAAACATCCTAACAATATATATGGAATATAACTTAAAGTATAAGAAAGAAGAAAGATATAAGGAAATGTCACTTATACTTTAATGTTATATTCCATATATGAATCCTGACGGAGAGGCTAAAATGTCAAATTTTGCTCCTGACCCTTCCAAAGGGTCCAGAGCGAAATGTCACGAAGGACCTAAGATTTCACCTAAGTCAGTGAGTGGTTGAGCGAATTTGCAAAGTTATGAAAGGGAATGCATCAAAGGGTTGAGTCTAAGGCAAAGTCAAGTCGAATCCAAGATGAATTGAGTCTAGAATAGGAATTTCGAAGGGTCAGGAGCAAAATTTCACGAAGGACCTAAGATTTCACCTAAGTCAGTGAGTGGTTGAGCGAATTTGCAAAGTTATGAAAGGGAATGCATCAAAGGGTTGAGTCTAAGGCAAAGTCAAGTCGAATCCAAGATGAATTGAGTCTAGAATAGGAATTTCGCTCTTGACCCTTCCAAAGGGTCTAGAGCGAATTCCTCTATAGGACACTCTGCATTGATCAAAACTATGAACTAATCCATATCCCAGGTATTATTGAAGGCAATTCACTTGTGTGGATGAAGAAATATGAAAATGAAGTCAGGATTTGAGCCAAAGGGTGAATTTCGCTCCTGACCCTTCCAAAGGGTCCGGAGCGAAATTCTTGTATGACCCTATTTCTTCACAAAACCTTGAACTAAATGCCAACTTGAGGAGCAAATTCACTTGATCATGATGGAAGGAGGCCTGAGAAGTTATGTCCAAGGCATGGGAAAGAGAAAGGAAGTGAAAAATTAGCTCAAAATATGAATTTCGCTCGACCCTTCCAAAGGGTCCAGAGCGAAATTCTACATAAACCTCATTTCCTTTCCTTTTTTTGGCCAACATCTTAGTTCCTTGGGCATATTTGGAAGTGGATTGACATGTTCTTGCCTTAGGAAGTGATTAGAAGTGGAGGAGTGAAGGATTTTGTCCTAAATCATGAATTTCGCTCCTAACCCTTCCAAAGGGTCCAGAGTGAAATTCTTGAAAACACCTATTTTCTCCTTAGATGAGGTCAAGACCTTGGTTCCTATGGCGTGGATGCAAGTGGAGTGGTGTATAGTTGCCTTGCAAAGAGGATTGGAGTTGAAGAGATAAAGAGTCAAGCCTAGAATGTGAATTTCGCTCCTGACCCTTCCAAAGGGTCTAGAGCGAAATTCCCAAAATCTCCTTTTTCTCTCAATTTTGTGTCAAGCCAAGTGTGGATCAGGGTGAATTAAGCTTGGAGATACCCCTAGGCATGCCTTTGAATAGCTTGTAACCACCAAATGTGAAGGAATTGAGCTAAAACTTGAATTTCGCTCCTGACCCTTCCAAAGGGTCCAGAGCGAAATTCTTTATAGGTCCTGTCCTTGGCCATGATTTTTAGTAAAATTCTCCTTTCAGGCCTTTTTGAGGTCAAACAAGTGTTGTCTTCATGAGAGAGGGATCCAAAGATGAGAGTCTAGGTAGAAGAAAGTGAAAAGGATAGAGCAAAGTGAGAAGAATGGAGCTAAGTAAGAGAAAACAAGCAAATCTTGAATTTCGCTCCTGACCCTTCCAAAGGGTCCGGAGTGAAATTCCTCAAACCACTTATTTTCTTCTTGTGTGAAGCCAAAACATTGGTTCCTATGGCGTGGTTGGAGTTGGATTGATGTATTTTTGCCTTGCAAGATGAATTGAAGTTAAGGAAATGAAAGATCAGGTCTAAAACTTGAATTTTGCTCTTGACCCTTCCAAAGGGTCCAGAGCGAAAATTTCAAAATCTCCTCTTTCTCTCAATTTTATGTTAAGACAAGCGTTGATGAAGGTGAATTGGACTTAAAGACGGCTATAGACATGTATTTGAATAGGTTATGAGTCCAAAAAGTAAGGATTTTGAGCTAAAGAATGAATTTCGCTCTTGACCCTTCCAAAGGGTCCAGAGCGAAATTCCCCAAATCACCTAATTTGCTCATGATGAAGGCCAAGGGATGGATTCCTAGGCCTTGGTGGAGAGAAGACTAGTGTATGCTTATCTTGGGAGGAAATTTAGAGTAAGGAAATGATGGAATTTAGACCAAATCATGAGTTTCGCTCCTGACCCTTCCAAAGGGTCCAGAGCGAAATCCTTTGAAACTCCTATTTTTTACCTTGCTTTAGCTAGGCAAAGGGCTAGTTGTGAGATAATGATGGGAAGAGGTTTGAAGGCTAGGCCTAAGATTATGAAATGATGAAATGAGGTCTAAATTGTGCAAAATAGCAAATTTCGCTCTTGACCCTTCCAAAGGGTCCAGAGCAAAATTCTTATAGGGCCTGTCCTTGGGGAGGATCCTAAAGCAAATTCCATTTTTATCCCTTTTTGTTAATGATTTAAGGTAGAAATACTATGTTAAGATAAATATATTATGTGTCCTTAATCACCTTTTGGTTTGTTTTGCAGATGGAAGAAAATCAGGCCAGGACAAGGACGACCTATTCTAAGCCCATCGTCATCAAGGACGTTCCAAAGGCATGGAGGAGGACTCAAGATGCTTCTAAAGCGTTGGAAGACTACAAGTGTTCGAGGAGTTCTAGGCTATCCTCAAAAGACTCCATTCTACGACACAAAAGACCCACATGATGACAGAGAAGAATGACCTTACCAACATGTCAAGGCGAGGTATGCTACCGGAGAAAGAAGAACTTGACAGTAAGGAAACCTCATCAAGCACATAGAGAATCAAGGAGTGCATCATTCATCGCATCAAGGACAAAGGATGATCAACCAAGATACAAACGTCAGACAAGGTGGCATCCCAGTCACTTTTCCTCCAGTCGGATTGGTCCACCTTAGCATGTCAAGATTCAATGTACCTAATTTATCAGGGATGGCACAAACTTCGGTGTACCTACCCCTACTTCCTATTGGTCCACACTCATTGAATGTAATTTTCTCATTGGCTAAGGAAGTTTGTTATAACAAACCCTAATTAGGGTTTCTATCTTGTAATCCTAGCCATTGATTCTAAGTCAATCAGAGCCATCAATTTGTAAAGGGCTATCTCTATATAAAGCCTTGGCTCTTCATTTGTAAAGGTTAATAGTTAGGGAATAGCTAGAGATAGTCAATAATCAGTAGTGGTAGTTCAAGAGCAATTAGCTTTTAGAGTAGAGTAGAAAGGGAAGGCAAAGATTGTTGCCAAGACATTGTTGCAAAAGACATGTAAACTTCATTGAAGGAATGGTGAATTCTATGTGTCGATTCTACAATTTACACGGTCTCTATACTTCTCAAATTTAATTTCATGTTATTAGATGAATGGAAGAAATTTGTATGATCAATGGTGAAATTTGTATATCCATACTACTAGCGGTTTGTTGATTGCAAACTTACCTTGCATAGTCAACTAGAATCATTCAACTTAAGCTTAACTTCAATTATCGCTTCTTCATTGATATGCATCAACCTGACGGTGTCTATGCTTGTAGCGGTGATCTGAACATCATAAAGCTATCCTTAGAAGATCGCATTAACCTTGTGGAGATGATCATAGCATGTCAAAGCAAGACTTAGTTAGAGTTTCATGAAAGGTCATCCATTGCTCCTACATTCTTAGCATTAGAATTAGATTCCTCTCCAACCCTTATCCTTTTTTCCCATTTTAAAAAATCAAGGATCGGTAAAGACCCACATCCCAGTGATATCCAAAGTAAATCAGACTCTCAGGTCATCAACGTAAGTCCCCTTTGTGATTCCAGCAAATCACATCATACCGCAAGAGCTTATCCACAAGTAGAGAACCTACATACAAGAACCTTGGAGTTGCCTCGATTGATCCTTCGGCGAAATCTTCAGCATTCGGGGAAACTTTGTTCAAGAGAGGATAAGATACCTTGGTATTTTATTCTGTGTTCGCATGTGCATAAAAAACACATCAACAGATACGTAAGAAGTTTGTTAGGTGTGGATCTGAATCCTTTAATCTGTAGGTATGTGAAGGTGGGAAACTGAATGTACCACGATTCATATTGTTCAATTGACTTCGTTGCCACCTTGGACAACTGCTTGTGGACTCCGCCCTGCATTATCCTTGTGACGTACATGGTGAAAGCATCATTCACCCTCCTATAATGTTCAGTCTTGTGCATATGAAGTTGTGGATAGCATTCGTAAACTCTATGCTGTCCTGGACCGTTTCCAACTTCACCTTTGCATGTCAATCCCTTGTATGTGACAAATCTTGCAAGTAGGTACACAAGGTAGCAAGTCATTTCAAATGACTTGGTTTTCTCTACATTTCTCAATTGGAAGTTGAGATTATCATTTAGAATCTTGGCCCAATTGACCACAATTCCTCTTATACAATTGTGGATAAAGTAGAACATCTAGCCCTCAAACAAAGCACCTTGAGGCATCCACATCACTCGATTGAGTAGGAAGAACAAGTCACTATACTCATCCTTAAAATCCATACATATGAGCCTCTTGGGCATCTTTGAATGGTGAGGCCTTGGTTCAATCATCGACTCTTTATTTACAACTGTCATATATGCATCTGCCTACTTCAGGAGCTTAGCTTCATGTTCATCCTTAGTTTTCTCCCGCATATCCGTACTCCTGGGGATCCCAAATACTTCCACGATCGCATCTTCGGCAAGGTATGCAAGCACAACCCCTTTAGGTGATCTGATCATTTGGGTCATCGGGTTGTATTGCTACACTCTACAATTAGCTCACTGCACTATATGGATGGAGGAAAGCCAACCGCATGGTATATGCCACTCTTTATGATATTGGCAGAAAGTGTGGAAGGAAGTTGATTCTTCATTTCGAACATCCTCTGCCGCATCTGCAACATGTCCAGGAACTCCATGTTTGTATCCAAAATTCTCTTCCATTGGGATGAAAACTGTGAATCCGGATCGAAACCTTCTTGCACAATCTTCAATTGATCCTTCCTCACAGAATCCCTGCTTTAGAAATGGTACCTATATGAAACTCGAAGTCAATATCATGGAAAAATTACCTAAATAACTTATTTTCAGAATTGCATAAGTTCTGATTTTTAATGATTTTGACAAATTTAGGAATGAAAATCAGAATTTCTAGTGTTATTCATTATGAATTCTGAAAATAAAATGAAAAGTTGATGAAGATAGGGTACAAAACCCTCATAAAACCTTCGTTTTCAGACTTGTGTAAGGTCTGATTATAGAAACTAAGTCTGAAGACAACTTAGTATACTTAGAAAATTGTCAAAATGGGGTCAAAAGAGTATGCTAGAAGTGAGATTCCCTTTGGAAAATGTGGAAAAAAGTCTGATTTTTAATTTTCAATGTCTGAAGATACCCTTCCAAGGTCAACAATGGCTACCCAAAGTCTGAAGACAACTGCAACTAACATGAATCAGTGTTTTGAAGTAGTTGCAGCCACATGAAGTATTTGTATTTGATATATTTTACCTCTCCAAGGTTGAATATGGCTAAGTCTGGGCACAAATAAGTGGCTAGAAGTGAAAAACCAGTCTGAAGACAAGCTGGAATTGGAGTTTCAGACCTACACCAGCAATGGTGTACTCAGAAAATGCTCAGAAAACTCTCCAAAAATGGCTCCCAAATAAAATTGCCCAAGTGTGGGAATGTAAAATCAAGTCTGGAAATGCACAATTCAATCCATGACCAGCAATAATGGTGATTAGAATCACCCACAATAGCACCCAGCCATGGTGTCAAATTCAAATCTGAGTATAATGGCAGCCCTCAAACAATAATGGCGTCCAAAACTATCATCAAAATTGCCCAAAATGTGGGCAATCTGCCTCACAAACAAAAATCGCAGCCCCCCAATAATGGCGCCACCTCAAATTCGCAGAAATGTGGATTAATTAGCCACCAAACTCACTCTATCTCCCTTCAAATGGCAATGCCCAGGTCTGATTGGGCAAATAAATTCTTCAAATCTGCAACTTGGCTCACAATAATGGTGTCCAATGGACACTTGGGCAAAAATCGGCCAGCTAATGTCTTCAATTAGTCACATCAGCAAAATATAATATTATTATATTGCTAGCTGGGCATATTTAAACCAGTTTTTACCTCAACATTTCACCACACAAGCAATGTGGGATAAAACTTGCCTGAGAAAATCGATTTGCCTTTGAAAAATAATTTAATCATTAAATAATTGCCTCCCGGCATTAAATAATTGTTGCTAAGGTGAACTATTAAATCTAATCACACTCAGATTAAATTCGTTCACATTTCATTGAATTTGGGCCAGCTGGGGAAAAACGCTCCATGTCTAGGTAAAATCTTTATTAAAAATTGCCAATAACTCATCACAATTGTCCTTTGGGGAAAGTCGACCTCCATCTGGATGCATAAAAATCTCTTCATGTCGCTCACTAAGTCAAAAAAATCTGCCTTGGGGAAAATCGACCTCCATCTAGATAGATCCTCATCAATTTTGGTCACAAAACACATTTTGGGGAAATTCGCCCCCCATCAAGACAATTATTTGCACTTATTTCCATTAAATTGGTTTATGAATTGACTTGGGGAAAATTGACCTTCATCAGGATGATCAATTTCATCTGCATAAAATTCCATACCTCATTCCTAGGGAAATTCAACCTTCATCAGGAAAATTTCCAACTCAGAGACAAATTTTGGGCCTCTTGGTGGAAAAATGTGGTCCATCAGGACACTTGGGGAAAAGTGCCCCCTATCAAGAATTTGAATGGGGAAAATCATGGGTCATCGGAAATTTGTCCAAAAAGCTTGGGGAAAGATATTCTCCATCAGGATAGCTGACTTCTAGGCCTCAATTTAATGTTTTCCATCGGGAATTCGATGATTTTCACACTCAAAAACATTTGGACATGTCAAATTTCATCATTATGCATCGGGACTTGGTCAAATTTATCTAAATTTGAGTGAGAAAATAGAGATTCCATCGGGATAATGTGCAATTCTGACTTAGTTAACCTCTTAGGAGTGGAAAAACAACTCCTAAAGGATCTCTTGATGCTTAAGCACAAAAAATATCACCGACTTAGACTCATTTAAACACATTGACCCTCAAACTCTAGACTTAGACAAAATTAGGATCATCACTAACAATCTAACATTTTACCTGCTTGATCCTACCTAATACTCAAAACCTCAATAGCACTTTAGGCATGAACATATCAAAACTTGAGACTCGAGTATTGAAAACTCAAAATTTGCCACCTGACTGCCAAAACCCTAAACTAACACGACGTAGAAAGCAGGAAAGAGGGGGTCCCCATTTGCAATGGGGCGATGTGTGAAAAGGTCACAACACAACTCACCATTGAGGAATGCACTCTTGACATCCCTTTGAAAAACTAGGTTGAAATAGCGAGGACAAGCCGAATGGTGCTCATTTTGGCTATGGGAGCAAATGTCTCCTTATAGTCGATGCCCTCTTTCTACAAGAAACCTTTGGCTACCAACTAAGCCTTGTACTTATCAAGAGTTCCATCAGCCTTAAACGTTACTTTATACACCCATTTGCAGCCGATGAGTTTCTTCCCAGGTGGAAGATTGGATAGGACCCGAGTGTTGATCTTTAGAAGACTATGATGTTCAACTTCCATAGCCTATTCCCACTTAGGGATTCCTTTAGCCTCTAAATATGTCAGAGGCTCATAAACATTGTGAGTGTTGGCCATGAGAAAAAAGTTAATTGTGTTCTTTTTCTTGCCCTTTCTTCTAGTTGATCTACCCTCAATAAGTTCATCATCATGAAGATCACCAATGGTCTTGGGCCACCACTTAGATCGGAGAGTAGAAGCACCAACATCCATTTTAGGAGGATCAATATTACCTGGGGTGCTTGGAACAAAGTCATCTGGATTTGGATCAAAATTTTCTTGAGGAAAGTTGGGTGGTGCAATATCATGCTCAGGAGACTCTTCAAATTTAGACTTTGAGTCATTTGAAACCTTCCCATTAGGTGGACCTAACGGAATACAAACACCCAAATCCTTAGCCTTCAAAGCTTGATCCTTAGGGCTCAAAACAGGAGAAGAAAGCTGAAAGGGCCCTTGTTCTTCATCAAATACAACATCATGACTAAATATGAGACGATCAATGTCTACATCAATCAGTCGATAAGCTTTGTGGTTATCACTGTAGCTTGTGAATAGGAGTTTTTGGCTCTTGGAATCGAATTTCGTGTGCTTGGCATCTAGAATCTAAACAGAAGTAGTAGAGCCAAAGACATTCAAATGTCTGATTTTAGGCTTCCTGCTAGACTAGGCTTCCTTTGGGGTCATCTTCTTAACGGCTTGTGTGGGGGACCGGTTCAAAAGATAAACTACAGTGTAAAGTACTTCAGCCCAAAATTTCTTTGGAACATTTCTGTGCTCCAACATAGACTAGGCCATCTCGGTGATTCTGTGGCTTCTTCGCTCAATGCCGTTTTGCTGAGGGGTGTAAGGTGTGGTAATCTGACGCTTAATTCCATGTGTCGCATAGAAGTTGGAGAAATTAGAACAAATTCCCCCCCCCCAAACCATTATTTGACCTAAGAGTGATTATCTGATAGCCTGACTCTTTTTCCACTAAGGTCTTAAAGCCTTAAACTCCGAAACATGCTAAACAACTCTGATTTATTTTTAAGAAAATACACTCACATTCTTTGACTAAAATCATTGACAAATAATAGAAAATACTTGGATCCAGCAACTAATGGAGTGTTCATCGGTCCACAGACATCTGCATGTACCAGTTGCAAAACTCTGGAGACTCTCCAAGAATCACTATCTAAAAATGCAGTCCGATGCTGCTTTCTAGCCTGACAAGCTCCACTCTATGATTCTGAGTTTGAATCTTAGGTAACCCAACAACTAAACCCTCTTGAACTATTTAAAGAGATAGTGTACATTCGGGTGGCCATACCATTGATGCTAGAGATTGCTGATGGAAGAACTTTTGGTTGCCGTGGCGTTCTCTTGAGAATCACCAGTATCAATAGTCTATAAAGACCATGATCCTCAAGGCCAACAACAATTGTAGTGCAAGTCTCCCTATCAACAATGCTGCACTTGTGCAAACTAAAGACAACATCCTGCTGTGGAGAATGGCGCATGATTTGACTGAATGATAGCAAATTGAGTTCCATCCTTGGGACAAAGTATACATTGAGAATATCAATTTTTTTACTCTAGATGTGATTTGAACGTTGCCCTTTCCGACAACATCTCTTCACCTCCAAAGATTATTGAATCTTTGAACTGTTGTCGGGAAATATGTATATCTTATGTTTTGGTAGTAATGTTGTTTGTTAGTAGTTAGTTAGCTGACGGGTAGGTAGTTGGAGTCGCGACGATTGTGTCACATCCCCTCGGCTGTCTGTGGGTATTGAGAGGTGTGTTATTTACGGCAGATAATACTATGAACATTGTATACACTCTGAGTTATTAATGGAAAGCTTATTCTTGCATTCATGTTGCACTGTTTATTTCTGTGTTACTTTTGTACTCTTCCTGTTTACCCATTGATGCAAACATTTGGCGCCGTTGCCTAGACATACTCGGGAACAAAAGAAACGGATGGCGCACGGACACGATGGGCCTACTCGTTGGTGAGATAAACCCAGAGGCCGACGACGCGCAAACAGAGCTCTACAACGGAGAAGACACTGCAACGAGGGAATTTTCAATCCTGCTCCAGGTAGCCATCGATACCTACGTCCAACGAGAGGCCACAGAGGCTGAAATCCCACCAAGTGTTGTGTGGACACACTGGAAGTTAGCCCGACAGTAAATCGGTTGATGAACCATCTCCCCGGGTTGCTTGCATAGTCATCTCTAGCACAACAAGCTCGCCTGGAGGAGATTGCCCGGGAAGAGCGATGCCAACAAATCCTCCAACAGTACGAAGAAAGCAGCCGTCGGGAAGCGGAGCGGGATCGCACGAGGCCAGGAAGGAATTGAACCCTGAATCCCATAGGGATAAAGGAACAGTCTATATTCAAATAAAGGTGTCATAATATTGACACAAGTTGTATCTAATGAAATGAATTAATAAAGGAGTGTTCTAGTTTTATGTGTGGTCATTTATGGAAATGTACGGCAATTAATGCCCAACCTATTAAACAAAGATAGAAATAAGAAAGCAGAAACGGACGAGTGGGAGGCCGCGCAGAGGGCCTTGATTCTGGAGCAACAAGTAGAACGTAGACGGAGGTTGAGGCAACTTGCTGAAGGACGACTTGCCGAAGGGTGGCCCGAAGGGAACCAAGGAGGTGTCACGGAGGGTGCCGAGGCCCAGGGAAGTTTCTACGCGTCGTCAGAACACCGTAGGGTGAGAAGCCACAAAGAGTTTTTGGAGGAAACAAGATTACGGAGGAATCTAGTCGAAGAGACCCGGGATCAGTTTAGAAACTTATCCATTACGCCACGAAGTGAGGATCACCTAAGGGAGCCAGGAGTGGGTGCGGATGAGAACGGAGGGGAGGACAACCGTACGATTGTAGGTGCCACACACAGCAGACAAAACACCGTACCTCCAGTCACCCACACAGGACACACCACCAGCGCCGGAGGACAGCCATAGCCACAACCACCTCCAGGAAGACAACCCCCCATCGATGGCGGGCAAACAGAAGTTGCCTAAATTCAACGGAGATGGCAACGATGACCCCGTACGACACTGCCGTACATGTGAGACAATATGGTCGGCCAACGGGGTAGTTGACAAAGCGGATTGGGTGGTGCAGTTCCTTGCCACCCTGAGAGGAGTAGCCATTGATTGGTACTCTGATGTGGATAAAGCAAAGGTGGGAACATGGGATGACCTACAGAAAGCTTTCGAGAAGGAGTTTCGACTCCTTCGAGATGATAATGAGATCCTGGCGGAGATATTAAGCACAAAGCAGGGAAAGCACGAGACAGTGCGAACATACAGCCGACGGTTAAAGGAGTTATTGGGAAAGATGGAGAACCAGCCGGTTGATGGACTAAAGAAGAGGTGGTTCGTGGAAGGGTTGCGGTCATCCCTGCAGAGAAAGATGAAAATTGTACCGCCCACCTCATACGATGACGCGTACAATCGCACAATGGATTTGGAAAGTGAAGGCAAAACATCGCGGAAGAAAAAGGACAAGTCCTCTGCAGAAGAGGAGTCCTCGGGAGAAAGCAGCAGTGACGAATCATCAAGTAAGAAGGTGCAAGCTCTTCAAAAGGATATGCACTGTATGTTGAAGGAAATTAAGAACATGAAAGGAAGCACGAGCAAAAACGAAGACGTGTGGTGCACTGATTGTAAGGAAGGTCACACAAAAGGCACTTGCCCGAAGAAGGCATTCTGCGAAATTTGCCAGATGTTGGGACACGCTGTCAAAGAATGCCCCTACAACATGAAAACAAAAGGGAACCAGGTATTCTTCGCGCAAGAGCAACCCTCACTGTCAGCAAGCTCCGCCCAGCGACAAGCCGACGCCACTGCATCATCCGGTGGTTACAGAGGTAACCGAAGAGGAGGGAGAGGCAACATCAACAACAACAACAACAACAATCGGAGCAGAATGCAGTATGACATTAAGGGGTGGCCAATAATTCAATGTCGGGCCTGCAACCAATGGGGGCACTTCGCTCGGGAGTGCCAGAATACTGAAACCCCCTAGAGCCTGGGTAGATGGTGTGGCCCCGGTGATCATGATGACACAAAATGCCCTAAACAGGGGGTGAATCTCCTCAATATTGAGAAGACAGGCGAAGTATTGGCGATCACTCGCGCGTAGGCGAAGAAGGCAACGTATCCCGACCCCCGCACAAAGAAGAAGAGACCGTGGGAGGCGAAGGCCGACATTGAACGACAGATGGCGGCAGAAGGACGGAAGAACACGGAGACGATGAGTCCCTCAACCCGCCTGAAAGCGGAAAAGAATATTATTGGGCAAGTCTTGTAGATGGAGGTACCGATAAAGGTAAAAGACCTTCTAGACTCCATGCCACATTTGAGGACTGCCATCCTCAGCAATGTGCTAAGCATCGCACATGTACCTTTGAGTGCACTACAGGTGGAGGTTCCCGTCAGCCCTTCGACTGACCCGATGTTACTAGCCTTGAACAGTGGTAGACACCCAGCTGTGGTAGAAATGGGCATCCTTGGAACCATTCTAAAGGACACCATTGTGGACGAAGGTGCTGGGGTGAACGTACTACCAGAAGAGACATGGAAGAGGCTGGGGAAACCCACCCTATGGCCATCCACATTTAATCTGGTAGGAGCCGACCAAAACGACATCAAGCCACTCGGCATATTGATGGCCCAGCAAGTGACAATTGGTACGTAGCCCTTCCTGTTAGATTTTGTAGTTATTCCCTTGAAAAAGAAAGGCTATGATGCCATTCTGGGGAGAGTGTGGTTGATCACCGCGAGGGTGAACAACAACTGGAAGAAAAATACACTTTCCATGGAGAAGGGAGGGCGGAAATATACCATTGACCTACGGACCCAAGATGTCGGCGAAGAGCTCGCCTCTTCCGACTCGGACTCAGAGGACTCTAATAAAGGAGGTCTCGACGAAAGCAAGGGCAAGAACACCATGGAGCCGAATAGTGAAGGGGTGATCGAATTGGAGGGATGCTCTGAAGATGAGGTGTGCTCACTCAACAGGCTCTTCCATTGGCAAATGGAGGACGACGAACTTTTTCACTGCAACATGTTGCAAATAGAGGAGCCCGCCGATCCGAAGGTCTTCCCTCCTGAATACAGAGAATATAAGGAGGGGGAAGCCCGAGTGGACGAGGCACCTGCGCATCAGTTCGAGAAAGATAAGCCAATTCAATTTGAAGAGTCCAAGCTAAAGGCAACAAACCTAGGAAAGGAGGAGGACCCACGGAATATATTAGTCAGGGATGACTGGGATCCTGTGCTGAAGACAGCGGCCTTCAAAATATTCTTGGAGTTTAAAGATGTCTTTGCATGGACGTATAAAGACTTGAAGGGGGTACCTCCCGAACTGTGCGTGCACCACATCCCGTTGGTACTTGGACCCCGACTTGTACGAAAGAGATTGTACCGGATGAACGACAACTATGCAACGCGGGTGAACGATGAGATAGAAAAAATGCTAGAGGCCGGTATCATTTTTAAAGTACAGACAAGCGAATGGGTGTCGCCCATAGTCATTTCACTAAAGAAGGAGGCTAACCAAATAACGATTTGTGTGGACTTTCTGTGTCTCAATGCAGTTACGATTAAAGACCCCTTCCTAATCCCATTTACGGAAAACATACTAGAGGTGGCCGGCCATGAGATGTACTCGTTTTTGGATGGATTCTTCGGATATAACCAGATCTCAATCGCTGAGGAAGATAAATTGAAGACCACCTTCGTGGTCGAAGATGGTGTCTATGCATACAACCGGATGCCATTCGGCCTATGCAATGCACCTGCAATATTCCAGTGAATTATACTATATTCGACAAGATGTCGATAGGGAATTTTAAAGCCTTCCTCGATGACTGGTCCATCTATAGCAGGCAAGATACACATTTGGTAGCCCTCAGAGAGTGCTTGGAGAGATGCCGAAGGGCAAGGTTGACCCTTAATCCAAAAAAATGTCGATTTATGGTACCACAAGGCAAATTGCTTGGGCACATTGTATGCAAAGAAGGTCTGAAGACAGACCCAGACAAAATACGGGTGATCGTGGAGATGGAGCCTCCTACGGATGTCACTGGGGTAAAGTCCTTCTTGGGCCATATCGGCTATTATAGGAGGTTCATAAAAAACTTTGCACAAATATCCCACCCCTTGGACAAGCTTACTCGCAAGTGTGAGCCGTACACCTGGGGGACCCCGGAGAGTGAAGCATTTGAGGAATTGAAGACAAGGTTGGTAGTTGCTCCCATCCTCGCTTACCCCAACTGGGACAGGGAGTTCCATGTCCATGTGGACGCTTCAAACTTTGCGATTGGTGCCACACTGGCCCAAGTGGGAGATCACGGGTTGGATCATCTCGTCTATTTTGCTAGTAGACTGTTATCCAAAGCGGAGAAAAATTACAGCACAACAGAATGGGAGGCATTGGGGATGATCTATGCGGTACACAAATTCAGACACTATCTGTTGGCGACACCGTTCACATTCTATGTGGACCATCAAGCCCTCATGTACTTGGTCAACAAGCTGATAATTCAGGGAAGGATTAGTCGATGGCTACTCTTGCTGCAAGAGTTTACGTTCACAATAATTGTATGGCCAGGCAAAAGTCATGTCATTGCTGACCAATTGTCCTGGATCAGGTCCGGAGAGCCACCAGAAGGGGTAAATGACGACTTTCCAGACGCCCACCTATTCATGATCACAGTACTACCACCATGGTATACTGCCATCGGGGAATATCTCTCCACCTCTGTGTTCCCCCAAGGCATGCCGCCGGGAGAGTGAAGAAAGTTTGTGTTGAGAAGTCCCACATTCCAGCTGATTAATGGTTTATTGTATAAAATGGGGCCCGATGAGGTGTTACGCTGTTGTGTGATGGAGGAAGAGGTGCCAAGCGTCTTGAGGGAAGCACATGAGGGACCCACAGGAGGCCATAGGGGACCGGACACTACAACAAGGAAGGTATTGCTAGCAGGCCTCTGGTGGCCCATATTGTATAATGATGCGAGAGAATGGGTAGTAGGTTGTGATACCTGCCAGAGAGCGGGGAGGCCGCTGAAAAGGGATTTCATGCCCCTCAACCCTTCGCATGCTCAAGAACTATTCGAGCGCTGGGGGTTGGATTTCATCGGGCCGCTTAAAGTAAGCCGTGCTAAGAGGTGTCGCTACATTGTGGTAGCCATTGAGTATTTAACCAAGTGGGTTGAAGTGCGAGCCCTACCGGACAACTCGGCCGTAAGTACAACAAGGTTCATCTACGAGCAAATTATTATGCGGTATGGGATCCCTATGCAATTGACAAGTGACAGAGGTGGACATTTTGTGAACCACGTGATTAAACTCCTTACTATAGAATTTAAGATTTTCCATTCACTATCTAGTCCCTATTACCCGCGAGCCAATGGGCAGGCCGAGGCTACAAACAAGATTATTGTAAGCGTGATATACAAGTCGTGTGGTGTCGAGGGGGAAGACTGGGAAGAAAAGTTACCTTTGGTCTTGTGGGCCTACCGTACAACCTACAAGGTGACCACAGGCTAGACTCCATTCCAACTCATGTATGGGCAAGAACCTGTGGTGCCAGCGGAATTCATGGTGCCAAGCCTTCTCATTGTAGTAGAGAACAAACTCGGGGATATGGAGAGCCTGAGGGAGAGACTGTATGCTTTAAGCAAGTTGGATGAAAAAAGAATGATGGCACAATGGGCCACAGAGGCAGCCCAACAAAGACGAAAGGTCTGGCATGACAAGCATCTTCAACGAATGAATTTTACTCTTGGGCAGTTAGTGTTGAAATTCAATGGGAAGAATGAAATCAAACCAGGAAAATTTAAAGTGCGATGGCTAGGGCCCTTCAAGGTACGTGAGGTCAATGCCAACGGGGCGATCAAGTTGTGGACGCTCGACGGGAAGGAGATACCAGACGTCGTCAATGGGTCGAAATTAAAGGTTTACCACGAACGGAGGGAACCTGGACCCTCCAATCAGGATGTTTGTTAGTCTTATTTAAAAAAACAAAAGAAAAAAACAAAAAATAAAAATCGTACGGTCCTACGACAGTTGACCATATGGTCGAAATTTAAATAAAAACGTACGGTCGTATGAGATTGTACGACAGTTGATTGTATGGTCGAAATTAAAAAAAATAAAACGAGGAAGCCACGGTGGAACCACCGTGCGGTGGCAACACCGACGGTGGACATCATCGTGCAGTGGATACCACACCCACGCAAAAATAAATCCCCGCAAAGCATAAAGGCACAAACACGCAGCCGCACAGCCACTGTAACGCCAAAAGAGAAAATTGCAATGCAGCAACAAGGGAAAAATTACTACACAGCATTAAAAGGAAAAATTACAACTAAGAAGAAAAATATCCCAGAGGAAGGAGATTGCACTGGCACACCCGCATGCCAAGTACACCCACCCGCCATACACCGTACTACCGACCGACAGGAACAAAGGAAACGCTGGCAGTTGGAAGCAAAAAAAGTGGCAGCAGGCAGTTGGAAGTGGCAGATTGGTTTTAAAGCTATAAAAACAGATTAAAGAATTAATTCGAGACCAATGGACACAAATAAGAACAAGGCAGATTGGCGAAAACGGTTACAACCGTTAGAAGACAAGTTGTAGGGAGGGCAAAAAGCTTTAGAAGCGAGTGTAGACATAGGGAAACGAGTTTTGCCATCTGGGGTGCGTATTGCAGGCAACCTCGAGATGAGCAGCAGTCAGAAAAGCAAGAAGCATCGTCCAAAACCCTTGGCGACAAAGGACAGGGATGAGGTAACAACAGATAATATTGTGTTCGAAGGTCTGAATGGAATAGACTGTCGGAACTGGTGGGTGAAGACACCTCATGATGATTTGATAAAGAAAAGCCTTCGCCAGGCATAGGTACATTGGGCCGTCCAGATGCCAGTTTTCTGTATAAAGGACTTTGAGGTGGTTTTGCGTGCCATGATTGGTAGCTATGACAGACATCGCCACCAGTTTGTATTTGATTATCAACACTAGCAGATAACTGTTTCATTCACGACAGGCGAGTTCACCAGGGTGTTTTTCCTCTAGATGTGATTTGAACGTTGCCCTTTCCGACAACATCTCTTCACCTCCAAAGATTATTGAATCTTTGAACGACGTGTTTTCTATAAACCAATCTCGGCGATGTGTGAAGTGTCAAGAGGCACCAATGTAACGAACTTTTAAACAGTGCAAATGAATTACAACTTTTCAACTTGAAGTAGAAAGAAAGGAACATTGCAGGTTTTTTTTTAAACATTAATTAATTGAAAGGAAACTTGAACTTTAAATAGAAATCTTGAATTAAACAAAGATCTGTGCTATGAGCATAAATAGTAGATACGAATTGAAACTTTAACATTTCAAATTAAATGAAATAGAGGTTTAGAAGATACATTTTTTTAGATGCCAATAATTTGAACTTTTATAACTTTACCAATAGACCAATGAGGAGGGAAAGTATCATTAGGGCACCTTTCAGCTCAACCACAGACTTACTAGTCCCTCGTGGCATATCTGATTGGATTGGCCTGACCCTTCGTAGGGAGGTAACAAAAAGTTGAACTCATGCCATCTGAGACTTGGTGTATAATCCTACACAACTCCCTAGTTGGTCATACACTATAGGATACCCCTTACTAGTATGACCTCTGACTTGGGTGTATATCTGAACTATTGAACTGACTAATGCTTTTGGTATGATCACCACCTTGACCAAAGGTTTTCAATAGATGCAATCACACTTAAGTGTGAAGTCAATGTTCCACCCTTCTTGGCTGCAACTTAGGGTTCTAGGGCATAGGTTTTGTAACAAGTAAGTTTTTAAACTTATAGTTGCCCATATCTGTATTCACATAGAGACTCATTGCCATACAATAGTGTTGCATGATTTTAGTTAACAACACTAATTCTCATATGAGGTATACTATTTAATCTCTCTCATAAATCATTGTAAAAAGTATTAGAAATATAACCAACCCTAGATTAGGAAAGGTAAAATGGCTTAAGAGCTGCCAACTTCTTAAGTACTCTTTAAGTTTTGTATGAATATCATGCATATCATGCATGACATGTCTTTGTTGTCATTGCAATATCAGAGTATTTTGTTTTTTTTATAACTAACATGCTGACTACATTATGGATATTGCTGTTCTGCTCTTGCACATTTTTCTTTCCTAAGCTAGGGTTTAGTTTCAATCTCATGCTAGTGAAGGTTAATCTCTAACGTGGGAACAACTTCACCTCTGATTGATAATCCCCTCTTGTGTTATGTAATGGCTATATTAAAGGAGCAATCTCTTTAGCTCATCCATTACCACATTTGAGTATACAGGTAAATATGTACCCCAAAATTATGTGGATTTTGTTTAACTCTGGTTTGGTGCAAGTCTCCATTGACTAAATTAGTATTTCCAGTCCATACTATTTATCCCAACCAAATATTTATTCTCTGTTCTATTACATCAATAACAAAATTACCAAAATCTACTATTCTTATGAGGCCTTTATAGCTGTATAGCCTATTGCTTGGCAGAGAATACTCTTTTTACCAGCTAAGAGTTATTCTTTGCCAAACCCTATACTGTAAGGAGTGATTGCAAAATTTTTCAAATTAGAAACCTATAATCTCAACCTTTAGGCGATAATTACTGAGTATAATTTAATCTCTTAAACAAATAAATGAACCCAAGCCCTATTCAACAACATGAGTATATACATTATTCATAACTCTAGGTTGTTCAAATCTCATTCAAATTGTATAAGAACTGAAAGTATTTCTACATTCTATTCTTTCAACTTATTCTACCAAGAATTCAAACTCAAAAAGAAGGAATGAATGAAAATACAAGCTTGCTAAGCTTAGTCTATATAACATGACCTAAAAGTTGGGAGAAAAATCAACTTGATATTGTTCCTTGTGCAGTTCTTCCACTTCTGTGAACCTTCTGAGCTTCTACTAGGAGAACTAACCCGCCAATATGGTTGCCGCCGTGCTAAATGAAGAAAAACATTAGTAATTTTCAGAGCTCCAATATTTCCAAAACTCTCCCCAATAATGTCTATCTCTCTCCAATAATAATGCCATATACTCCACGATATGAGACGGGATATGCAATTTCGACCTAATTCTTTTGCATTCACAAGAATTTCCTTCCCACTCCCCATGCCAATTCCATGCCCTTTTCTTGACGGGGAAGATAAATGGTCATGCCAAAATGCCTTTTGCTTTTATTCTTCTAGAAGAATCGGGTTTTCTTTTACATTTCAGTTTGATTTATCATTAATTTGAATGCAATTCATATCGCATGAGAAGCATGCTGATCATGTCTTGCCACTACATTGGTTCAACTTGAACATTTTTCTTTATTTTATGCCCAAAGAAGATATATATTAAATAAAGATAAGCCTTCAATAATTTTATGTTCATATAAATGAATTTGTTTATATATTCCGTGCTAATGAAAATTACATTAGACTTGCCCAAGAATCTTGGAACCCAATAAGAATTTATAAAAAGACCATATCGAAAGATTGGTCAAAATATTTAATAACAACATAATATGATAAAAGGGATGTAATTTAATATTTATATTTATGTACATATATATTATATGCATATCTCTCTATACAAGCACTTATATGTTTGTATTCATTAATATCCTTGATACATAGATATATACATATATATATATATATATATTTATTTATTAATATAAGCATGTATAAATTATATTAATGCATGAGTGATAAAATGATTAAATTTTATAATTAAAATAATTAATAAATTAACTTGGTATACCAATCCACGACTAGAGTCGTGAAACCCTAAACTCCTATTAAGACCAAATTAGGGTTATCTGACATGACAGGTTGATGAAAGACGTGGTCAACATGAGACAACCTGACTCAACTTACATTTAGGGTTTTTAGATGGCATGAGTTCTCTTTCATTTACCTTCTGACCTGATGATACTTTCCCTCCCTTCTTGAAGGACGACGAACTCCTGCACACACTTGGCTAGTTCAAACAGTTAGCTGGAAATCTTGTCATAACTCCGACATTTCAAAAATATTATCAACAGAAGTAAAACATCTTAAATGTCATCATGTTGAATATCAAAACATCAATTTAACAGTTGTGAGTCATAATTTCATTATATTGCGCACAAATAACATCATTCAATTATACATGAAATATCTAGGGCATCATCATTCAATTATATCATGAAACATCTAGGGCATCATCATTTAATTATAACATGAAACATCTAGGGCACGATTAACATCTTGTAATTATAGCCTAAAACAACTAGGGCACGCATAACATGGTGTAATGTAGCATAAAAATAACTAGGGCACAAGTGGGATCTAACAACCAGAGTCAATGTATTAGGCAGATGATTTCACATGATCGGATGGGCATTTGGCCATGAATGCATAGAAGGCATTCTCCTATTTAGAATGCATGGCACCATGGGCAATTTGTTGAGACCCTTCCTGTCTAGATTGCTCAGACGCCAGTCGTTTCTTGCAATATTTCTTCATTTGGCCATACTTATGACAATAGTTGCACAAAATATTCTTCTTAGGATTCTTCGTAGGTTTGTCTTGGCTTTTCTGTTGGAAGGACTTGCCTTTTCTCTTGTCTTTATCCGAGGCTTTGGTAGTGAATGCCTGTTTAGTGGAGGATGTGTTGGGGTTGCTACCAAACTACTGTTTCCATCTATCTTGCTGCGAAAGCTTGTTGTAGAGATTAGGAAACTTGAGGTCAACATTCGTTGATGTAATGTTGAGCGTCTCAATAAAATGTTCATAAGATTTTGGTAGGCTTTTCAAATTTATGATCACCATATCTTCCTCCATTTTTCAACCAATTGCTCCAGTTGATCACATATCTTTTTATCTTCGTCAAATGCTCCTGTAGGGATATCTTCTCATCTATCATGATTGAAAAGAGCATGTTCTTCAGAAAGAATGCTTTGCTCTTGTCTGACGTTTCATGGAGATCCTTTAAGTGGGTCTAGATCTCTGCAGCTGTCTTCTTGGAAGGGACTTGTGGTAGCTGATCGTTAGTGATAGACAGTTTGACGAGCATGACAGCTTCACAATTGCGCTCATCATACTTGTCTTGATCTTTTCCTATTGTTGAGGGTCGAGATTGAGTACCTAGAACAACCTCATCAAGACATCGATATTCAAATATTGTAAGCATGTGCTATTTCTAGGTGTTGTAGTTTCGACCGTTGAATTTCTGACTGCTCTCCAACATTATGTTTGTGAGAGACACCATCCTTCACGCTTCTTGAGGCACGAAAATCGAGATATTAGAACTGCAACAACATATAGATAATTTAGCTAGTCACAAACTATCAAACTGCTAGCACAAAACTCAAGGAGGTAGAAAACACATATTTTAAAGCGAAAATCAGTCAAACTTGGTGGCACAAATACCAAGACAACGGAAACCCTAGGGCACCACGTTGCTGAGCACACGTGTTATAGAACACACCTAGAAAACCCTAGCCGAAGGTTGAAAATCCATGGTTTTGGGTTACGAGTAGTCGTGGGCTGCAGAAAAACACTTAAAAAACCCGTCGAAACCCTAAGGTAGAGAAAAATGCAGGTCACAGGCATCAATTCTTGTCACGCATTGCAAGTTGATGTGACCGCGACATGCAGGAATGAAGACAAAATGCTCGTTGTGGTTTTGCAGGAAATGCATTGCAGAAGGAGAAAAAACGACCATTGGGTGTGTAGAGTTGGAGACAAAATACGACAAAGAATTTGTCACTGCAGAATGCATCACGTGTAGGGAGAATCGCATAGTTCGTTGTTGTGCAAGCTCAAAAAATACAATGTAAAATACGTCGCGTGTAAAGAATGAGGATCGTGTTGCCCAAATCTGCAAAAAAAAGACATGTCAAACAGAGAAAGCAACGACTCGACGTGGGAAAAATCATGTCCTAGAAGCTTGATGGGAGGGAAAAACTCGCGCTTTGCAGAAAAAATGTGAAAAAACTGACTTGATTTGTAGAGGGATGAAGCCCCACCTTAATCAAAGAAATCTGCAAGTTTTTTTTAACTAAAAAAATCACACAATTTAATCAAGCATAAGCCCTCAAAAAAGAGATCGAAAGTCCTTCACGGAAAAAGAACCTTCGATTTTGATCACCAAAACTTTCTTCAGAAAATTTTTAGAATTTGCAAAACAAATTTTAATAAAAAATTTGCAAAAAAATTTAGACCCGCTCCGATCCAATGTTTTAGTAATTGATTCCTAAATGATCATTAAATGACTAACTATTACTTTAATAGAGGTTAGAGTTACTTGTTTGCACATTAAAACTAAACTAAGCAACAACATCATCATAACATAGTGCGATCAAAAACACAATCTTACAGGCCATTTTATTGCGCAAAAATAATTTTTTTTATCGGGTCATTAGATTGTAGAGGGGCAATTGGTCTCCTAAAATATTTGATCTGATCTATCCATTTTGCATTGGTATCTGTATGTCCTAGAGACAGACAAAATTTGTTTTAGACAAAAGTTAAAATAATATATTTTTTTAAACACAACATATTTTGAATTTGATATTGAAAATGATTGGTCAAGATATCTGAACATCTTAAAATTTATGGTTTCTTAGAATTTTCCCTATCCCTGGATTGATTCAGGTACGTTTATCATTGATAGTGTTCTAGTATGAATAAATATATCCATTTTGCACTGTTAGCTATACATCCTATAGATAGAAAAATATTGTTTATCAGCGTTAAGATGAGTCTGTGGTGATTGAATCAATAACCTGAAGTTTGCAAATTTTAACCTGCTGATAGTTCCATCAAATATGACTAGTCATGCAGGTTATGTGGCTGTCATTGGCAAGCCAAATGTTGGGAAGAGTACACTTATGAATCAAATGATTGGACAGAAGCTTTCAATAGTTACAGATAAACCTCAAACTACACGGCACCGTATCCTCGGATTGTGTTCTGCTCCTGATTATCAGGTATTTGAAGAAAAGAAACTCAACTGGCTGCAAATCATTATATTTGTTTTCAGTTTCTGCTTCATTGTAGGTGTAAATAATGTGTTTCAGAAATCTGCTAGAATGTGATCTTAAATATTTGAGGACTTGATTTGCATCTATCTAATCATAGCTTAAGTCATTGTAGGAATTACTTAAAACATTAGAGATAAATTTTTTTGCAGAATTCTTTTGAACCATACCTGCAAGAGACAGAATAGAGCCAGTGAATTGCACAGAGGAATATAAAAGCCTCTGCATTTTCAGACCTAGAAAATAAGGACAAACGAGATGGGTTAACCATTAGAAGAAAAGAACTGAAAGTGCAGTCAAATTACAAAAATAAAAACAAATAGGATGGTTCAAGCATTTGGATAAATGAAAGGGCATAAGGTTCCATTATAATTAGAAAATCTATTTCTGTAATTTTTTTGACTTAAAAAAACAAATCGCCCAAAGGGTTGCTAAGTTGCTAACTAGGTCTTCTCAGATCATGTATGTCTTCAAGGTCTAGCTAATGCACCAAGTGATACCTCAGATGTTACTTTCATCATAAGATTCTAATAATTACTCTTTAGGTCCTATCTTCTATTATTCTTTGTCTATGGGTTGTTGTATTGGCTTTTCTACTTGGTTGGAGAGATTGATTCACGTCTCATGCAGTAATGGTAAGTGCCTTGCTTCCTCTTCCTACTTTGCACTTGCATGGTTTCTTTAAGTAGAAGTGTTTTTGTTTTCTCGATTGGGGTTCTGACTTTGACTTACAATTCTACTCTAATTCTATTTTTTGTTTGGGCTTCGACTTGGGATTTGTATGGATATGCCTTTTTTGGCATCTTCTCTTAGCTTTCTTCTTCATTCTCTTTGTTGCTTTACGATCCTCAATGATCGCCTCACCTCTTGTTTTGCTTTATGACTGGTTTTTGGTGTCTTCCAATTCTTCTTTGGCTGTATGGGCATTATTTTTTGGGAAATCCTACACCTATTAGTATTTCTTTCTTCTTCCTTTTGTATGCTTCTATCTTCATAGTGTTTCTTTATTTGTTGTCTTTGTACTTTTTGATCCCATTTGGTATGCAAGTCATAAAGTGTTAAGAGATGTTTTGCAAGGAATCTTGGCATATGACTGAGTAGTAATTCTACTTCCTTGCTTACTCTTAGGTCATCACAGATGATCTCTGAGGGGAATTGCCTTCATTCAGCTTCTTTCTGTATATTTTCTTTCACCAATATATCCCATAGGTTTACTAAGTCTTGTGTGAGTTTGTCTTCTCTTTCTTGATTAGATTCTATATAGTTTTTTCAACCAGCTATCCCATTTATTGGTTTAATCCGACTTCTTTGAGAGCAATGGTGGCAAATGTTTACTTGCTGTTAAAGCACAGTAATCAAAATTATATATGCATGCGTGATCTATTTGAGAATGACATGTTTTAGCTATCTACAATTTGAGTGCAAGGGGAAGGACTTGAGAAAATCCTCATAGTAGTGCAGTCAGATTGGCTTCTTTGAATCAAAGCAACCCTAGGTGGCTGTGTCACCGTACAACTTGAATGGCTTTTCCTGAGTTGGCACATAACATATTATGCTTAAAGTTAGGCGATGCTAATTGCTAAGCCTTAACATCGCCTTTTTCAACATCTCAAATTGCTCATAACTAGATTGGTCCAACATGATATTGTGTCTTGTATCAGAGGCTCCTATTGTTCCTAACCTCAACACCACATTGTTGCATCTAGGTTTGTAAAGAACCCAACTCTTCATTGTCAAATTTTTTTGGGTCCTAGTCACTTATAGATCAAACTACAAAGGTCCAATTACAATGCATGATACTTGTTACTGTCATTGCCTTCATCCCCAAGGGCCAGGGGTAGTGTTGACGTGTATTTTGTACACAATCATACACAGAGTAAAATACCCAAAGGTACCTTATCCTCTCTTGAATAAAGTCTCTGATTGCTGAAGATGTCGCAAAAAAAGGATCAATCAGGGTGACTCCAATGTTCTTTTATGTAGGGTCTCTACGTGTGGATAAGCACCAGTGGTCGTTGTGATTGCTGTGTCATCAAGGGGACTTACGTATCCGAATTGTAGGACCAAGATTTTCCTAATACTAATGAATTCCCAAAAAAGATCAAAAGAGTAGGGTTTGCAAGAGGTAGACTCTAATCTAATGCTAAGAATGACTCAATGCGGGCAGGACCTGGTAAGATTCTACCAACTTCAGTATCGCCAAGGAATTACAACTTTACTGAAACTGATGCGATCTTCTAAGGTGAATAATGATTTTTCAAATCATCAAGAATCATAAGTACTACCATGAAGGTACATATCAATGACTCAATAATGAATGAAGGTTTATGCAATCCAAATATTTCCAGTCGACCACACAAGGCGTCCTTACAATCAGTAAGAAGCTAGTGGTTTGGAGTACTAATCTCACCAAAGATCAAGCCCAACACTTAGTCTTTCAAACTTTAAATACTACTTTGACTGAGAATGATTCAAGAAAGTAAACAACCATGAAGATAACCACAAGAATTGCAATAAAACACCATAACTTCAATATTTTATTGATCTCAAAGCCATCATGAACAACAATTGTTTGAAATTCCTTCTTCAAAGCTCAATCTTGCTACAAAATAACTTGCTTCTCAAAACTCTAACTATTTCTTATTGCTCTCTTTGAATTCTATATCTATCTATCTCTATCTATCTCAAGATGAAAATGAATGAGGGTATAAATAGCATCCTCAATTACAATGAACGGTCCAGATCAGAAGAAGATCAATGGCCAAGATTATGACACCTAAACCCTAATTAGGGTTTATTACAAATAGCCCCCCTTTTTATTGAACAATATTAAATGCATAGCCAAATATTAAATTTGGCACAAAAACCTAGGAGACATAGACCAATGAAAATTAAGGTGCCACATCATCTATAACAACCTTTCTTCTAGAATCTTATTCCCTTTCCAATGCTCTTTCTTAGCATATGCAATGAATCTAGACACGATTCCTTCGATCTCAGCAATTGGAATCTCGGGAAGATTCCTCATTCGTTCTTCCAAGTGGATGACCTGATCAAAAGCCTTGAGAAGAGCAGCGTCCCATCCAGGTTCAAGTTCCTTGATTTTCTCAATCAAGAGCATGGTAGCAAACATCTGATCCCGTTGCTCATCTGTAATAACATTCTCATCTTTGCAAAAGATGACCTTGATTCTCTTCTAATTCTTGCAAATCCACATCTGTCTCAACTGCAATCCTCCTACCAAGAATAGTACATAATACTTCAAACACTTTGTCCTGGATCGGATGGATAATCTCTTCAACTTGATTGCATTTGTTACTGATGTCCTCAAAAAGGACTTCCTTCATCTGGAGTAAAGTTGACCATTGAAGTAAACTATGAGGTCCTCCATCCATTATCTTTTCTTGAGCTAGGACCTTCCTTGATGTTTGTCTGATTACTTGCAGGACAGGAATGATAACATCCTTAGTATGAGCAAAAGCAGCTACAGTTACCATTAGGTTGTGGATGATCTCAAGAACCTGAATAGCCCGATGAATAGTCTGCATCATTCTTGTTGCAAATTCAATAGCAACTGTATGGGATTTGTCAATCCAAGAACTCATAAGCTGGACCAAACTCCTAACTCTCTCTGCCTCACCAATTGATTCAAAGGGAAGTGCCTGAGCAGGAGATACTGTTGGATCCTGACGCCTCAAAGGTTGATTGAGATGGCTAAAGTAGCCTCTCCAAGCACTGACCTCTCGCTCAAGCTTTCAATTCTTCTCCATTTCTTCTCTAAGCTTGTCCTTAAGTGCCTCAAATGAATCAGTGGCATCATCCAATGTCTGCTCGGCTGTGAGTGGACCAAGCTCAAATGTCTCTACATCATATTCTTCTGCAAGGATTTCACCTTCATACTTGTCCACTGCTGGTGTAGCTATCTGCAATTTCCTGGATCCTGTCTCATCTCTGATCATCTTGGACATCTTAGTAGCTTTCCTCTTTTCTGTCACTTCCTGAGAATTTCCAACAAGGCTCTCTAAATCAATCACATTATCTTCGTCCTCAATCACAATCACCCTTGTTAGTCTCTCCTTCAACCAATCTGGAATGGCAGATCTTGTTTCTCTAACTTGTATCTCCTTAGGCAATGTTTCTTCTTCTCTGAGAGGAGATGTCGCTTCGTCATCATTCTTGTCTTCATGTAACTCATTGACTTGACTTGACGAACGTTGAGGTGCCTATCCTTCTTCCTGTTTATCGTTCTGTACCATTGATTCCATAGATTCCTCCATTTCAAGTGTCCTCTTCTCTTGTCGAGAAGATGTGCCGGATGAACGATCTCGATTGGCCTCTTGCTTCTTCTTGGAGGATTCTCTTTTTTCAGGTGTCTCTTTCCTTTTCGATCCTCTAGGATGAGGATTGCCTTCACTTACGCTTCGAAGATTGCCCTCACTTGTGTTTCTGGGATTAGGATTACCTTCACTTACACTTGCTCCTCCTTCGCCTGGCCTTTCCTCCAGAGTAAAAGTCATAGATATGCCCTGCTCTCTCAACTTTTGATGTTGCACATCAACCCATCTGCGAGTACAAGACAAAACTGGAGCCATCAAGGTATCTAGATCCAAAATTTCAGGTTCATTCCAATCTAGCCTCACCGCTTTGCTTTCTCGATCATAAGATGATTGGAGATGTCTGCCACTGTCCTGAGCTTGGTCAGCCACTCTATAAATTTTGCATTTCCTGATGAAGTCTAAAGGCAATCTGGAATGCATCTTTCTTTTCACTTCAAGATCATCTGAGAGATTCATCACAAAATCCTCTATCTGAGGTTCATGTCTGTATTTCCTTCCGACTGTCTCTTCTATATACCCATAAGGATCGAAACTCTCTCTCATGGCAAAGAATGAAAATGAATATAAAGCTAACTCCTTTTCTGCATCATCCATGGCTAGAGCATTAGGACATACCTCAACTGAATTTCCTAGTATGATAGGAACAGGAACTCCATTTCCATGTCTGTGTCTGAATGCCTTCGCATAAGCTGCCAACTGTCTAGTTACCTCAAGTAACACAATTCTGTCTGTCGGATATCTCGGCAACATATAGGGAGGTGAAGGACATCCATGAACTCTAATATATGTAAACTTCTGAAATTGGATGAACCAAGCAGCGTACCTTTTTTACAAGCTCTTGTGCATCTTGAGATAGCCGATTGTGAATCCCGCCTTGCAATGTCCTAGTGATGTTCATCGTGAAGGTATCGTTGACTAACTTGTAGTCACTTCCTGGAGGATGATGCAAATGAACATAGGAATCACAAACTCTGACTTCCCCGTGCCCTCTTCCGATCACTCCTCTGTGAGGTAGTCCTGCATATTCAAAACTCCTGATCAAGGCATATATGATGTATGAACTCATGTGGAAGGACTTAGTAGCCTTCAGTCTTCTTCACTGCACGTCCAAGCAATGGCTAATCATTCTAGCCCAATGAATTGTTCCTTTTCCTTGAACTATCACTTGGATGAAGTAGAACATCCACTTCTCAAAATAGAAGGCTTGAGGAGCCCCTGTAACTCGGTTGAGTAATGTTATCAAATCTCTATACTCCTCCTGGAAGTCGATCCTATGTGGAGTATTCGGAATCTTGCTCAGGCGAGGACGACTCTTGAGTAACCAATTCTTGTTGATGATGCTCAAGCAAGTGTCTAGATCATCTTCGTACATGGACCTGGCTCCTTCTAAGCTTTTATAGATCATATCTTTATGTTCGGGTAGGTGAAGAACTTCATTGATAGCCTCCTCTGAAAGATAAGCCAAAGTGTTTCCTTCCTTGGACACGATCGATCTGGACTGTGGATCATAATGGCGAGCACACTCGATCATCAACTCATGGCACTGGATTGCTGGAGGAAAGCCGGCCGCCTTGATAATGCCACTTTCAATTATTCTTCTTGCGACAGGTGATGGCTTGCCAATGTAAGGGACCTCTCGAAACTTCTTCACACTGAAGTTTCCCAAGTTGGTATCTCCAATGTTGCTCCATTTAGACACGATCTTGGTCTCCAATTCTTCGTTCTTCTGATCTTCCTTCATGAGGGCTAGACGACTGGTAGATGCTCCTGCCTTTGGGGTCGCCATCGTGACACCTACACAACATTTCATAATGAGTAATAGATTTTGCAATATAGAAATATAGACTAGATTAAAGATAGAATTTAGGAAACTTCATGATAAGTCTTTGAGTTATCATTTCCTAAATACGATTGAGCTATTGGAAATTCAAAATTTCAAAATTCAAAATTCAAGACTGAGACTAGGACGATTAAAATTCAAAATTTGAACAAGGGAACTTCGCCATACCTCACTTTGAGAGCTAACTCTAACAAAAGGATGCAAAATTAGGAAATTCGCCTAGGCAAAATGAAGATTGAAGTCTTCAACGTGAGCTTCCTCTAGCAAATGCGTCTCCTTTATTAACTTCACCACCTTGAGGGCAAATTCGCTCCACCATGAACAAAGTTCGCACTCCTCTTGATGAGATCTCGCACTTCCTTATTCGCCTCTCCAAATCGCATATGAACAATGATTGAATGATGATTAAAACATGCTCACATACCTTCATTATATAGGCGCTCACGTCTTTGCAATCCCTATAGGCCGACTTAGAAATAAGGCAAATAATAACAAAATTTAAATAAAAAGAGGAGGCCGACTTTTGTAAAAACATTAAAATAAAACCCAAGCGCTCTCCAAGCGCTCTCCTTTTATTTAATTTAATAATTAATTAATTTTAATGCCTTTGTATTTAATAATTTCGATTTTAAAAAAAAAGGCTAAATTAATCATTAAATGCCTCATGCGCTATTTTTAAACGCTAATTCAATTAAATATTTCAAGTTTTATCGATTTTTTAGCATTTAATGCATTTCGAAAATATTGGCGCCTAATCATGGGAGGATTTTGGAATATTAACAATATCGCTCTGGTCCCTGGGAGAGGGACAGGAGCGAACTTTTGTTCCTTGTGCTAATCCTTGATCATATCAACTTTCAATTGCTTTCAAAAATGTAAAATAGTGTCTCTTACTCCTTCTTGAACGTTTGAAACGGAAGTGACACCTCAAAATTGGACACACTTGCATATTTCGCTCTAGTCCCTTGGAGAGGGACAGGAGCGCCTTAGTCATTTCTCATCACTTTTCGTGGTCTCTGTAACCTTGCTTTCCTTCGAAGCATCTCCAACATCTTCGCCACCTTGTGCCTTGGCTTGGATCCGACCAAACTTGGAAGGGACGACTTGATAATCTAAATTTCGCCCTGGTCCTTGACTGAAGGACAGGAGCGATCTGGCAATTATAGGCTCAATCTTTCTTTGCCAACGTTTAAAACTATCTTCAATGGATTCATTATGCTCCCCTTCACTCATCTCCAACATGAAACTTGTTCAAACTTTGTGGGAAATTTGCTTCATGAGGAAATCGCTCTGGTCCCTTGGAGAGGGACAGGAGCGCCTAGGACAAAATATGTTTCACTTTGCGTCTTGCAACCTTCAAAATTATCTTCAATAGAGTGGTTATGCCTTCTTTTATTTGCCTCAAACCTAAAACTCATTTCACCTTCGCCAAAAACTTGTCCTTTAAGAAAATCGCTCTGGTCCCTTGGAGAGGGACAGGAGCTATCTTTAAAATTCGCCTTGGTCCCTGACAGAGGGACAGGAGCGATTTGACCAATTTGGATAGATTTTCTCCATGGTGGCCCATTCAAGTTATATTCAATGGATAAAGCATACTTTCCTTGTTCTTCTCAAATCGCGAAATCGTTTAAATTTTGCAAGGATAAGGCGGTCTTGGATTTCAAGCTCTGGTCCTTCAGTGAGGGACAGGAGCGATTTTGTCATTTTGGCACATTCCTTGCTTACAAATTACTTCAAATTATATTCAATGGACAAAAGATGCCCTCCTTGATCTCTTCCAATCCAAAAATTGTCTTGGTCCTGCAAAGACAGTGCAATTTTGAGAAACAAGCTCCGGTCCTTCAGTGAGGGACAGGAGCGATTTTTGTCCTTAAGGCCAAATGTTCAACTTTCATTGCAAATGACTAAGTCTGGATGCTCCATTAGGTTGATTTCATCTCTTATTGCGTCCTTGATGCCTTAATTTGATCAACTAAGACCAAAAATGGTCTAAGTAAGCCATTTCGCCCTGGTCCCTGGCTGAGGGACAGGAGCGATTTGGCCTTAAACCTTGAAAAACTGGCCAATTTTGAGTCCCAAAATCTTCAAAACCTCCAATTTACGCTCGACTGCATCTCCTGGCGACCCTGCACAAGTCAAATGAAACAAGTTAATAACCAAGAGGTATAAAATACCAACTTCGCCCTGGTCCTTGACTGAAGGACAGGAGCGATTTTACCCCTATAGGCCAAAATATCAAGAATTTAGGCTTTCAGTCACTTCACAAGGCATTACTAGGTCATCTCCGAGGCCAGGGGTCAATTATCAAACTTTCCAAAATTTGGTCAAAATTCACCTGGACAAAATCTTATAATTCCATCATTAACACTTAGGCAAAATTTGGACTTGCTTTCAAAAATCCTGACTGGACCCAGACGGACACACCTGACATCTTGACAGACTCGTCTTGTTTCAAAATTGCAATCTATGCGAGAATGCTCAATAAACCTTCAAAATTGACTGGACTTTGGCTTGAAAATATCGAAAAGGAAACCCTAAGGCTTAGCCCTAATCCAGACGACTCACTCACTTACTCAAAACCCTAAAAGCAGAGAGAGAAACAGGCAAAACCGAGCAAAAAAGAGGGGGTCCCCATTTTAATGGGGCGATGTGTGAAATGGTCTCAACATCTGGCGACACCACTGAGAAATGTTGAAAACATTTGGGAATCAATCTTTCTTGAAGAAAACTCAGAAAACCTCCCTTAACAAAACCAGGAGTTAAGAAACACTTACAAGAAGAGACCATCATATTGAGACAAAGTATCAAGTCCACAGCTACCCATGTGTGTGCAAATGCGTTAATTCCCCCTCGACAAGACAATCATGATCTTCAGGTTCCCCTGTGATAAGCTACGTAGTTTATCTGGACTCCAAAAGCATCCTGGATAGAGCCTCGCTGCCAGTCAGACGTCCATAGTCCCGACGAGGTTATCGCCGCAAACTCACGAACATTGCTCCATTGCCAGCCAGGCGTCTATAGCCCCGATGGAGTTACTCGTATATTCCCTTTTAGCCAATTTGATATTTCTTTGTCAGCTCATTTTTCTTCTTTGATTTTTTCTCATTTTCATTTTCACATCCCTTTTTTCATTTGATACTGCTTTTCAGTTCCGTCAATTCTTTTGGCTTGTGAGCAGTAAAGCTCACCAGGGTTTGAGGATTGCGGTGGCGCTGAAGTCAGATTTTAGATTTTTCACCGATCACAGCTTTGCCTGGAAACCATAATGACTCGGAGATTATAAGTGTGAAAAGATATAATAACTGGAGGACAAAAATACGTAAGTTCAATAGGCTAATCTTGCTTCATTGCAAATACGGCCTGACTCAAAGCTTTATTAAAAGAAACCACCCTTTGTAATTCCAAAAGACCTCATGATTGGCCAAATGCAACCAACAACCTAGTGAGAAGTCAGAGTGTTACATGACAAAATCACCCAATTTCAAATGGATACCCCTCAGGACAAACAACTAACCTAAGACAAAACACCTAAACTAAGAACGAAAACAAAGCGAAAGGCAAACCAAAACGAAAGAAAATCAAACAAACGAGAAACAACGAAAGCAAACTAAACTAGCTATGTACAAGGGAAGGCCTTAGGCATCCTAGGACTGGAAATAATGTTTGAGATACCTCCCATTGACAGGCAATGGGATGTCTTCTCCAGTTAAAGTCTTCAACCTAAATGCATTTTCTTCTAAAATCTCTGAAATTTGATAAGGGCCCTTCCAAAGCTTATCAAACTTGTCATGTTCTCCCCTTTTCTCGTGCGCTTTATCCCAGTACAAGACAAGATCTGAGATCCGGAACGCCTTGATTTTAGCTTGCCGATCGAACCATCTCTTTACCACTCCTTGGTGTTTTGCGAATTTCTCCAATGCTTGATCTCTCTTCTCCTCTAGATTCATTAACTGTGTTAATCGGGCTTGAATAGCATCAGTATCTTCCATGTATTCCTGAATAAACCTCAGGGTCGGGATCCTGAGTTGCATGGGGAAGACTGGGTCTTGGCCATAAACCAGAAAATAAGGTGAAATCCCTAATGCGTTCTTGGTCCTGATTCGGTCCGCCCATAAGGCAAATCTCAATTGGGTATGCCATTCTCTCGGACTTCTTTCTAGCAGCTTCTTGATAACACTGAGTAGGTTCTTGTTAGTTGACTCAGCTAACCCATTACCCTGAGGATAATAATTTGATGAAAATTTGCGGGTTATTCCATACTCGAAAGCCCAATTTGAAAATCTCAATGATGTGAATGCCGAGCCATTGTCGCAAACCAACGCATAAGGACATCCAAACCTTGTGATAATGTTTTCTTCCAGGAATTTGATTACAGCTTCAGTGGTGCATACTTTGAGTGCTTGTGCTGTGATGATATACTTGTGTTGTGCCGAAGATGTGGGGTTGATGACACCAATAAAATCTATTCCCCATTTGGCAAATGGTCTTGCTTCAATCACTGGATTCAGTGGCATAGCCGGGTTCTTTTCTCTGAAGGCTGCGACCTGGCACGTGTGGCAAGTCCTGATATGATTAAATGTATCTTTGAAAAGTGTAGGCCAGTAATATCCTGCCCTTAGGATTTGGTGAGCTGTAGCGAGGTTGGCTCCATGTCCGGTCCCAAACTTGGAATGAAAATGTTCAATTATCTGTTTGGCCTCATCTTTACCAACACACCTCAGATATATACCTTCGTAATTTCTGCGATATAGAACAGATCCTTGAAGCATATAATGTTGACACTTTATTCTTAATGCTCTTTTCTGCGTGGGTGTCATGCGAGCAGGACATCTGTGATTAAGCAGGTATGTCACAATATCTTTGTACCATTCATCGGTGGTGACATCCTCTAATTCATAAATTTGCTGGACTAATCCTCGTCCGTCAATTGCCAATGTTTGCGCCAAAGCTTGTCCTCGAACAAGTTTCATGGGCTGGATTTCAATATCAAATTCTTGGATAATGGCGACCCACTTGCCTCTTCTTTCTCCTAGTTCATTCTGCATGAGAAGAGTCTTGACTGCTGCATCTGGCACTATTGCATAAATTTTGGCCCTTAGGAGGTAATGTCTGAATTTCTTAACGGCCTTTACCAGCGCTTATGCTTGTTTCTCAATGTTGGGGTATCTGAGTTCTGCATCTTTAAGCGGGGTGCTCATGAATGCAATTGGATTCTCGTCCTTTTCTTCACTTCTCTGGGTGAGAATAGCAGCACAAGTGTAGTCAGAAGTGAAGGAATATAGATAGAAGGGCTTGAGGTAATCAGGGCTGATCAGAACTGGCGCTTCTGCAATTGCAGTCTTTATCTTCTCGAACGCCCTTTTTGCCTGTGGCGACCACTCGATCTTTGCATCTTTCTTCAGCATTTCGTTTAAGGGTTTGACTATCTCAGCAAATCCGGTAATGAATTTTCTGACAAAGTTGATCTTGCCGAAAAATGATTTGAGTTCCTTCTTACTAGCCGGCAAATTGATGGTGGATATAGCCTTTACTCTTTCAGGATCGATGGAGATTCCTCTCTCTGAAATGACATGTCCTAAAAGTTTTCCTTCTGTTACCCCAAATATGCATTTCTTCGGGTTGAGAGATACACCATATCTTCTGCATCTTTGGAAGACTCTTCTTAAATCATCCACATGATCTTCTCTTTGCTTGGAGAAAACTGTGATGTCATCCATATATATAATAATGCATTTTCCAATTAAGTTCCTGAAAGCGATATCCATGGCTCTCTGGAATGTGGCCCCGACATTGATAAGTCCAAAAGGCATTCTCTTGTATGCAAATGTTCCCCACTTGGTAGTGAAAGCGGTCTTTAGTCGATCTTCTGGCTCGACCAGAACTTGGTTATATCCTGAATATCCATCCAGAAAAGACATCATCTGCGACCCGTTGACAATCTGCAATACCTCATCTAGTGATGGTAGCGGATAATTGTCCTTTTCTGAGGCTCGGTTGAGATTTCTGAAATCAACACACAATCTAATTTCTCCACTTTTCTTTCTGACAGGAACCAGGTTGGCGACCCACGTCGAATGCCTTACTGGGAAGATGATCTTGGCTGAGAGCAGCTTCTTAACTTCTTGATATATCAGGGGTTCCAATAAAGGATTGACTGGTCTCTGCCTCTGCCTATATGGCTTACTTCCTGGCTTCAAAGGGATTGTGTGAGTAATAATTGCGGTGTCATAAGTCTTGAGATCTTCATAACTCCATGCGTTGACGTCTGGGAAATCTCTCATGTTTTTCAAGATTCCATTTCTTTCAGCTGCGGTGCAGGATTTTCCAATAAACACATTCTTAGTTTGCATGTTGTCACCTACGTTGATCGTGTCACACATGTTTCCTTCCATGCTGTGGTTCTTCATCTCTTTCAATTTGTCAGGATCAAAAATTCTTTCTAATTCTACCATCCCCTTTGGAATAGTGTTTGTCTTTAGATTCAAAACTCCTTCGGCATCAAATTCTGCTTCTCCTACTTCTTCCTCGTCAATGATCTGGGCTATGAAGATATCTGTGTTGGTTAAGAAATCTAGTATGTGCTTGTCATCTTCAAAAACTTGAAAATTAGTGATGTTATCCGGGACCGAAGGGACTGATGTTAACTCAACTGTGAACTTCTTCAATCCTTCCATTGCTAATGGTATCAAAGAGTTGGCGGCTTGTGCAAGGGAATTAGCCACTTGATTCTGATGCCTGTATATTGATTGGATGTTGAAGGCCTCAAAACTTTCGATGAGGTCCCAGACTCGGTTCCGGTATCTGGTCAACCTTTTGTCATGGCAGACATACTGTCTTCTGATTTGTCTTATGGCTATTTCTGAGTCTCCATACACTTGCAGTATTTTTGCCTTCTTTTTGATAGCTAACAATAACCCATGAATCAAAGATTCATACTCAGCTACATTGTTGGTGCAGGGAAATTGCAATCTGTGAGCGGCAAGGTAAGTTTCTCCTGTCGGGCTAATTAATTCATAACCTGCTCCAGATCCTTGTTTA
Organism: Cryptomeria japonica; assembly: GCF_030272615.1. NCBI lineage: Eukaryota > Viridiplantae > Streptophyta > Pinopsida > Cupressales > Cupressaceae > Cryptomeria > Cryptomeria japonica. Next base: position 26,272,745 of record NC_081408.1, on the reverse strand, counting down.
GATTTAGACCCATCAAACCTTAATGTCCATATTGTATTTCCTTGATCTTCCGTCTCTAGGTCTCCTTGACTTTCGGTTGATGTGTTGGATAAAGTATCATCTCCTGAGGAGCTTTCCACTTCTGAATCTTGAACCTCTTCTAAAATCAACGTTTGCGGGGCTCTTTTTATACTTGTTCTAATGCGGTCTGACATAAAGCACAAGATAGTTCTGAATGGACGGCATTATGTATCCTACACCAGTTGGGAAGGAGCAGATCCCGAACGGACGCCAAGTTACCAAGTTGCACACTTTGCTGTATGTTTCTATGTACGAATCTTCTGAAATTTTCGAACATTCCATCATCTTCTTGGTCGGATCCTTGATCACTTTCGACGACAATTTCTGTAGATTCTATCATTTCTTGCTGACCATCTTTATCTTGGATGTTCTGTATCATCAGGACCTCACCTACTTTAGGCTTGTACGTCCCTAAGTCTGATTCTAAGAATAGGACCTCATTGTCTTCCCCATACTCGGTTATCATAAGTCTCAACCTTGGAGTGCTATCGATCTTGATTTGATTTGGGACTCCTCTCCATGGTAGCCACATATGTGCGAAATCAGTCGACACATATCCATTCAATTTTCGTGACCAATCTCTACTCAGGAGCATCCCATACGAATCAGGAATATCCACCACTGATATGTCTATGAAATTTTGAACCCTCGGGTCCACGGCCAATTGCATGTGGATGTTGTTCAACTCGCCCATGACTGGAACTTCTGTCTTGTCTAACTGGGTGACCTTTCTTTTGGTGGGAGCGGGAGTTATACCTAGTCTTTGACAGACAGCCAGGGGCATCACGTTACTGGAAGCTCCTGAGTCATAGAGGCAATTGTGTAATAATTTCCCAAAAATTCTAACTGACAGTAGGAACGGGGCTGGTTCGTCTTTTCCATGGGAAAGGGTTGAAGAATCCCCACTGTGTTCTTGATGTTTCACCTCATTGACCTTCGGATTGTTGTCCTTTACTAGACCCTCTTCTTTTGAGTAATCAGTTTTGTTTGGAGATTTTCCTTTCTTGACCATATCCTTTTTAACGGCAATCTCCTTTTCTGGAAGGATCTGACTAGTGGTGAGGCCTTCTTTGGTAGTAGGTTGAGTTTTCTTAGTCTCGCCTCTTTTGAGTAACACCTTTCCCTCTAACATGTCTTCCTTTTTGGCTGGGAAGGTTATGGTCTGGACCATGCATTCGTCTTGTTCAGATTGCCCTTTGTCATCGGCTTCCTCTTGGGTCACATTGATGGTAGCTTGAGCTTTGTTGGCCAAGTCCTGAACATTTGACCTTATTGTACTAGATTCGCCTAAGCTATTGATCACTGCATCTTTGATTTCTGAGATCTTAAGTAGCTCATAGAGTGGTAGACTAACTTTAACCTTCTTGAGTTCTTCTAACACCAACGTGGCTAGTCTTTTCATTTCATTGCCCATGGGGGGTGCAATATTCCTTTGTCTGTATCCTTGTGTGTGTTGTGGATATTCTGGATTGTTGCTGGCTTGTGGGTTCAGAGGAGTAGAGAAATTATTCGGAGGGATCGATGTAGTTAGGGGTTCTTGATTTCTCTGATTTCTATGGTAAACCCTTTGGTTTACGCCTCCTGAAGACTGGTGGAATACCTCTTTTATTCCCTCGACTAGGACACTGTTGTTCAAAGGTGGAAAGTAATATTCTGAGTCTTCAACGGGTCCATTTGCGGATGCAGGTGGGAACTGGGAACCTGGAGGTACCATTGGTCCGTTAGCAGATTCTGGTGGAAACCTCCCATTTTGTGCTTGATTATCTTCATCTTGTGAATATCTGTAAGTTTCCACAATCATGGCTTGATCATACCGCGTGGTTGGGACCATTTCGTATCCAGTTGTTGGTGGATTTTCAGGTGGAAATTTAATTAAGCTAAAATTTCCTCTTTCCATCACCACATAATTAAATAGTTTTTTGATTATTTCATCATATTTCCTCATTTGCATTAATTAAATAATTTTGAATTATTTAATTAACTTATTTGAATTTTCCCTCCACTTTAATTAGATAAATTTTGAGTATTTAATTAATTTAGTCGTTTCTTTTCTTTACACATAATAATCAAATAATTTTCGATTATTTAATTTATTTATCCATAATTTCTTCTAGTCCACAATAATTAAATAATACTAATTATTTAATTATTCCTCCACAATTAAGTAAATTATTTTAATTTATTTAATTGCTTTTTCTAATTTTATACCCTCTATAAATAAATAAAATTCATATTTTATTTATTTTGCACTCATGAACATTAACTAAATATTTTTTTATTATTTAGTTATATTATTTATTCCTAATACACATCGGTTTACCAATAATCACTCTCAGTCCACTCATCAATCAATTTCAGTTAACTCCCCGATGCAGTCACTTCACTCATTCATGCAGCCTATTAACTTATTCATGCAATAAGTTAACTTCTATTTGTAGCCTTCCAATACTCTCAATCATTTTGTATCGATTGATTCTTCTAATTCATCTCAACCGTTGATCCATATCAGTTAAGATCTATAAATTTACCGTCTCCCTTCACATTTGATCATCTACAATCATTCAGCATTCATACTATCACTGTGAACTTACAATCATTGTGCTATCATAAGGTTATGCTATTGTAGAGCAATCCACATATCCACGATTCAATCACACATGTTTTACAATGGAGCAATATGAAAGCATGTAAAGGTATAATTGTTTGATTGTTTCATTTAATTGCATTGTTTCCATGCTTTATTGAGTGATTGTTGAATGTGATTCCGTACCTTCATTGCATTGTTATTGCTATTTCATATTTCACAATTAAGCATCCACAAAGCCATTACATTGTTTGATGCCTAACCTTATCTGCATTACACTTAGAGATCAATGCCATGTATCACAATTCTATATCATGTGCAAAGCTTGTTAAGATCCTTCAGAGGTCACAAACCACAACAATAATCTCCACATGACTTAAATACCATGTAGGATCTCTTCAGCATGTGACACTATGCCATACTGTTCTTTTAGGGTTTGCACAACCTCAACATCCTTGTTTGCACAAAGCCTATGCAGGAGAAATGTGATTCCGTAGCTTCATTGCATTGTTATTGCTATTTCATATTTCACAATTAAGCATCCACAAAGCCATTACATTGTTTGATGCCTAACCTTGTCTGCATTACACTTAGAGATCAATGCCATGTATCACAATTCTATATCATGTGCAAAGCTTGTTAAGATCCTTCAGAGGTCACAAACCACAACAATAATCTCCACATGACTTAAATACCATGTAGGATCTCTTCAGCATGTGACACTATGTCATACTGTTCTTCTAGGGTTTGCACAACCTCAACATCCTTGTTTGCACAAAGCCTATGCAGGAGACAAGCTGTCACTCATCGGGAGACAGTATAAAAGTCCAATGGTTTCATATCTGTATTGGATTGTAACTATCTTTCATGTGACTACTTATTCAATGGAACAAAACTTTTATCATCATCAATAACAAGGACCTACACCATTTTATAAGCATTTTTCTAGTTAGACAAATCAGCTAGGATGTGTTTTGCCCTAGTTTTCATCACAAGAATTCTCATCCTCATCTGCTGGTTTTTTGTATACATATATAGTACCCTTGTGCCAAATATGTTCTTTCATATCCTATGAAAGAGCATTAGTTGTGTTATTCATATCCTCTGAGTCTGTTATGATTTTGTTCTTTATGGCATATGTACAATCTGAAGCAAGTATAAATAGAATATTTGAATTTGTTAAAGGAATCCAGAATTGATTGCAATTATTTTTATCATTTGGGGGAAGGTATTGTTATTTTGCTATTATTTTCACTCAGGGATATTTTGTTGATGCAGTTGTTGGGGTGTCTTACTGGTTTAATATTTTAGACTCCAGATTCAGTTAGAAGTTATTTATCAGACTTTGGTTCTTTCAAGCTTCCTGTTGGAGCTCAAAATTGCAAGTTGCCAAACTCTAAGACGATGCCAAGCTCTATTATTAAGTGAGGCAATCAATTTTGGCCAACTATTGGAACAACCAATTTGGTTTTAATTCCCTTCTCTTTAGGCACTACAAGGCCTAGGCATGTGTGCCTTCTAATTTAGCAGATTATTGACTCTTTACTATTTTATTATGTCTTCTATCTCTACCTCAGAATGGCATGAACTCCTGTAGTAGATTAATTTTCTTCTGACTTTACTCCTATCTCCTACTTGTACAAAACTGAAAAGCAAAATAAAATAAACAGATTTTCTGGATTATTGAATGCTAGATTTTGATCAGTGCCTTTTTTACCGATTGTGCTCAGAGTCAAGCGAATTTCTTTCCTTATATTCTCCTTGTTAGACAATTTAATTTCACACTTGGTATGAAATTATCAACTGCTTATTTCCTTATACTTGATGGTTAATTCTATTATGACAACTACTATGCATGCATTTAATTTTTCTTTGAAAGAAGCAGACACAATAATCATCCAAGAATAGAAATCTTCCTTGATCAATCCACATAATCCTTGATTTAGCAGAATGAAAATAATAAAACAACCACTATGCAAAGGAAAATACTTAAACTGCCTTTGATTACTTGAATCAAAATAATAGATTGAACTCAAAAGACATCCACCATAATCTTCACACAACTCAGATATGAAAGCTAGCTGATTATATTATTTGCAGAGGTATATAAGTATGTTTTTCTATTTCTCATACAAAATGAACAATCTTCCTTTTATAAGGATAGATCAAACTAATTTGAAACATCATGTCTTTTGAAAATGAAACATAATTTAGCTACATGATGTAACTAACTAAACAAGTCTTTTTTAACGATTTAACAGAAACAAATTAATTGCCCCTAGATGATCTATATACTCCTGCTCTTTATAAGTAGTAATGTTTGAGACAAAATGTCTCATAACATATATCCAAAATAATCTTCATGTTGTCCATAATATGGTCCTCATCGTTGATCTCATCTAGTGCTCGCAGAAGCTCTTGTGACAACAATTCCTTCCATTGTTCTTGGGGCATTGGTGTACCATCTTCGTTGTTTAGCAGGGAAGGGAGGCTTTTGTGTCTTCTGTATCTAGTTGACTCAAATCATCTTCCAACTCCTCCTTGTATTCCATATGTTTAGACCATAGCTTTCTAATGTCTTTGGGTAGCTTGGAAGATTCAGGATCTTGTGCTTTGTCAACTATCTCTTTCGCTTTGTTAGTCTGGCATGTTCTTGTAATGCTCTAAAAGTTCCTGTATACGTTTTCCAATAATCATTAGCATTTAATATCATTTCATTAAATCTGTGGGCGACCAATCCTGCCATCATGTTATATGTGGTTTTCTTCCTTTCCTCCTCTCTTTTCTTTAATGTTTACTGAAGCTTTTCTGCTTGGTACCTCCAATAGTTTGTATCTTGAAGTGCTTCAATTATTTGTTGCTCTCGTTTATATGAGAATTCTTCCTTATCAAGGATTGATCTCAATTGCTCCTCAAGCTGTAGCCCGTGTTCTTCTGATTTCTCATACTTGGACTTGTAAACATCTCTTTCTTTGACCACATGTTTCATTTGAGCTTTATTAAATTGAGCTACATTGACATTTAGGTCTGCTGCTTCCAATGGATTTGTTTCACCAACCTTCTGGACCATAAGGTGACCAAATATTTTGTAAGTTTCCAACAATGTGGGCATTTTCTTTCTTGGGTACAAAGCCCATTGTAATAATGCTTTTTTATTAGGATCAAAGCCAGAACCAAAGTAAATTCTATCAACATCCTACGGTAACATTTTCTTTTGAATGTCATGATTCTTTACAAAACTATCAAATAACATAGCAGAACTCATATTCCACTTAGGCACAATAAGCACACCAACATCCTATAGGAGCTGTCTTCCTTTGATGGGGGGGATTGTGGCAACCTCACTATCAACATCTTGCTGCAACTTTTCAAGCAATTCATTTTCATTTTCTTGGGTGATCTCACCAACTTGCTGTCTAAGCATTTTTCCCCTGTATTTATACATTAATGTTTTTTCAACTCCTGTGAGTGGACAAATTCATCATCCGAAATAAATTTCTCATCAGCCAGCTGCCTAAATTCCTTCCTGTCATCCGTATCTTCTATTACAATCTCCTCTTCTCTTGGAACATGTAATGTCCCCATTTAAGACTTACCATAATTTAATACCGAGACATCAATTTCAAATTAAAGTGAGAATGATAATATATTAATAAACATAAATTTAAAAAAAAAAACACATTTCATTAAAATATTGAATTTAAAAGAGTAGTACTTATCTTGGCACTCTCCCAAGCAAAATTCTTCAGCATGTTGTTGACTCCTCTTAAACATTTGTTAACCCTTTGGCTCAAATCACAAACAAAAATTCCCAGATTCCTTGTAAAAGCTTAAGTGGTGTTGAAATTGAAAACACAAACAATATCTCCAAATATTACAAGTGGGCCCCATTCCCTATGGTGGAGCTGCTGCTAAAACACACAACAAAAGTTGTGAAATCTTCAACCTTTTCTACAAATACTATTGGAAGATTCTTTTATTATAATATTCTGAATAATTATGGGGTGGGCCCACAAAGCACTTTGGCAAGCTCCTTCTAATATTAATTAACTTAAATTTCTGTTGAAGTCTTTTTCCTTAAATTCTGATTTCTCTATCAGATCAGAGGCCTCCCACGTGGTATTTCTTCCTTTATAATAAGATATGGTGTTCTCCTGGACTGCTGACTTTGTTCCTTATGCAATTGATAGTATGCCCAAGGTAATTGCTCACAAGGAGCGATCCAAAATGGATCACTAATAATAGACAAACTTCCCACGATCTATATGTATATATTCACGTATACAGTATATTATTGACTTGTTGATGTCCTCCTCCCCTTTTTTCCAAAAGAGATATATCATACTTATATATGAAACTTAAAGTCTTCCTAAGAGCTCGTGACTCTTTACCAAGAGACCGATGGCTTTTGAAGACAAACCGATTCATAAATGTAATCGGAATAATAACCAAACCGATACAGATATAATCGGTTATGTATAATTAATAACAAACAACCATAAACGATATTAACCAATACGTCTCCCCCCACTTAGAACGGTCAAGCATTAACACGTCTAAAAGACTAAGTTAACACGTTTTAACAAGAGTCAATTCATATTTAATCATAACATAGAACTGATTTATATATTAAGCATTACATAGAATCGATTCATATATTAATCGATTCATATTAATTATCTCATAGAATCGAATCATATAATAGTTGATTCATATACATAATACAATGTATATTAATTAGTGAACTAAGTTGACTCGGTCTGTGTAATATATTCAATATATCTATTTTATGTTTTAATGGTAAAACTTCTTTAATAGTTAATATAATATTAGGGGTTATGACAGTTACATCACATTAATAATATTATTACATACTATCAGGATTGAGTTGTGTTAACAATATTAAATTGTATTAATATTAACTGTATTAGTAGTATTAATATTGAATTGTATTAGCAATGTTAATTGTATTAACAATACTGAATTGTATTAATAATATTAAACAGCATCATACGAAATCATTAGCAACCTACATATTCATACCGTAGAGTTTTCTCAGTCAATGTGACTGTCGGCGTCTTCTTTCTTTCCATATTTTGCTCTTCTTACTTTCCCGTGTATGTATTGCTGGAGGAAGGTGGTCAGGTTATTTAATTTTCTTGACAAGCCACGACCCTTCCTAAAGGATATGACTCCCCCTTGAGTCGTGCCTTCTCTAATTTAAATTTGTCATTATTAAACACAACCCGATGCATTAATAATATGATTGGTGATTTTGTAATAAACAAGTTTTGATAGAGGTAATGCTCAATATTAATAAATTGTGAATAATTCTATTAATAATAAAATGTGATTCACATATTACTAAATAATTTGTGTATAATAATTTTCAATATTAATTTGTGAATAATAATAATAATATTTAATAATTAAATATTAATAAATATTAATAATAATATTTAATAACTAAATATTAATAATTTCAAATAATCATTTGTTGATTATATTAATTTATAATAATAATTGTTTCATTTAGATTATAAATAACGATCAAGAAGGGAACATGACAAAACATGTGGTGAGTCATGCTCCTCGATGTCTTCTTCATCACTCTGTACTGAGGGAATATTCTGTGGTGATAGATGGACAAGAGGTGTCACAACCTATATACTTCCTCCTAGAGGTCTCCTTGTATTTTTGTTCAGAGCACTTGGGGGAACCCCTCCAATTATCTCATCAAGATGAGTGATCTTTGCATTTATACGAGCAATGGGATCTTGAATGCTTGAATAAGCATCAAACTTCGTCAAATTGTGATTCTTCTTCCATTCTTCCGACCTAACAATCTTGTCATAAGCCTCCAATTTATCCATAGCACGCACCTCATCCAAAATTCTTGATCAAAATCTTCTTGTTCAAGTGGCACATGCTCATAAGAGCATAATTTTTGTGACTGCTTGGCTACACTGATGAATCCTTCAGGATCAAAGCTAACCCTAGGCTCATCCTGTGTTAGGCCATAATAGGCCAACTTGTTTTTAATGAGATCATGCCCTTTAGTAGAAAAAAAATGTAAATTCTCCAAAACATAAGTATCCGGGCATGAGGGACTATTTCCCATGTGCTCTTAAAAGTGTAGAGCTTGCTTTGGCCAACTGCCTCACAATCTCTAGGTAAGCAATTTTGTTTGGCACCGTCCTTGAGAGTAGCAGAGGGGCACCCTCAAATCCATATACCTTGATCTTCGTATAAGCCTTGAAAGCATACCAGTCTCCCTAGTTGTGGCTGACCAATTGTCGCTCATCATATTATTTTGGCCTAAGAAACTTTTGAATTTCTGGAGTCAAGGTGTAATTACACGAATGACCTAGAAGGTGATACAAGGGCTTAACAAACTTTTCTTCAAAGCACATGTATTGGGACCACGGGCACCTTTGATCCCATATGGTAGTCCACATTTGCACCGGCTTTCGCATTCCATGTCTGTCATATTCTATGACTGAGATTGTTAGCCCATAGACCTAATCCTTGCCCAACACACAAAAGCATGTGCTGTAATGTCCCCATTTTCATGAGGATCAGTCCGCAGAAGGTTTTGGCCTATTACTTGACCCTCAGAGGCCAAGGAGTTGATTAGGGGGTCGACTTGGTAGATATTTGTGGCGTCACATTTTACGTCTACAAGATTTTATGGTGAGATAAGGAGATTACATGTATGATGTCACGTGTGCACTTTAATCATAATGTAATAATATTTGGAAGTGCAATTAAATAATGTGTAATAAAATAATAGTGTAATAAAAGAATATGAGTTTGTTAGAGAAGGATCTTCTAGAAGGAACCAATGGATTGGAGGAGAAAAGAATAAATAGAGGGGGTTGGTTCATTGTTCATCAGTGGTTATTTGATATCTTCTCTTGTGTGGACTTGTGGAGCCAAGGGTTTCTACAAATTTAATCATTTGGGAACGAAAAACTCCCTATGATTTGCATAACTGAGGTGGTGAGAGATCCTCCGAGGGGTTGCAGCTGAGAGAGGAGGATAATTTCAGTCCTTCACATTGTGCTTATTGAGTTCATGTGAATCTCATGATAGACATCTTTGTGGTTTTTTCAGTCCATCTATATTTGTCATATTGGTCCATCGATTTTCATTGGAAAAGATAGGCGATTTCACTAGAAGACTAATTGAAGGTGGAATTTGGGAGATAATTGATGGTATAGCAGGTCTGAGGCAAATCAAGTTCCATCCTTCAAACCCACAACTTTGCTCTTATCTCGTCGTTGAAGCATCATAACTTTCATTGGAGGTCAGCCAGTCTACCTTTGCCCACGATTTTGCCTATATTGCTTGATTTAGACACCAAATCAACCATTGGATGTGGGCGCTATAATTTAGGAAGGATGACAATGAAGTTTGGTGATTGAAAAGTGAACAATTGCTGCCAATTAATTATTGATCATCTGCAGACCAGCAGCAGGGGCGATTTTGGGAGATAGGTTGATTTGGCATGGTGGAGGCTCCAGTCAACACGATATTGCTTGCTTCTTCAGCTCCAAGGCAAGGCGATTCAAACCAGGTTCTCTTGAGCATCATATTTCCTTGTAATGATCAATTATATGCATGTGTCCATGGCTGATATGTATCTTCAGATTTACTGAGAAAATCATTAATAATTGCTAAGTGTTTGGTCATTAGTTTGGCTATTGTAAGGGCTCATTTGACCCGTTGTCTTATTAATAAAAGGATTAATAAGGTTGCATCATATTTGTATATTGTCCGAGGTTTCATGCCAATTGTTTGATGAAATTACAGTCAGCTGTAGGTGTATGATTTGCATCTAAAATTGGTGTAATAACATTATAAACTAGTTGCACATTCATCCTAGGGAATTATGCTATCATTAGGAATTTGTTTATAAGTCATTCATTGATAAGAACTTGTGGTTGATACCTCCAAAGCAAGTCTGCAACTCTATGACAGCCATACAGCATAACATGCAACGTTATAAAATCTGCATAACACGAAGGTTGACAGCCAACTGTTTGTGAATATTCCTTGTACGCTCAGTCTAATAACTGTAGGGTATATTTCATATGCATCAACAAGGAGTAATGTCTGAAGTGAATTTCATCAGGGTTATTCTTGATTCTCTCCAGCCCATGGTTAATCTGATCCACCATCAATTTACACATAATCAAAAGGTCGAGCATCATGTGTTTGCACATCCGTAGCCAATATCATGGGCGCCATATCCATCAAAACACTGTCCTCAATTCGCATAATCTGACAAATGGAGAAATAGGTATACCTGAAATATTCTTCAAACAAATCTAAATCATATCAAGGCTCATCATTTTCTTCAAATATCCTAAAATTGTTTCCATCCTTCAGTTTGTGAGCTGGAAATCTCCATCTCTTGTATACATCTTTAAGCCTGGAGTACTCATTTTCTAGGAGTGTGACATCAATTGGCTGATCTAGGGTTAATTCTAGATCAAACACTTTGGACATGAAGTTCCTAGTTATAGGTACTAGTGGTTTCCCAACATCATCACAAATTGTTTTAGTTTTGGGATCATAGTTCTTAGCCAGTAGAATCATCAAGTTGACACTCACAAAGATATTTGGAGCTACCAATTTTCCTATGTTGTAGACCCATGGGTTGCATATGGGCTCTGCCCTGTTTCTCTTTTTATAATGGTATAACATCAATTCGTATCCCCTCATTGGCATCCAAACACCCCCTAAGTCTTCATATTTATCCCATAAGATATCTGATTTCAATTGAGAAGATCTTTTCAATTTAGGGTTGGAATCCCAAAATTGGTCCATTAAGTCCTGATTCAGATGCCTACCTTCTTCTGTTTTTTAGGTTTGGCTTCCTGAGGGCTCTCTACTTCGGTGGCCTTTTCTTTCCGTTTCCTAGCCCTAGGTTTCTTAGAGGAACCTTCCATTGTAGTAGAAATAGAGCAATTGAATGAACAAGGTACTTCTCAGAATTAAGCACTTACTTGGAATCAGAACACCAATTCTGGACCTTCGCTTGCTTCTTGCTCCCAATTACTTTTGCCTCTTTTGTCTGAAATATCTCACAGTGACTGGAAGTACATAGACTTCGTCTTTTAAATTTTCATGAATCAGTTCGCGTCGTTTACAGAACGGTCATTAAATGTTCGAATTCGAAAATTTGTGTGACATGACCTTGGGTTGGCACACATTAATGTCGGAGAACTTCAAAGCTTATTTCATTGTCACTTGAGCTTTTCGGTGTAACTTGCTTGTTCGATGAAATCATTTTTGTCTTCCCCATTGTTTTCAACTATAACGAAAAACAAGCCCTTGTTGATATAGCTGTTTTCCAACTTCTCCGATGTCCTTTATTTCGGTGTAGTGTCGGCCTTCAGTATAGCATTTATACTTCTTATTGACCCATACAGTTATACCGAAATAGATAATTCAACAAGGCTATTGATAGGTTTAGTCGATAATTTACCTCGACTTCCTTCTACAGTCACGGGGCCCATTAGACTTTTCGGCATAGCATCTCATTTCAGTAAAGTATTTTTGGGCTTGACAGATTTTGGTTATTACACCGAAAACCTAGGTTACCGAGTTCGACCACCTAGACCCTTGGTACTGGTCCGGTCCGGTCCTGGTCCGGGGTTCTGGTCCGGTCCGCCTGTGGTTCGGACAGGGTCCATGATTCACAGGCTTGGTTAGGACCAGGTCGAACCCAAGAGGACCTAGGTCGAACTCAGGGGTCTGACAGCCCAAAAATGGTTTTTGTTTTGCAAAATTTAATTTGTTTTGAATTCCACCACATAAAAAATTTAAAATATAACCCTAAAAGTGAGTTTTAAAACATTAACTTGGCTCATTTCACACAAGCCACATGACTACAAGCAAGGGGAAACGAAGATGTGGGATATAGAGCCAGAGTATACTGATTTGGATGCTTTCATTTCTCAGCTTGTTGCATTTGATGACTCAGATAGCGAGCAAACTTAAAGTGCAAGTGCAAGAGTAAGTGGCATTGATTCATCTAATGTCAATGTCAATGATGAGGAGAATGAGGATGATGAATAAGAGAATCCATTTGATGATCAAACTTTAAATTGTTGAAAGTTGAAACAATGATACTTGAATATTTTATCATTTTGATATTAAACTTGATGTATATGATGCTGTTATGGTATGATCATGATGCTATGATTACAAGTTTATGTTGGTTTTGTTGTTTATATGATGCTATGTTACATGCTAATCTTAATTCATGCTTATAGGTTGCATACAAAAACATATATATATATATATATATAGTTTACATGTTTTTGTACTAACGAACCCAAACGAATCCAAACCCCTTTTCAAAATTTTGCCATACCGACGAACTCGAACTGGTAACCTAGCCGAAAAGTTAAAACCAATGATTTCAGCAAGATAGGTGAGAAGCTTCTCTGATAAGTTTCCTTCCGTTGGAACATCTGTTTTCGACAAAACATTTTGGTGCTTGGCAGAATAGCTATGTTACACCGACGCTTATGTTTTCGGTGAGACCTGAAGGGAGTTAAACCAATAAAAGGGCTTTTCGGTATAACTTAACTTCTCGGAGAAGGTTATTTTCACTTTGCCTGTAAGAACCCTACTGGTTCTTTGCTGCTATATTGCTCTACTACTGAATGCCTTGTCTGAATTTGTTTTGGTGTTTTGAATAGATATATTGTTTTTTTGTGTTTTGAGGGTTTATTGAAAACAAATTACCTAAAACTGAAACTAATTACAATAATCTGAAAATTTTGAAACAATTGAACTACTGCTGCAATGTATCTTTGTTTCTCAAGAGGATGGGAAAATACATTATTTTTTTAATAATACAAATAATGGCAGCAACATGGAACCTGATTTTTATTTGATTCTTCTTTGCCTTCAACCTGAATTGAAGCATTTTACTATTCACGGCAGCACTGTAGCGCATCACTATTCACGGGGTACTGTAGCGTGTCACTGTTCACAGGTACTATTCATGGGTACTGTTCATGCGTCACTGTTCACGTGCACTGTAGCAAATAACCATTCACAGCTGCACCTTATCTCTCCCTTATTTTGTGAATTCGATGAACACTGAAATAAATACTATTGCAGCACAATCAGAACCTCTGTATGAGATTCTCTCAAAATTATCAAATTCACTAGGTATTTCACTGGCTCAAATGATGATCACATAGAAGAACTACGTTCTCCAATGGCAAAGCTGTAAACTCTTCTCAGAGTTCAAAATCACAATGATCAAATATATATATATATTTTTTTCCTCCCCAGAGAATGAGCTCTTAAGTCCCTTTTATTCTTTTCTTATGAGAGCTCACACACTAACCCGGCCAATGTGGGATAAAAGATATATTCCCACTTTCAAAAAATTCATTTAAAACTCCATAGTTGGTGCGCCAATAATCCTTTTACATTAATTGTTCACTTGGCCCCATCTATGAGAACTAGACCCTTCACTTAAGTGATTTAAGTTATAATATAAAAATCATATTATAACTTAATAATATGAGCTCAAAACTATTAATATTTATTTAACCAAACAAATATTAATATTTCTCTAAATACTCATCTGTTTTGCACACCGTCTGAACTGTAAACTGGCATGAGGATTCTGCATATGACCAACCCTTATTTCTAAAAATAGCAGGGGTCCATCTCGATCACCCATTGTCTTACTATAAATAGTAAGTTTTGCATGCGGGGCCCAAAAGACTTCAAACAAACACCAATCCTGCATAACTCTGACCATTGAAGGAGAAGCTCCCCTCAAATGACCCTCTATCCAACCTCATCAGCCTACGAGGGTCTATTATAGGCCAAGCTACTTAACTGACGTAATGTCAACTAGAAGGGGACATCACATTGCCGGTGTTGCTTGCTACTCCAAAATGGTATCTTGTCGTTGGGAAACATGCTATATCTTGTCGAAAAAGAATGATCCTTTCCAAAAAATGTCTCAATGCTCCCTTTTGAAGCTATATGCTGAGCTCTACCCTTTTGGGAGCCCATTTACCCCACATATAGAAATTTTGCAATATCAGGCACTACTTTAATAATATCATTTTTGCTATTCATGTTTTTCATTAATGAACTTGTAACAATAATATCTCTCCTGATGATTATATAAACCATTCTTCTCAAACCAGTGTCCATAGATTGGAAGAGTTGAACATCAGCAAGGTAAAGAAGTTTCTCTTAGGTTAATGAAATACAAAAATCTTGGTGACATGTACACAAGATCTAGGACAATGGCCATTTGAGAGCTTGAGGAAAACTAAATTTTTGCCAAAAATTAAGGTTCCAACAGTGGCTCTGTTTGGGGATGTATGCCCCTTGTGGGCATAGCAAGAATCTAGTTATCTGGGACAGGGGCTAAAGGGTGCGCAATGTTAAAAGGAATGGTATATTACGCGGGAATAAAACCTAAACTACTGCACATGGATAATGATCAAGAGAAAAATCTCTTCAGGAATTGTCCACGTGCTGCCAATTCCATGTTTTCGCCTTCCATATTTTGTAAAAAATATGAATCAGCTCCATTCTTTCCAGTGATGACAAAAGGACCAATCCACAACACCTCAAACTTACCATGTTTCCCTTTCTCCTGACTCCTGAGCTCTAGCATTCCACATAAGTACTAATTCACCTTCTTGGAATTTCCTATCCTTAGCTTTTTTATCAAATAGATATTTCACCTTCTGTTGTTTCTTAATATTTTGTTTTCGTGCTTCTAGTCTTACTTCATCCAATTTTGCAAGTTGTTCCATTCTTTCTTCCATTAGTTCAGGGATATCCAAGCCTTCCTTGATTATAAATTTGTGTACAGGCAAGAGATTGTGCATGGGCATCCATTCTTGTGTTCCATAAACTAATTCAAATGGAGACTTGCCTATAGCCTTCTTGATTGTGATCCTATCTGCCCATAGTGCAAGTTTGAGTTTTGAATCCCAAGATCTTTTATTCTGTCCTAATATTTTTTTTATTTATCTTCAGGATGTTTTTATTGCTGGATTCAACCTGCCCGTTTGCTTGGGGATGATAAGGTGATGAATACAAAATGTTTATAGCTGCCATAGAATGAAGTGAACTCATCTGAACGAAAACACATTCCATTGTCCACAGTGATTCTGACAGGCACTCCAAATCTGGTTATTATATGATCCTCCATAAATTTTATTACCACCTTGCTTGTGGCTTGTTTGGTGGGGATTGGTTCAACCCACTTAGTGAAATAATTAGTGGCAACCAAGATTCATTGGTGTCCTCCACTTGACTTCTTCAAGATTTCTCCTATGGAGTCCATTCCCCATTGGCTGAAAGGTGCTTCCGTGTGCACTGGTCTCAAGGGCAACGCTCCTTGGTATTTTAGCTTTCCTGAGAACTTCTGACAAGGTTCACATTTTCTCACATAGTTATATGCATCATTGAAAACACTAGGCCGATAATACCTCGATCTAAGTATCTTGTGAGTTGTGGTCTTGGCAGAGAAATGTCCTCCACAAACACTAGAATGCATTTCTTCCAAAACCCGCTTGGACTGACATTCATTCAAACATAGTAGTAATAGCCCATCCCTGTTCTTCCATTACAAATCTCCTTCAAGTATCACATATCGTGAAGCTTGTAGTTTTAGTGTCCTTTTCTGATTTTTATTCATTCCTTCTGGACATGCCATATGCTTTAAATAGTGTATTATGTTAGTGTACCATGGTGTTCTCTCAATGCTTAAAGTTGTATCTTTTAGCTCCACATTGTTTATGTAATGTCCCCTTCTCGTTGATGACCTCCCAGTGGTCCATTAGCCCATTCCTGAGAGCCGTAGGCTAGGTGGAATGAAGAATGAGGGTCCAACATTGATGAGGCGAGAACTTACTATTTTTAGTAAGTCAGGGAATGGCTATTTTGGTGATAGTGTCCTACTGAGCTCTCCATGCTCTATCATTGGGCGTGAAGATCATGCTTTTCGGAGCAGTAGTTCATGACTTACTATTTTTAGTAAGTGGCAGTATGGCATAATTCTATTTCTGGCAGTGGATAGGGTCCTAATCCTGTACAGTTCAGTGGTCTTCCTGGCTCAGTTTCATCTTGGTTTTGACAGTAATCAGTACGAGATTCATATGTGACACAATTAAATATTATTTCCTTCCTAAGGTTTAATATTTAATTATTCTAATTAATCACTACTGATTTATTGAATTTGGGATTAATGCTAATATCTCTTAAGTGCTTGGCGAAATTTATGTCTAAGAAGGGGTTGTCAAAAATTATTAAGAGAGATATTATTTTATTTCCATCTCTAATGTTTGCCAAGTGAAATATCTTGGTCCTTGCTTTTTGGCGTGAGGATTGACTTGTGGGATGGCGCCACTCTTGGGGCCCACGTGAGATGGAATGAAATGCAAATGGAGAAAGATGAGTTTGAAGCAATTTGCATTTGGATTTGGTGGTGTGAAGTTATAAATAAGAGCCTTGGGCTCCCATTCTGGTTATCTTGAAAATTTGCAATGTTATGCTGCTGGTTTGGTGACAGAACTTTTGAGGCTTCGGAGTGCATCTCCCTAGTGCTTCCCGGTTTCGTACTTGAAACATAGTACCTAGCTATGTGCTGTAATCTACTATATTCTCAGAGAATGTCTTAGTCATTTTTGGTGTTGGAACGATTTTGGGAACTTGCTGGTTTGCCTGTGGCTGAAGTGCATTTTTTATCACACCTCTCCGCTGAAGCGATTGACCGTTATGGGTATTGGCTCTTTCATCCTTCCCGGTATTGGCGATATACACTGTAAGTTTGTGGCATCTTTAGTTAAGCTTTGAATTTTCTGGACCAAATAAAAAATCCTAAGCTAGGTGCGGGTTTCTGAATTGCATTGGGATGCGTGCAAAATTAATAAGGGAGTTATGGTATCATGTCTTTGGTTGGTTGTCATTGCAGTTAGTCTAGTGTGGGTTTGGGACTGATTTTGGGTGATTTGGATGTGTATTGAGAGAGTTGTGAGCTTTTTAGAGTTTTCTTAGGCTGCTGATTTTGCAATTCCAGCCTGCAGATTTTATATTAGCAGAAATTCATGTTCTTATTGGGATAGTCAACATTACTCTCTTCTCATATCTTCTATTTTTGTAAGGTTCAGTAGTAGTACCACTAACTAGTTCTATTTTGTAATTCTCATCCCACTGAAAAGTGGAAGAGGCTGGCTTGCCGCCTATTATCAAGCAAATTGTAATTTCAGTCCTCCCATTGCATAAGTGGTCAAGTGATATCTAAGTGTAATGGTCCTCCCGCTGCATAAGCGGTCGAATTGAGATTGTTATGTAATTGCAGTCCTCCCGCTGAAATATTGTGGTTGAGTGATTCGTCTTTTTGTGTATCTCACTTGGCTGGTTCACCGCCAAGTTTTCTTGCTTTCCCGTTGGATAAGCAGAAGGGGTTGGCTTGCCGCCCAAGCATTGCATTGTTTTCAGTTAATTAAGCTAATGATCCCCTCAACACCGTATGCTCTCACCTTCCCACATTGGGCACTTGGTGATCAGAAAGTGGAAGGGTTACTTTCCCAGCATGTTTTAGTTTATGATTTCTAACCTTAACGGGTTATCTTCTTGTTGATGACTATTGTTGGCCTTAAAAATAAAAATAAAAAATAACTGGGATATTACAGTTTACTTGTGCTGCTTCTAGATTTGATTCTGCTATTAGTCTAGCCAGTCCGTACCCTTTGACCAATTTCTTTGTCAGACTTTATTGGTTCAATAAATTATGTGATATTTCTTTGTCAGACTTTATGTTTTTTTGAGCTTTTGATTTCTAATAATGTTGGAGATAGAGAATGGAATTATGGCGCCGCTGTGACTTGAATGTACCGCTTGTATATATCCTCTGACAATCTATTGATGACCTTCAAGAAATAAACTGAAGAGAAGCATCTAAAATATTTGAATGGGGGAAGAGGATCAAAGAGGTGTTTATAGGTTGAAGTTGCGAACTGATCTTGAAATACTAGGAATGTCAATGCCCGGTGGAACACCAAAATGCCGTAATGTCCCCTTTTCCGCTCTAGTTTGTTTTGGGGACTTGTTGTGCGTATTGCACACACACCCCCTCTTTGACCGGGGACCTGTTGTGACGTATTCACACATCGCCCCATTGCAAATGGGGACCCCTACTTTTTTTGCTTTTTGGGGTTTGCTTTCTAGGTGTTTAGGGTTTGTCTGTTAGCCTTTGCATTTTGAGTGTCGCTAGGGGATCAATAGGATGGTAGGCTTTGCTTGAGCCAGGGGAGTCAGCAGGTGCTCCAGGTTAGGGTTTCTTTGAAAGTCTTCCTTAGGGCCTGGTTTTGCTCTTGTTGCTATTTGTGTCTTGCTTGGTGAGTGAGTATCATTCTTGAAGGTCCGAACTAGGTCAAGTTGGTGAATGATGAAGTCTGGAATGTCATCCTGATCTTCAAATGCCCTGAAATTTGGCTAAGTTTGGAATGTCCTGATCTTGAAATCTGGCTAAGTCTGGAATGTCCTGATCCTGAAATTTGACTAAGTCTGGAAAACTGAAGAATCCTCCAAAAACTAGATTTTGCAATATAACTCCTGGAGGTCCGAAACCACTCTCAAACATCCTGGAAGTATATATGGAATATAACTTAAAGTATAAGAATTCTTATACTTAAATGTTATATTCCATAAAATGATCTTGACGGAGAGACCAAAATGTCAAATTTCGCTCCTGATCCTTCCAAAGGGTCCAAAGCGAATTTCGCTCCTGACCCTTCCAAAGGGTCCAGAGCGAAATTCGCCATAAGGCATTCTACTTTGACCAAAACCTAGAACTAACACATTCCCAGGCTTGAATGAAGGTAAAAACGCTTGTTTGAATGAAGAAATGTGAAAATGAAGTCAGGATCTTGGCCAAGAATAGGGATTTCGCTCCTGACCCTTCCAAAGGGTCCAGAGCGAAAATCCTTGAAGACCTCAAATTCTCACTTATCAAGGCCAAATTTCTAGTTCCTAAGGCATGTTTGAAGGTATTTTTGAATGTTCTAGCCTTGTCAGGATTGAAAGATGAAGGATTTTAGCCCAAAAGATGAATTTCGCTCCTGACCCTTCCAAAGGGTCCAGATTGAAATTCTTGAAAACACTCATTTTTCCTTTAGCAAGAGTCAAGACCAAGGTGGAGATGCATGAGGAAGGATCTATGTTTGCCTCCCAAAGAGGATGAAAATAGGAAAAGTCAAGGATCCAACCCAAAACATGATTTTCGCTCCTGACCCTTCCAAAGGGTCCAGAGCGAAAATCTTTGTAGCTCTCATTTCCTTTCAAATTTTGACTAAGTGTTGCTTTCTAAGGCATGTTTGAGGATGAAGTGGTATGTTCTTGCCTTGAGATGTAATTGATTGATTTTGAAGAACAAGATTTTGGCCTAAAAGAGAATTTCGCTCCTGACTCTTCCAAAGGGTCCAGAGCGAAATTCATCATAAACCTTATTTGTTGCCTTGAATGGACTAAGAAACCTTGTTCCTAAGGTGGAAAATGATTCAATTTTGCCTCTTGACGTGGTTTGAGGTTTGAAAAGTGAGCAATCTAGCCTAGAATGAGATTTTTGCTCCTGACCCTTCCAAAGGGTCCAGAGCGAAAATCTTCTTAAAGCTCATTTCCTCCTAAGTTTGGCTAATTTTTGATTTGCAGGGTATCTTGGAAGGAAGGTTGGACATTCTTGTTGCCTTTGAAATGTTTGAAAGCATTGAAATATGAAGGATTTTGGACCAAAAAGGAAATTTCGCTCCTGATCCTTCCAAAGGGTCCAGAGCGAAATTTCTAAAAAATTCTTATTTTTGCATTGAAGAAGGTCAAGTCTTTGGTTTGTTATGGCATGGATGGAAGTGAAGTAACTTGTTTTTGCCTCTTGAAGATGTTTTGAATCGGAAAAATGAAGAATCTAGCCCAAGTCAAGATTTTCGCTCCTGACCCTTCCAAAGGGTCCAGAGCGAAAATCTCTCTAAGAGGCATTTCTTTCCTTGTTTGGATAAAGTTTGATGTCCAAGACATGATGAGAAGGAGAATGAACATGATCTAGCCTTTGAGAGGGTTTGGAAGTTGTGAAAATGAAGGATTTTAGCCAGGAAAGGAAATTTCGCTCCTGACCCTTCCAAAGGGTCTAGAGCAAAATTCCTTATGAGCCTACTTTTTGACCTTTCTTGGACATGAAACCTTGTTCCTAGGGCAATGAAGGATGAAATTCTACCTTGCAAAGAAGTTTCAAGTTGAAAAAATGATGATTTTTGGTCAAGAATGAGAATTTCGCTCCTGACCCTACCAAAGGATCTAGAGCGAATTTTCTCAAAACCTCTCTTTGCTATCAATTTTTTGCTAGATCAAGTGTGGGCTAAGGTAAAATCAAGGAGAAGTTGCCCCTATGAGTGACTTTGAGTTGCTAGAAACCATGAAAGATGAAGGAATTGAGCCTAAAAGAGATTTTCGCCCTTGACCCTTCCAAAGGGTCCAGAGCGAAAATCCTTAAAATCATCTTTTCTTCCAAAATTTGAGCAAAGTCAAGCTTGGACAAGGGTGTGAGAAGTCATTTAGATTGCCTTAGAGTGGATTTTGGTTACCAAGAATGCAAATTTTGAAGCCAAATGAGATTTTCGCTCCTGACCCTTCCAAAGGGTCCAGAGCGAAATTCTTAAGATCACCCTTTTTCCTTGCAAATCAAGTCAAGATTTTGATTTTTATGACCTGGAGAGGAGTGAGGCAAGGTATTCTAAGTCTTGGAGGTGATTTGAAGTTGAAAGGATGGTGAAATAGCCCTAAAACAAGATTTTCGCTCCTGACCCTTCCAAAAGGTCCAAGGCGAAAATCCTTCAATCACCTATTTTCCTTTGCAAAATCAAGATAAACTTGGGTTGGATGAGAGAAGAAAAGTGTTTCCTTGCCTTCTGAGGTGGATTGAAGTTGAAATGATGAAAAAAAATGAGCTACAAACAAGAAATTCGCTCCTGACCCTTCCAAAGGGTCTAGAGCGAAAAACACTAAAACCATCCTTTTCTCCAAATTTATGCTAAGCTATGTCTAGAACAAGGTAAAAGATGCCCTTGTGATTGTCCTTAAGTCGATGGTTGTCTCCAGAAGTGATGATTTTAGGCCAGAAGAGGAAATTCGCTCCTGACCCTTCCAAAGGGTCCAGGGTGAAATTCTTATAGGGTCTGTTCCTGGAGAAAATCTTGGGCAAGTTTCATGTTAATATCTTTTTGTTGATGATTTAAGTTGAAAATGCTATGTTGAAATGAATTTATCATGTGTCCTTAATCATCTTTTGGTTTGTTTCGACAGATGAAAGAAGACCAGGCCAGGACAAGCACGACCTTCTCCAGCCCAGCATCATCAAGGACGACCTTCTCCAGCCCAGCCTCATCAAGGACGACCTCTTCCAGTCCAACATTTGAAGGAAAGACAAGGTGGCATCCCAGTCATCACTCCTCTAGATGGGTTGGTCCACTTCAGCATGTCCAGATTCAATGTACCTGATTCATCAAAGATGGCACTAACTTCGATGTACTTACCTCGGCTATCCATTGGTCGAATATTCCAGAGAAGACGTGTCCAAATAATGCAATTATTTCATTGGTCGGAATTAAGTTTGTTGTAACAAACCCTAATTAGGGTTTCATTGTAAAATCTTGGCCATTGATCTCAAATTGATCTAAGCCATTGAATTGTATTGTGGGCACTATATAAGCCCTGGCTCCTCATTTGTAAAGGCTGATAGTGAGTCAGCAGTTAGAAGGTGAATAGTTAGCTAATAGTGAATAGTCAGCAAATAGTATAGCAGTTAGAGTAGAATAGAAAGAGAAGGCAAAGATTGTTGCCAAGATATTGTTGTAAAAGACGTGTAAAACTTCATTGAAGAAATGGTGAAATCTATGGGTCGATTCAACAATTTGCATGGTCTCTATACTTTTCAGATTTGATTTCATGTTATTAGATGAGTGGAAGAAATGTGTTTGACTGATGGCGAAATTTGTATATCCATACTACTAGCAGTTTGTTGATTGCAGACTTGCCCTGTGTAGTCAACTGGAATCATTCAGCTTAAGCTTAACTTCAATTGTCACTTCTTCATTGACATGCATCAGCCTGATGGTGTCTATGCCTGTAGCGATGATCTGAACATCATAAAGCTTTCCTTCGAAGATCGCACTAACCTTGTGGAGATGGTCCTGGGATGTCAAAACAAGACTTAGTTTGAATTTCATCAAAGGTCATTCATTGCTCCTACATTCTTAGTGTTAGAATTAGATCCTTCCCTCGCCCTCGTCCTTTTTTCCTTTTTTCAAAATCTAGATTAGTGAAATCCTGTGTTCCAGCAATATTCAAAGCAAATCAACCGTTTAGTCATCAAGTGTAAGTCCCCTTGTGATTCCAGCAAAATCACATCATACCACAGAGAGCTTATCCACGAGTAGAGAACCTACATACAAGAACCTTGGAGTTGCCTCGACTGATCCTTCGGCGAGATCTTTAGCAGTCGGGAAGCTTTGTTCAAGAGAGGATAAGGTACCTTTAGGTATTTTATTCTGTGTTCGCATGTGCATAAAAAACACATCAACAAGACCCCCATTCTAGGTTATATCCGCTCGGTGGAAGAGAGAAACTGCCAAGTTGTCCTCATCACCTGAAGTCTTTGCCAGTAAAACGAAGTCCAAAAGGTTTGAAAATGACCAAAAGGTTCGAAATTGGCTAAAGGTCAAAAAGGGCCGAAGTTTGTAAAGGCACTAAAGTGCGAAATTTTCAAAACCATGTAAAATCGCCCAGAGGGCCGAATTTCGGACCCTGGGGCTAAAATGTGAAAAGGTTAAAAAGTTGCCAAAATCGCCTAGAGGGCCGAATTTCGGACCCTGGGGCTAAAATGTGAAAAGGTTCAAAAGTTGCCAAAATAGCCCAGAGGGCCGAATTTCGGACCTTGGGGCTAAAATGTGAAAAGGTTCAAAAGTTGCCAAAATCACCCAGAGGGCTGAATTTTGGACCTTGGGGCTAAAATGCGAAAAGGTTAAAAAGTTTGACAAAACAGGCCTATGGGGCCGAATTTCGGACCCTGGGGCTAAATTTCAAAATTCGCAAAGTTTGAAAAAACCTCAAAGCTCCGAAATTTGCAAAAACAGGCTAAAGGTCCAAAGTTTTTTAAAAGTCGCCAAAACGTCCTAAGGTCCGAAATTCGTTGAAATTTGCAAAAACTGGCAGAAGGTCCGAATTTGCTAAAGTTGGCAAAAAGTGCCAGAGGTCCGAAATTTACTTAAAAATCCGCAAAAAGTGCCAAATGGTCCGAAGTTTGTTTAAGATTGCCAAAGCGTTCAAAAGTTCGAAAAAGACGCAGGCATCCGAAGTTCGCAAAAGCCTCGTGAGTATTGAAGTTCGCAATTTAGGAGGTAAAGGGAGAAAGTAAGGTTTTCAAAATGCCCCCAACCCCCGAAGTTAACATTTCAAAGGAAAAGTGCGAAAAGTTTATAAGTTTTCAAAACCTCTCCAAATGTCGGCATTCGGCAAAAGGTGGATAAAATGCAAAAGGGTAAAAACCTTGCGAAAAGCTCTAAATCTCCAAACTTTGCAAAACCCTTGAGAATGCCGAAAATCGCATTTTGGCGTTTAGGTGTAAAAGTTAAAAAGTTTGCAAAAGGGGTAGAATCGCCGAAGTTTGGCAACTAGGGCAAGAGCGGAGAGATTGAAGTTTGAAAACTCCCTCCAAATGCCGAACTTGCAAACTCCTCCCAAGTGCCGAAAAGCACATTGTAGAGTAAAAATATTAAAAGTCGAAAGTTTTCAAAACCCCTTGGAATCTCGAAATTCGCGATTAAAGGGTGTGTGAAGGAAAGTCAAAAGTTTTGAAAACTACAAACTTGCAAAACATCCCACATCACCGAAATTCGGAGAGACTCCTGAAATCGCGATTTTTGGTAAGTGTTAAAATTAAAAAAAAAGGTTCTTAGAAACCCTCCATTCTCCGAAATTCACCAGAAAAGGCATGAGTGTTAGGATTTTAAATTTGCAGAGGCTCTTCAAACCTCCAAAGTATGGCAAAGTTAAAATGTTTGTCAAAAATGTCGTAAACCCATTCAAAACGCCCAAGACTCCAAAGGTAAAATCACGCAGAAGTAAATCGCCCAAACACCATCAAGACCAAGGATCGGATTTCACATTCGAAGAGAAAGGAGAAGCATTTTCAAGATACATCTCACAAAGAGCTTCTCAAGCCAGACGTCGTAATTAAATTTAATATTTGTTAAATTAATTAATTAAATTTTCAAATTAATTTAATGAAGTGAAATTGGTTGATTGATCGCAGGACGTCATCGAAGAACCAAGAGAAGGCCTCAAACGCAAATCAAGGAAGGATCGCAATCCAAGGCCAAGCGCTGGAAGCTGGAGGAGAAAGATGCAATGCAGGATCAAAGCGATGAAGCATTGGGAAGCGTGCCACCCAGGACCAAAGATCGAAGAACATTCCAAATGCAACAATCATGCATTCTTAGGAAAAATTGATGACAACCTGAAGCGCAAATTGGAGACATGATCGCAAGCGATCAAGAATGAGGAACGTGTTGCAGAGTGCAAGACGAAGCATTGGAAAGCGCGCCACAACCTGAACCACAGAGTTGAAGTCCACCGGCAAGATTGAAGACAAAAAGCAAAAGAACACTCAGTCTATGCATTCTCAAGAAAGTGCACAGCTGGATTTAAGTCCAGAAATTCAGTTTTAAAATTGAAACTGCTTTATTATAAACTGCCTATGGGTCCCGTGCAAGATATTTTTGTGGATAAACTATTCCCAACCACCAAGAAGACCGGATAAACCTAAATTAAAGCCAAAAGTGGCAGGGGGTTGAAATTGTGGTTGGTTGGATAACTGAGAATTGATTGGGCATGGGTTAAAGCTGCCAGCTTCTGGATGGCAGGTTGCAGCCCTTGGATGCAGTCCATCCTGGCCTCTGATTCAAAATTGCAAAAACTATAAAAGGCAGAGGCCTTTCTTTTGTAAAGGGTTAGATGGTTAGATAGATAGAGATTGTTGGATAGTTAGACTCTGTTGAGAGAGTTAGATTTTAGAGTTAGAATAGGTTAGATTTTAAGCGGTAGCATAGAGATGCTACAAAAATTATTGTAATAGGCAGCTGAAATCAATATATAAACATTGATTTGGTGTTTATTGTCTTGTTTTCATCCTGTTTGCATGGTTTCTCTCAGCATTTTAGATAGATCCTTCTGTTTTGGGTGTGCAGCTATTTGATAGATTCAGGCTCATACCATTGAGGATATACTGATTGTGTATCCTTTTGTATGGTTAACCTGAGCCTTTAATTGTGCTTAGTTCAATTGCAGGTGTCCGTCTGAGCTGCGCCAGAATTGGGTGCTTAGCCGTGCGTTTCCAGTCTAAAAATCTTCCAAGTCCCTTTGAAGATTGCACCGTTCCTGCAAGGTTGTGAGCTATTCTGGCCAAACAGGAATTGGTTATGTTGAATCTGTCTACCCGCATACCCGTGTTGTTAGTTTCAGATCTCCTAACCCTTTCCTTTTGCTCTTTATTGCATAATTCGAGAATCGCAGCAGACCAACTTGTTGCAAATCGTAAGTCCCCTTGTGCTCCTAGCAAATCACATCGACCACTGAGTAATCCCGCAGTCAAGACCTGACAATCAAAACCTTGAGGTCGTCCCCTTTGATCAAACAAAAAATAGCATTGGGGATTTCCTTATCTCAAGAGAGGATAGGATACTCAGCTGGTTATTCTATTCTGTGTTGGCTGTATGGAGTTTGTAGCAATGCGATTCCAGACACGTCAACAGGACTGTTGGCCAATTCCAAGACCCGTTGGTCAGTCAGAGGTAGAATTAGGGTTTCCTATTTTCTAGGAGGATGTTTTGGCATTTTTGGTGGCTTGCATGTTGGAATTTTACAGTTTTGATTTTGTATTCCTTTTAGGTTTTTAAAGAGCTTCGTGATGGGGTGACATGCATTGAAATCTAAGGACTTTTTCGAACTTACTTTTTTTAGTAAATGGGGGCGAGGAAAGCTTATTTTTCTGGGTTTTCAGAGAGCCTCGCGATGGTGTGACATGCAAACGAATCAGAAAGCTTTTCTGGACTTACTATTTTTAGTAAATTGTGACGGTTGCTTAGAATGTGGTTAAAATGCATTTGAACACTATTTTTAGTAGTATGCTATTTTTAGTAAGTGCTATTTTTAGCAGGGTTTCAGCAGGTCAGTTCAGATGGCTATTTCCGGCAGGTTAGTTTGAGTAGTTGGTCTTCCAACATTTTTGGAGCTATAAGTTAATTTTATGAAATAATTCACTTTATTACCTTGGACGCCATAACACACTATATTTGCTACCTTGAGGGGGTCGATTTGTTGGAAAATGTTGTTTAAAGTTGGATTATAACTAAAGGCAATATGGACGATTTATTAAAGGGATTGCTTAAGCTATATTAAAGTCATTTTCTTAATTATATGTTGGCCACTCACATTATGTGTTATTTGCATTTTAATAAAATGTCTTGTCTAGGCGAAATGGGACGACTTGGTGAAGGGATGAAATGAAATGCAATTTAAAGTGAATTTGAATGTCATTGTTTAGTCCCACATTGGAGAGAAAAGGAGGTTCGATTTGGGAGAAGGTTATAAATAAGTACCTTGGGCTTCATTTGAAACTATCCATGAAGATTATAATGAAGTGCTGCTGAAATGTTGTTGGAATGCTTCAAGGAATGCTTACCTCCTAGACTGTATGCTTAGCTTCTCGCTTGAAAGATAGCGATTGGTTGAGATTTGGGACTATTCTTCACTCAGAAGAATGGATGGATTCATTGCAAAGTGTGTTCGAGTTTTTCTGATTTTGGAGTGTTGTGTGTGTGTTCCAGGTTGCTGGTTTTGGAGTGGCTGTAGCTTATTTTCGTTCATATCTTTCTGCCCGTGTGCCCATTCATTTAGGGTATTGGCTCATTATTTCTCTTTGCTATAGGCGATCATATCTGTAAGTTTTTAGTGCCTATCTTTGACCCTTGAAATTTTAAATGCAAATCAAATTTTCTGCCTGGCCATACCCTGCTGTAATTGCCTTGGGATGTGTAAAAAATAGTTTGGCGTCTATTTGTTGTGTTTTGTCAGTTCTAGCTTAATCGCCTATCTCCTAGCTTTCATTTGCATCTGATTTGGGGTCATTCTGTTGAGTGTGGTCAAAGTTGTGAGCATTTTTGTGAGTATTGTAGTTGCTGGTCTGCCTATTTCCAGCTTGTTGTTTGCATATCAGATTCTGAAGTAGATAGTGAGAAGTGTGTTTTTTTGGAGTGATTAGTCTTTGGTGGTTTGGAGTGCATATCTTATCATTTGCAGCGATGGACAGTGTTGTTCTTATTCTAAAAACTCTCGTGCTATATATTGTAAAGCTGACTAGTAGTACTAACAACTATTTCTTTCTGGATTGTAACACATTACCCACTGAATAAGTGGAAGAGGCTGACTTTGCCGCCTATCTTATCTTGTTGTAATACTTTCCTCCCGCTGAATAAGCGGTTTAGTAGATTGTAATTTTCATTATTTGTCTTCCCGCTGAACAAGTGGTCAAGTGATTGTTGCTTATTTCAGTTTCTTGGATTCTGTAATTAGTTGGTCATACCGCCATACTGCTATTGAAATTTCTAATCACCTATTGGATAAGCGGAAGGGGCTGGCTTGCCGCCCAACATTGTAATTTCCAGTTGATTGTTGAAGCTAACGATCCCCTTATCGCTATATGCTCTCGCCTTCCCACATGGGATCTTGGGTTGCTTTTCAGTTGTTTTTTGATTATCATTTTCTAATCCTAACGGGTGCTTGTAATGTTCGTAACTGGAAAAAAAAGAAAAAAAATGTAATGGGATATTTCAAATGCAGTGCTTAACTTTGTAGTCTGAGGTAGAATCACGTAGGGATCTGATGTGTAGATGTAAAATGTTAGCCTGAAGATACATTTAAGGTGAAGGGGTGGATCAAAAGGGTTGACTTGGGGCACTGTTGATTTGTGATGGGTCATACACAAAGCATGATAGTCTGAACCCTCTTGATAGAAGCTCTGAAAATGAATCCCTTATTGGAGCCACAAAACTTTGACCCTTAAAGAACCATGGGATTTTTTATAACATCAAAGATGTGCATCTTTGAAGGTGTTTCCTCAGGTATGAAATTGAAGCATATTTCTTGCAATCCCTTTTATAAATAATGTGCTCTTCCACTGACGCTGTCTCTAGCTGAAGCCTTGCAGAAATGTCTATTCACAACCTTGTACATTGATCAATTTGTCAACTTATTAGTGTATATTGATTTTCAATTTTATGATACATGAGTGAACTTGCTATTTGTAAGAAAGGGAATGATCAATTGGGTCATTTTAGTAAGTTTAACTTGTAAAAAGCTAAAACGTTTTTGAAATCATTTAGTACAAAGGTTCATGCATTTTAGTTTCTTCAAATTGTGGGCAGTTATGTGTATCTATGTAATTAATAAAAATGAAATTTGTGTATATAATACATGTTTATATTTTACAAGACCCACAAATTGTTACAAATTTGAATAATTCTCAAGATTATTGTTTCTCATATATTTTCAATTTGAATTTGCAACTCTGCAGATGATTTTATATGATACACCTGGAGTGATACAAAAGAAAGTGCACAAGTTAGATTCAATGATGATGAAGAATGTGCATACGGCAACCATAGGTGCAGAATGTGTTTTGATAGTTGTTGATGCTTGCAAGATTCCAGAAAAGGTATGCTTTCTTTGTATATGTTGGCACAGTCAAAATAAATTGTGAGTTGATGTTGATCTTTAATTGATTTGAAGGTTTCCATGGAGATTGATAGCCTGTTGGGAGGAGATATTTCACAGACAAAGGAAAGAATGCCAACATTGCTGGTATTGAACAAGAAGGACCTTATAAAACCTGGTGAAATTGCAAAGATAGTAGAGGTAAACATCTGTGTTCGCAGTGGTACAAAGTTACAAACATAAACATTGCTTGTGTAATTTGTACTTTCTATATTTAGCTCCAAGGATGTGAACTTATTTGAGATGATCAGTACTTTTTCCATTTTATTTACATATATGCTGTCCATATGTTATAACCAACAAATGGAGTGTTTTTCCACCTCATAGTCGTGTGCCATACGCAGTGGTATGGAAAATTTGGTGGTGCAGATCATATTCTGCCCGTAAGTGCCAAATATGGTAATGGAGTAGAGGATGTGAAGAATTGGATTGTTTCCAAGCTGCCACATGGACCACCATATTATCCTAAGGTGGGTGAATCTTTCAGAAGCAATCTTCGTACTGCTGACCTTTGAATGAAATTTGAAAATTTTGATTCATTCAAATTGTGCAATTCTTTTTTCAGAGATAAACCAAGAGCACAAAATAGCATAGAATTCATTAGGTCTGTAAAGCTTTGATATCTTTCTTGATGTTTGCTTGACACTAGTATTTTAGACATTATATATATATGTTACATTCACTATCTTTATGAATTCTACCGGTCCTGGTTTGCTCAAAATTTTTTGGGGTTGGGTTTGTTTTGTGTTCGTCCATACAAAACATATAAAAATTAGAAATATATACATATTTGCAGCAGTAATTTAGTTAAAATACCACACAAAGCATCATATATTGTATAATAAACAAAATTACCCTAAACATAAAAAATATTAGAATGTCAATTAGTCAAACCCGAATGTCATGATATATATTATAATTAAAAAATAACAATTTCAAGTGTCAACAAGCAGCTATCACCTATCAATCATCATCATATGAGTCTTTAAAAATATCATCATCATCCATATTAGATGATGTAGGCATTGGTAAATTAGAAGAACCACAAACAGTGCCACTGGTATTGGCACTAGCACTAGCAAATACATAGTCAGAAAAACTATATACTCAAAACATAATAATAGGTATTGTACACTAACTATAACATGCTCCCCCAATGAAAAAGGTCATCTAGCAGACAACAAGGAAAACAAGTAAACGTCAAGTAAGATTGGTTCAATTTGATGATGATATTGTAGATGAGGACCTGTAGGTAAACTTGGAAAGCACAGTTTGCAAACTTGGACTTGGAGAATACTTGATGGGGGTCTAGGGGGGATGCCCCTAGTGTGTTGAGGGGTAGTGCTCCTCATGGAGGTGTAACGGTAGCGCCTCCAACGGGGTTGAGGGGCAGTGCCCCTCATGGGGGTTTGGGTATAGTGCCCCTCACGAGATTCAGGGGTAGAGCCCTTGGTGTGTTCTTTGTAACTGTACAAGGTGGGGTCAAGGGGCGAAGCTCTCACCACCAAGCCCAAATTAAGATCTTCAAAACCACACAAACCTTCATGGTGCACATCATTTTGCATTCACTCACAATAAAAGAAATGACTTTGTTTTTGCCATTAAAATGCTTTGGAATCCATGTTTTAGGATTTGGGGGTGGTTTTGCATTTTTGGTCAAAATTAGAAGTCAAATATAATAATAATTTTTTTTTGCAAATTTGTTGCCTAGATGTGAAAACCCACCAAATATGTTATCGGTTTGCTTGGGTTCGTCCAGGACAAACCCACAAGTCTGGAGCAAAAACTAGATGGCCCCTAGTGTGGACTAGATCCAGACGTGTATTTGGGCTAGATCAGACCTAAAACCAGTAGGCAAAATCCAACGAACTGGTAACATAGAATTCAACAATAGATTATCTATTTTTAAGCTAATTTAAACTTCAAGTCCCATGGGTTGGCTTTTCTTTCTATGCATTTTCTTTTTAGCTTTTATTGTATTCTTCTATTTTCAAGTGAATAGTTATTACAATGTTATAGTGACCAAATGATTAATGGAAATATTTTTATATTATCTTTTAGTATATTTATTATTTTATGTATGGCAGGTGAATAATGCTGCTTACATTTTCAAGTAAATAGTTGTTAGCATTGGTTACCAAAATTGGCAAATTTTTTTGATTCATCGGCATCGGATGCTGTGCTATGCCCTCTTGAAAAAAAAGGTGCAATTTTTTGGTATTTTAGGGTTTGAACAAATCATTGATCAATTTCTTACAATTCTTTGGGAGAATTATCTGAAATTTTCTTATTTTTCCCATTTTTTTTAATTTTGTTTTTTTCTGATTTTTTTTCCCTTTTTTACCCTAACACGAACCTAGACCTGATATTTTCCTAGTTAAATCCCAATAAATTGAAAAAATATTTATCTTTTGCTTTCCAGATTTATTCCTGAGCAAGATTTTTGCTACTATGGTTGTTGAACTTAGAATGGTTGCACTGACCAATGATCTAATGCAAAGATTGTGGTGATGAAAAGGGTTTTTGTGGGAGTGCTTTAATGAAAGATCCCAACTGAAATTTTGCACAATCTGGTATGTTTTTTTCTGGATTTGGTTTCTTTGCCCAGCAGTTAGAATTTTTGGTTTTTGAGGTTTTATGCTTTTTGATGTTTTTGCTTGAAGTTTGACAATAAAGAATGTAGAATAATTGCAATACAAGAAAGAATGACAAACTGAAATTAAGTTACAGAACTCTGAATTATTCATCAGCTAATTACATTTGCAATGAATGAATGATTTTAACAAATGAAGCCATGGATTGGCCTACCAATGGTCCAAGCTTATCTAGTTGAGCCTCCTTATTGAGCTAGAATGAAAGAATGGCTGATGTAGAAGTCTTATCAAAGCAATAATAGCTCCAAATGGCTTTATTACATTACTAAAGAATTACCAAAAACAAATTGGAGGAAGAACTTGCACTGCAATTTGAATCCTTGACCAATGCCAGGCTAAAACCCTTGAATTCAAGGTGCTTTCCCCACAAAATATACGTATTGCTCTCACAGTTGATTAAATAGCTAAAGTACCTGGTGGACTGCTGTATTTAACCCTCAACAATGGATTCTGAGCCAAAACTGACCCAAAACCTTCATAATTATTTTCTATGGATCCACAGGCAAGAAATAATGGTACAACTGTGTAATGTCCCCGTTTTGGGACTTGGGAAATCCATTTAAATAATTAAGTTGTCAAAACATAACAATTTAAATGACAACTTAATTTAATTATTTATTAATGCAGATTAAAGTGATTTTTTATGTCAATGTCGAATTATAAAGTCAAGTCACATTATAAAGAGAAGGGAATTCCAAGAGACAGGCAGTGGGCGAATGAAGAGTCATAGGATTGAACTATTTAATAACTTGGAGAGGCTCATTTTGGTATGCTTGGATTTATGTTTGGAGATTGTTTCTTTGGAGAGTTTCTGGGAAGCTCTAGTTTTCAGTAGGTTTGAGGACGCAAACCCTCGAGCTTAGAGGCAGTGGACGGAAACCCATTGTCAGTTGGAGTTATCATTCAAGTGGATCACTTTATGCTTCAGGATTTATTTACTGGTTATCCACTCAGACTATGAGTTCTGTAGCTACAATTGGATTTTTTATGTTGTTGCTCCTTTAAGGAATTTGAGGTAATATTCATATTTAAAATTCAGGGAGTCTGTTAAAATCTGAAATTTAATGATTTTCAGTGTATTTTGGTGAATAAATTGAAATCAATTATATGCAAAATGTGTGTTGAATTTCTGTGGATTGTCTGTTCAAATTTCTGGAATAAATATCCCCCTAGGGATATTTCAAGCTGGCCCTGGAATGTATGATCTGCAAATTTGGAAGCAATACTTGCTGGAAAATGTCTGATAACTGCTCAGATCTATAGGGTCAGACCTGTCAAAGCTGCAAATGGTGGATTCCTGCTGAATACTGACTCTAATATCCAATTACTGGTCAAATAGTGCTACTATGGTGATGCTGGAAGTGTGAAGTTTCGTCCACACAATCAAATTCTGGAGAGATTTCATTCCCCAATGGCTGCCCAAGCTGGTATGTGCTGCTGCAGACCTCCAAAAATCAAATAGAAGCAAAAATAATGAATTCAAGATCCCCAAAAATGAATCGCTTCCTTCAATATAAGCCTCCAATCCTCATTGAACTTCTAGAAGGCATCTTCAAAGATTCCAAGGAATCTTATTTCCTTCCAAAGTGGCATCTAGACTTTGACGGTGAGCCCATCATGTAAAAATCACCACTTTTTAATTATTAATAACCTACTAGGGAGAGGGCATGACAACTTTTAATATAAAGTTACTTATTCAATCACAAAGTAACTTATAAAGTTACTTTTTATTAACTTTTGCTAAATTTAGAAAAAGTTACTTTATAACATAATATTATAAAGTTTAATTATAAATGGCTCACCAAAGCAAATTTTGACTAAGTATTGGTCCCCTTTGGCTAACCCATCATCTCCAAACACTAAAGTTCACCCATGGAGATGGGCGACAGGTGAATTTACGCATTTGGATAGCAACTAGAGAAGTGGGGACATTACATTTAATGCACTCAATCCCGTATAGTTCCTTAGGTAAGCAAAATCCAAACCAATTATTGACAAACTAGTTGTTGAAAACGTCAATGACATGGTTACAATGGAGTAAAGTTTGAACAAAATATCTTGTTCAGTGGTTAGCTTTTAATTTAGTGGTGAATTATTAGTTATGGTAGTGGATGGTTCTAGAAAAATCTCAATTCTCCTTTTACAGGAAAATACTTCAACTTTCCAAGTAATTCAAATTATTCTATTAGAGGTTTGGTCACGTATTCTATTTATCTTTTTAAAATGGTCTGGATGCTTTTTTCTATATTACCTTTGAATGAGTTCCCTAGGGTGGGGACACCTTTCTCTTTTTTCCTTGGGCACTACTGTAGTGTGGGGATGGTCCTGTCACATTTTGCTATGGTGAGCAAGTAATAACTAAAATATCCCCTATGCATTGTCTAACCAAAGGAGAGATAAGAACATCCCTTTATTTTTTGGTAATGTTTTATTTGCACCAGGAGTTCAACTTCTGTGCAGAACATTTTCGTTCCCTTTGTTAATCTTAGAGGATCCGGTTATTACTGAGAGGGGGGGTGAATCAGTATTAACAACAATTTCAAACTTAAAACTTGAACTTATAAAACTTCACCAAATCAATCATAAACCAGTAATAAACTCTTTACCATTATCGGTAATCACTGATAACCAACTGTTAAACTGTCTAACAAAACTGCTCATTAAGTGTTCATCAACATGCATAAACTGAAAGTAAATCAAATCAACACATCAGAAACATTCACCACATGAACACCATGTTTTTCACGTGGAAACCCAAATAGGGAAAAACCATGGTGGGAATTGGTACCCACCAGCCCGATTAGAAGCTTACAAAGATGCCCTATTAGGAGCAGACCCTATTAGGAGTCACCCGGTTAAGGGATTTAGATGATGAACCCTGTTAGGAGCTTTGACCTTTTAGGATCAACCTTGCAAGAGGATTTAACACTCAGATGTTGAGCTACCCGGTTAAGGGATTTACAATGTAAGGCTTGTTAAGACCTACCCGGTTAAGGGATTTTGACTGCTGCAACTATTAGGGAACAACAGTGAATGATCTGGGTATAACACTTAACTGCTTGCTTGATCAGATCCAATTCTGCTCCAAATCTGCTATACTCTGACAAATCTCTCACACTCTGGTTCAGCTTCACACTCTTCTCAAAAACCACCGACACAACAAACATCAACTGTACCGACCTAAATAACCTTTACAACTTAGTCGGTTACAAAACCCTAAGACTTACAACATAGATCATCACAAATCTTTACAACTCATTACAGATCAACAAATGGATCATTACAATCAATTACAACTGTTGAATGGTCACCGCACCTGGATCTGATACACTTTCAAACCTTTAGCTCTTTCTGCTAAGCACTTCGCACATTCCCGAGAAATTTGCTCTTGATCGTGCCAAAATATCATTCAAACACTTCACGTTGTTTCAGCCACGTCATCACCAAGATTACTTGATGTAGATCACCGTCAAACCAAAAATCATTACCGGTTAAGAGAATTCTTTACCGGTCCTTAAACCCTTCTTAAACCCTAGCAAAAATACAACAGAAGTCATAAACATGACTTCCGGTAACCAAAATGTGATGCGGTTCCGGTTAGATACATATTACAATGATACAAACTCACATTCCAAACCGCAACACTTCAATCATCACCAATCGCCAGATCTAATCAAAACATTTCCTCGTTTACCAGTTAAGGTCCTAATTCCTTGTTTCTTGTTTCTTTACCGGTAAGTTCTTTCCAGTAGACCAAAAAGACTAAGATGACAAAATACAATATAGTAAACATCAGTTGCCATCAATGACAACACAAATAACTGATCAAAGTCATCCAATCATGCAATCTCAATCTCTTCACCACAATGTCATCACAAATAGTCCTTTACCGGTTCAGTCATCATTCTTCATCTGCATCAGTTATGCCAATCATGCCAACATCCTTAAATATAGTTAAAATGACTAACCCCTAACTAATAGTTACACTAACACACAAATAAAGACAAAAGGACTTCTGTCCTGCAAGATCTCCAAAAATAGAACTCGCAACATATGTAAACGAGGAGTAGAAATTTTGAGAAAGTGACTGTTAATGAGAAAGTCAATTATTTATGATTATCAGAATTGTATAATCTTCCATGCATGTTTTTGGATTTGTTTATCGCATTAAGTATGCATTTTCCGACTTTCAATATTTAATAGACATAGTTATTTTGTCTTTTATATATGATCTTTCTCAATCCAGTCCTATAGAATTTGGGGTTGCTCTTCATCCACCCTCCTAATCTGGCCCAAGATTTCCTGTTCTCCAATCCTTGAACTTCTGTGGAATATAAGCTTCGTAAGACTTAACTTTGTACCCTAGATACAAGGGCTAATTTCTAATTCAATGCTTGGTCATGCTTTCAAGGAGTTGATAGATACTTATATTACAATAAAGGTCTATATTCATCTACTGATAGATGAGCTTTGGTTAGAGTATACAATGTCATGGCAATTTTTTTAACTATAAGAAAATTAAAAACTTTCCTTATGTCTGTAATATATGTACATTTCTGCAATCTAGCATCAGAAAATGCATATCTTTTTAGTAAGATCAAATATTTGCGCCTAAGAAACACAGGTCTTCAATATTATTTTCCAATGCTTCATGTATACAAGGTATTACATCTTGATTTGCAGCTCATTGATATTGACTCTTTTTTCTTGCTTTATTGAGTCTCCTTTATTAGCTGCAATAAGTTGATCTTCCATTAGTGGCTGCGGTACTTTCATGTTTATTTTGTTGAACTTTCTTGAGCATGAGACTCCTTGATCCTTAATGAGCCTATTTTTCATGGTTTTCTTTTTTATTATATCTGTATGTTTCTTTCAATTTCTCTACCACAAGTTGATATTTTGTTATTTAACAGAATAATGTTTTTTTTGTTTTTTGATTGTTTTTTGATATATAATCTTCGATATCTCTTGTAATAAGATAAATCTATAAGAGGTACACTAGAGTAAATACCTATTATTACAAATTTTCGCATCCACTTTGTAATTTGTATAAAATAAGAAAACTACCAGAAGTCTAGGGCCACCAATGTCAATCTCAACATACATTTCATTACAACAGAACCAGCACTTGCTAAATGGGATTATACACTGCATGAGATATATTTCATATTAAATAATTGAACAGTCATTGACATCAGACTAGTAAAACGATTATTTCCATCACTCTGTTAGCTGCATCTTTGCCATTGGATAGAGATCTTGAAGCTTCTGCTTGTGGCTTCCTTTGTGTTTTGTTCTTGGGTCAGCAAATATTTTTGATCCTCTCGTTCTTCACAATAGTTTTATGTCACTGATGTGTGCCTAGGAAATCTACCAATTTCATAAAATTGATTGTTTGGGTCATTTGTGCTGCTATGATCTTTGGTGCAGCAATGACTGGTCATATCTTGTTCTTGTCTTTTTAATTTTCTTCTTTCAATTTCATAAAATGTCGCATAAAAATGCTCAGGTTGTAGTTTCCAAAAATCAAGTAGAAAGAAGAGAATATTTCAACTATGAAAAACCCTTAATCTAATGGTTGTGGGACGTGATTTCAGAATTTCTGTGCTCTAAAAAGTCACCTTGCAATTCCCATGATGGCACAAAATTTAAAGAACAAGACTGAAAAGGCTCCTGGGACTAGAAAAAAATCTATGTGACCTTGATTCGTTTTGTGTGATTGCCATGATTGTGAGTTTTCTGTTTCCCACTTTTGATGTAACCTTCCATGACTTGCAACATTTCTTTTTGCCGTGTCCTGTTTACTTTGGCATCCACAATTTAGTGGCTAATTTTGGCCCATGATTTTCTTTTCGCTTGTTATCCACGGCCATTGGAACTGAGAACTTCTCTTCCTATTTTCTTCTACAAAGCATGCTGGCTCTGGTACCAGTACTGGTATAAGCAGAAGAATGAGATGAGAGAAGAGGCCTGATCATATCAGGATGAGATTGCAGCCTTATATTGTTGAGAAATGTCTAATAATAGACAACAGTTACAAAGGCCATGAAGATGGTGGTTATGAAAGAGCAGAAACAAAAAGATATGTAATCATGTACACTATTATTCTCAGTATTCTAATATGATACAAATATATCCTGATATAAACTATAAATGGTAAGAATGTTGAATCTGCAGCTGTCATAGTTAGATAAATAATATGAAGACATTTGGATGATAAAGAACTGCTATATAATGAATTTTTTGTTGTTGATTCTTTCACATCTGAGCAGGAGGTAATTGTTTGTTGAAGGATTTATGATAGAAAAAAAGAATGAAATTGTTTAATAACCTTGATCAAAGTAGGAACATTTCCACTTGCCTGAGTTGCTGTTCAACAAAATGAGAAAGACCCGTTTTAGATGAAAATAATGGACAGGATTAGAAACCACTGCCATATGGATGCCTGTTGTGTAATCATAGAGGGTTCAGCAATATGTAAGGACTTAAGTGGTATCTTTGGATACACAGTTTTATTTTCTAAATAATTATATTTTGGAAGATCCTTTTGAAGACATACAGTGTTAATGAAGCATTGAAGACATAATTATGTTCATTGTGGACTTGAGATGATACCACCAAAAAGCATCCGTCTCCCTACTCATGGTAGCACATATTGGGATTGCTTGTATGAGCTTGAAGTTATCTTGAATATCATCACTTTCTATTATGGTTTTATTATTCTATCCATGTGTACATCCCTGTTTAGTATGTGTTCAAATTCTGATTTGTATTTACCAATGTCATGGACGTTAAAGAAGAACTTGCCCCCAGAGCATATTTACATTAGTAAACTTGTGCCTCTGATATGTTATGTGTCGAGACCTAGGCCATCAGCATGCCTAGGTATGTTAAATGGGGGAGTGAAGATATTTAAGTTAATGCATTGTTGCCAGAGAAGGCAGAATCTCAAAATATACACTGCAGCATTAGCTGAATTTTATGCACTAAACTATCAATTTCTTCATTTGATGGTACATAGGCTCACCATTTTCCTGGAGAAGTTTAATTTTTTCGTTGTCATATGATTCCTAAAAAAGATGCTAGTTAATTTACCCCAAAAATTTTACTAGTCGTCTTAAAAGTATAACATCCATACAAGAAGCACCAAATTCTCTAAATTAGCTTGCACGTTCAATCTTGATTTCTTTCTGGTAAAAATATTTGTGATAAAGACTTAAAGTGTAAACATGATAAATCATTTTGTTTGTTAAGAGATTATTGCTAAAGTCATATATAAATGTGAGGTAAATGTAACTTATCATTGCATCTCAGGCATTACTAGCCATCCAATGTTTCTCATGATGTTAATGCTGAGGGATATCTTTGTTTTATGGCTTAGTTAAAGTTAGACTGTTGATGTATTGTTATTGTTTTTAAAGCAGTAGGTATACTTTATTATTGCATTTCATGCACTATTCACCATCTAATGTTTCTCATGATGTTAATGCTGAGGGATATCTTTGTTTTATGGCTTAGTTAAAGTTAGACAGTTGATGTGTTGTTATTGTTTTTAAAGCAGTAGGTATACTTTATTATTGCATTTCATGCACTATTCACCATCTAATGTTTCTCATGATGTTAGATGTTGTGGTAGATTTCTTTGTTTATTGGCTTGGTTAAGGTTAGGATGCGGATGTATTTTTATTGTTTTTAAAGCATAGGCATACATGACATCTGTCTGGTGTTCAAATCTCTGAAATTTTTGATTTCTTTATTTGGGTTTAAGGACATCATCAGCGAACATCCAGAAAGGTTCTTTGTTTCTGAGATAGTACGTGAAAAAATTTTCATGCAGTATCGGCAAGAAATTCCTTATGCATGCCAGGTATGTGCTATTGGAGCTTTTGATGCATCCTATGCTGAAATCTGCAAGTAATCAACAGATTCTTTTATTCAGAAAAAATCTTGAAGTGCAAAGCATGTTTATGGCTATTAAATTTTAACAGTTTAGGTTTCTCCTCTTTTATTTGGAAGAAAACTTCAAGTGCAAACCATGTTTATGGCTGTTAAATTTTAATAGTTTATGTTGATACAGTGCCCATGGCTTATGAAAATCTATTTATTTATTTTAATGCTAAAGTATTTGTAAACACTTACCTATCTTGGACCAATGCAGGTAAATGTAGTCAGGTATATTGCTCGGCCAACATCCAAACATTTTATTGAGGTTGAAATTCTTGTTGAAAAGGAGGCTCAAAAGATCATTTTGATTGGGAAAGTAAGGAAAATTTGACCTTTGTATGGTTATTAAATTTGAGTTTGGCACTCCAGTAATAACAGAAACATGCTGTCTACTTGAAGTATTCTTATTCATGACCACTTGATTTCAGCTGCAATTATAATTACATTTTCTAGTAATGTTTACAAATCATCACTTTGTGTATTGCTCCTTTAAGTCCATCCTAAGTCGAGTTAATTCAATTGATAGAATTTTTGTGAGAACCACCCTTTTGATTTCTATATCTCACATGCCTGCACTCTTGCTAGAAATAATTGAGCATGGAATAGAAGGGACAATGTGCTGTCTGGTCCAAGTTTTATTGCAATGCATGTTTACTCCCTTATCTCATAAAAGTAGTACTTGCATAAAGAAATATAAATATTAAATAACAATGCATACTAGGTAGAGTAATAGTTATTTATTTTTGTTAAGTTTTTACATTGAAGTAGATTAGGGATGATTAAGCAAAACTTAGATTAGTTTCGTTTACTGTGAGAAACCTATTTAAAGAACCTGATGGTTGTGAAATAGAACACAACTGTCAACAACTACTAACAACTGCCACTTGATAACTCCCCACAAGCCGCTAAGTAAATAATACATAGTGAGTTATGACCTTATTAACAAAACCTAACAAAGGCACTTTATGCTAACTACATTGCTCCCCTAAAAGAAAGAAGTCAGATTCCCAACTAACAAGCAAAGATCACAAAAAGAAATCAACTAATATCAAGTAAAGTTATACAAAGTTGAGATGGCACTGTCAACAAAAAAGTATCTTTCAATTGATGCTTCCTCGTGCAGCTATAATAGCTTGGTTTTTACTCGAGCCCTTGACAAAAAGGAATGTTCCTCAATGAAAAATCAATGAAGATCCTACAAATGTGTAGTGTCCCTTATTCTATAGGCTAAAATGCATCAAAAAGGAAATTAAATTTAATTATTTAATATTATTACGAAAAGTTTAATTAAAAGGTAATATTAAATAATTAATAAATAAAGTGACTTCAGGAAATTAAGATTAATTAATGTCACTTAACTAATCCAGGTAACTGTGCGGGAACTGCCAAATAATTTTATAAAATGAACTTTGGGATTGATATTGGATATGTAATTGATTATTTCTCTCATTATTGACTCTGAGGAGTTTCTCGGAGTTGCAGTCTCGGGATGAAAACCCTGGGGATCTTGGGATGGATAACACAGATTATTCATTGATGTAAACGGTTGCTTTTCATTGAAATTGATGGGGTCTTCCAGGAAGATTGATTTCAGACATTCAGCCTATTGTAGTACAGGTTTGAGAATTATTGGGTTGCTTTAATATTAATTCTGATGGAGTTTTTCATGTGGGGCTCTATAAGCACTCTGCCTGCAAGCTACATTTGGTTTGATCATATATTCTGATTATTTCCTGGAGCAATTATTTCTATCAGTATTATCTATATGCGAGTTTATAGGGCCGACCATTTTTGGATATATAAGAATCCCAACCCAGTTTAATACAGTTCTTGCTTTTTCCCAACTGAGTTATTTTGTCAAACAGTTTACACTTCACATACATGCTGATTTCAGATTTCAGATTGCAACTGTGAAAAATTATGTTGATTGTATGATTCTTTGTAATTGCATACATCTAATACTCACAAGTGATAATAATCAGACCATCAAGCGGAAATGACTGATCACAGTATGAATTAGAAGTGATGCGATTTGCAGAGATAAAAATCAGTTTACTGTTATATCAATAACTTTCAGAATTGCACTCAGAATGTATTTCCTTGGACTCAGTAAACACAGTTAAAGTCATTCATATATTATGTGAAGAAATAATCAATAAGAATAAATAGATGCCAATATTCTCTGACCTTTATAGCCACAAAACCTGATCTGAGATTATCCAGAAGCTGTAGTTGATTATGTGTGACAGGTCTGAATTGTTCCTTTATCTAGATAGGCTCGCAATAAGTCTCCATGGTGAACAATCTCCGAGAACAGAGGATGAAGATATGAGAATAGACAACTTATTCTCCAATTGTGCCCTTTCAGAAAGACATGCAAATAACAAAGTAAACTGCTAACAATGAGAAGAATATAATCACGCCTTAGAAACTCCGTGGTCAATCACTGTTCTGGAAACAAAGTGGTTGGAATTTCAAACTCACACAAATTTCCTTCCTCTCAGACTCACAAATTGAATATTCAATAACAATCAAACCTTTCCTTACAGGTTCATGACAAGAAAATATGGAGCACGATAATGTTTATTCAATAATACATTGATTTATTTCTTCTAAGTTTTTAACAGTTTGATCT
Organism: Cryptomeria japonica; assembly: GCF_030272615.1. Lineage (NCBI taxonomy): Eukaryota > Viridiplantae > Streptophyta > Pinopsida > Cupressales > Cupressaceae > Cryptomeria > Cryptomeria japonica. Next base: position 26,229,982 of record NC_081408.1, on the reverse strand, counting down.
TGTATTGAAAAGGCCTTCTCAGGGCTATAACAACATTTCTGCACTCGTGGATTTTTATGATCCAGCTTCTCTAGTAAGAGCTGAATCCTTTCATGTCACATTTTAATATGTTTATCAACCATTTACTAAGGGATTCCTCCATGTCCGTGTTACTCAATTTTCTTGTTCATTCTTCTAGTCTTTTGACTGTGTCATGAGATAATTGTTATACGGGAAAGAAGGATCTTTCTCTATCTTGATAGGTGTTTTGAAAAGCTAATGCAAATACTAGGTGATCTTTACACAAGCTGGCAGTTCTAATTCATAGACACTTCATTTACCTTTTCTTATCTGTAAATGATCAAATACTAGATAGCAGATGCTTTTTTGTACGTACTTATTTATAGAGAGCTATTGGTTTTGACTTGCAGGTTGATCTTGTTTTCTTCAAATGATCTTTGTGCTATATCTTTTGCTTTGACTTGAGCTCTGTTCATGTTTCTCTTACTATAATAGTTTTGTTCAAGAATCTCTTGAAATTTTTGATGCAATATTTAGGTTTTTGTTTAAAGTTTTGAAGACCTAGTATTATCAATGTAAGAGGCTGAAAACCATTGCTTTGAAATGAATCATTCCTATGAATATTCTGTGAAAGTTAACTTTCCTTCCCAAAGTGTGTCTCGTTGGAAAGTGAGACCTTCTTGAATCATCCTTGATTTGTTTTACTCCATCTATTTGGCAGTCTAGTTAATGGGCTTATTCATAATTATTTATTGGTCCCATACTAACAAAATATATCATGCCATTCTTTTCCATGCCTGCACATGTTTGCCCTCTCAGGTGAATACTTCAAGCATAAAGTACGTAATGCAGAATAATGCCATAGATATCAGATGCAATATATCAGATGTTATTCCATTCATAATTCGTCCCCTTTACAAGTTGCATTCTGAAGTATATAAAGATGCCGAGGGGGTGTGAGCGCCAACCGTCGCACCGCAACTACCACCCCTCGGCTGCCAACTAACCAACACAATTACAACTTAATTAACTAGTTTTATTTCCGTGTACAATATTGCCGCCAACATCATCCCCCCCAAAAGAAAAGAAGTCGTCTCCGGACGACTTAACACAAAATAGGGATGACATTAAACAGAACTGCTGACGCCAGTTGAGCCCGGAACTTATACACCTGCTGCATCCTAGCTTGAAAACCCTTGGCTGCTACCATCCGATGCTCAAGTGCGGATTTCACCATTATTGCTTCCTTCGACATCACCATCCTCCTGTGCCTAAACCAAACTTGTCTGCAAAACACGCTTTTCAGTCTCAGCCTCCACCAACTGCTACTCAAATGAGACTGTCTCCCTAGCCAATTTGTCCTCGATAGCCATCCGCGCTGCCCTCTCGACATCCAACTCTTGGGTACGCTGAGCTATGTCTCACGCTAGTACTGCCTCCAACCTGGTGGTCAACTCCTCCCGAGCCCTCTCTGCATCCACCAAGGAAACCTCACGTCTAGCCGAGACATACTCCAAGTTCCTCAAGCGTACCATTCCTACTTGGAGGTGGCCACAACCCGCTGGCACAAAGGCTAGGGGACACCTCAAATCCTCCATCACACTCCCCAAAGGCTAATAACTGAATTGAATAACTCCCTGGTGTCATACAATTGCACGGACCTGCAATGCCTTCCCTCAAACTCTGTTTGTTCCAACCTCCAAATCCGTCTCCCTCTACGGCTTATGGCTTCCCCACCAATGCTTAGCTGCAGGCTTCTTTCTCATAGTATGAACAACCACAACACTTACCGTGACATCTCTAATGCCCTTCGCCCGACTCCAACAAGTGTACTATGGCTCAAAATAAACTGGGGTCTGGGGGTAGCGCCCCCAGCGGGGTCGAGGGGTAGCGCCCCCGTAGGGTTTGGGGCAGCGCCCTAGTGGGGTCGAGGGGTAGCGCCCCGCCACCAACACCAATTTACAACCTTCAGAACCACACGGAAGTCCATGGCGCACATCATTTCTATGATATTTTATGATGTCAAAACCCTTCTTCTCCACTCTAATATTTTCAGCGTCCTGGCTCCATATGTCATCGAATGATTTTTCAATCTGGTCGTTGTCGTTTTTTTTTTTGAAGTTTCCTCTGCCCCCGATGGCACCCCGGCCATACAACCTCCTCGTATGGTCAACAACAACACTGACACCTCCAATCGTACGACCACCTTCCCGTGCGGTCAACACCTTCCACCGTACGACTGTGTCTGTGTTTGTTTGTGCGGTGCTGCATTGTTGTGCTCGTTTCTCCTTTTTTTTTTTTTCTCTTCGTCCGTTTTCTTGTTTGGCGTGGTGCGGGGTTTCCTTCTCCCTCTTTTTCCTTGTGTGGGCTGCGTGGTGCGGGGGTTTGTTTTAAGTGCGGTGTGCAGGTGTCCACCGCACGGTGGCATCCACCGCCGATGGCCCCACCGTCGGTGTGACCACCGCACGGTGGTTCCACCGCCGGTGGCCCCACCGTCGGTGTGACCACCGCACGGTGGTTCCACCGTCGATGGTCCCACCGCATGGTGGTTCCATTGCCGGTGTGGTCACCGTACGGTGGCCCCACGACTTCTTTTTTTTTCCATGCCGTAGGGTCACCTGGCGTATGAGTTTTTTTTTTTTTGCAGCCGTATGGTCAACTGCCGTACGGTGAATTTTTTTTTTTTTAATATATAATCTAATTGTCGAGAGTCTTCGGCTTGGGTCCCATGCTGCTGGGATCGCCCTTCATCCTTCTCAGTTTTCCTTGCCCAAGAGTCTCCCGTGTTGATCCCGTGCCTCTCAAGTCGCCTGCCTGGCCTCTCGAGTCCCCTTCCATCCTCTCAGGTCCCCCTCCGGGCTCTCGGGTGTCCGTCCGGTCTCTCAGGTCCCTTGCGCGCTTCGCATGGTAGGGTTTCAGTTTGGGCCCGTTGGTGGCCAATCTATTTTCAATGGCCATCCGAAGACCTGGAACCACAAATTCTATAGGGACCACGGTCTCCTTACCGTACATAAGAAGAAGAAGAATAATAAAGATTTTGAAAGTTGCGGCCTTCAACACAAGGTTCCAATCGTTGCCGACACAATTGCTCTTCGGATTATCTACGTCACCGAGGTTTGGGGCGTCTCCCTTCCAATATTCTATGTATTCTGGCAGGTACACCTCCTCTGTTACTTGCTCTGGTTCCTCTACTTCGAGCCTGTAGCTCTGGAACATTTCATAATCCTCCATCTGCCAGTGGAAGAGCCCGTTTAATGACCCTGTCTCATCCTCGAAGCATTCTCCTAGTTTGAGAATCCCTTCATCGTTGGGCTCCCTGTGGCCCCGTCCTTCGTCCCTTGGGTAGCCTTTTCCTTCACCCTCCGATTCCGAAGATGATGTCAGTTCCTCGTCAACAACCTGGGTCCTCAGATCAATGGTGTACTTCCGCCCTCCTTTCTCCATAGAAAGGGTGTTATTTTTCCAGTCGTGGTTCACCTTTGCTGTAACCAACCACCCTCTGCCTAAGATGGCGTCGTACCCCTTCTTGAGTGGGATTACCACAAAATCTAGTATGAAAGGTTGCGTGCCAATGGTGACTGGCTGGGCCATCAGGGTGCCGAGTGGCTTGATGCCGTGCTGGTCTGCACCTACCAAGTTGAACGTGGGTGGCCATAGTTTTGGCTTCCCTAGCTTCTTCCACGTATCCTCTGGCAGTACATTCACCCCCGAACTTCCGTCCACGATGGTGTCTTTGAGGATAGCCCCGAGAATTCCCATCTCTACTACAGCAGGATGCCGACTGTATGCAGGAAAAGTGGGCGAATAAAACTGAATATGTGAAAATTTATTAGAATACTAGTCCACACACACACACAGGACTTCTTGATGCAAGCTATGGAGTAACGTAGTGTTACTCAGCTTCCCAAGGAGGGTCCCATGGTTCTCTATCTCACAATGTCCCTCAAACCAACGTTTTTGCTCTCAGATCACTGAGCAAAATGGTTTAGGGATGGCAAATATGAGAACGAGAGATGCTTTTGCTAAATTTTAGTATGAGATGTGTTGTAAGCTATGTATGATGCTAAAATGCAATAAACTAAATGATAAGATGACAAGATTAGTATGAATACTATCCTAGCATACTATATTTAGTCTATGATCGAGCTAAATGATAAAGAAGGTAATCTAAACATGCATATTTGATCTAAAAGAGGCTAAATGAAGAGCATAAAGATGATGAAAAAGCTTGAGAGTATTTGAGCATAAGTATAATGCTTCAAATTTGAAAGATGATTGTTAAGAATGGAGGAATGAGGGCTCTATTTATAGCACAAACAGGGCAATGGATGGTCAGGATTGAAAGGTTTAATCAAGGGCCAGGTTTGAAAGTTGGGGATCCATGTGCACAATTTGTACCAATGAAATGGTGACAAGTGTCAACATAGGATTGGGTTGAGAGAAGAGGTTGGAGGCATTAAAGGCCTGAGAAGACCTCATGGTTATCTAAAGGCTAAGGGTCAAGTCTAAGTTAGGCTTACCCACTGGATTAAGAGTTAATCCAAGGATAAACCTTTGTGCAAATGATTAAGAGATAATCATGGTCAAAGCATTAATGGCCTGATGAGACCCTTGGGTTGGATAGAGGTTGAGTCAAAACAAATGTTTTAACCATGTGGGAAGGTTTGAATTAACCATTAATGGTTATTGGAGACTTTAGGGATTAAGTGGTTGAAGGTTGGAAGCCTTTAATGGTTTTCAAAGACTTTAAGGGTTTTAGTGGTTGAAGGTTGAAAACCTTCAATGGTTATCCAAGACTTTAAGCCTTTTGAGAAGTGACTTCCCTTTGCTTAGGGATGTGACAAAATTTAGAGGAGGGTTAGGTTAATTAGAAGCAATTAGAAGATTCTAGAAGGGATTAGAAAGGGGTTTGGGATTTTGCAAGTGGATGGAGGGATAATAGGATTTAATTGAATTAAATGATTTTTATTCAATTTGGTTGTAATTAAATAAATTTGATTTATTCAATTTGGGATAACTATTTAATTAAATTTGAATTTAATTAAAAGTGGATAGGGGGGAGTTAATTGAATAAAATGATTTATTCATTAAATGGATATAGTGAATTTAATTTAAATAAATTGAATAATTTATTTAATAAAATAGAAGAATGTGGATAATTTAATTAAACTGGATTTAATCAAATAGAAAAATGAACATAAAATATTCATTTAGGAATATGGTCATTTTTATACGTCTACATTTTGCCCCTCTTTGAAGTGACGTGTGTGCACATGTTATTTCAAAGAAAATGATGCTTTATCATGATTTATGATCAAATGCAATTTTTGTTGTGTCGCTCTTTTATTTGTAAGTCATGTTCCAGATTCGATATTTGATGTGTGATGCCCCAGATTTGATATTTGATGTGTGATGCCCCAGATTCGATATTTGTATCGTGCTATCATGATTTTATGTAGTTGTCCAATATGAGTGTCGGTATAACTTGTTTTGATGTGAGATATTTCAAGTTATGTAGATATCAATGTGTTGTTTTGATCAAAATATGATTTATTTGCGTGTTCTATTTCAAGTTCGATGTGGGAAGCCTGATGTGTGTTACAAGCCGATATGGGTTGGAAACTTGAGTTGTGTTACAAGCTGATATGGGTGGGAAACTTGAGTTGTTTTACAAGTTTATGTGATTTTGGTACTTGAGTTGTTTTACAAGTTTTGATATGGTTTTTGGAGAACTTGAGTTGTGTTACAAGTTGATATGAAATGATAGGTTTTTGAACTTGATGTAGATGAGCAAATTTGTTTCATGTTGTTGATGTAAGTTTGATTTTGATATCTTTGTTTTGATGTGGAAACTGATATTGGATTTGTTTTGAGATTTGATATGATAATGCCCCCTCGGGAGATCATTTGTGCACACAAAGCATGAATGATCTCTCGAAAGAAGAAGAATGTTGTTTGAAAGATGGAAGAGTAGATAGTGATGGCATGCATGGGTTTGATAAGATTGATTAGATTGATTGGAATGAGAGCAAGTCTTGTTTCAGGTATGACACCTCCTGTATAAGACATGGATGATCGAGCATCTGGTTTCAAGAATGATATCGCCTGTATAAGATATGGATGATTGAGCGTCTGGTTTCAGGAATGATACTGCATGTATAAGACATGATAGAAGATAGTTTGGAAGAATGATGAAGATAGTTTAGAAGAATGATAGAAGATAGGTTGGAAGAATGATAGAAGATAGTTTGGAAGAATGATAGAGATAGTTTTAGAAGAATGATAAAGATAGTGTAGAAGAATGATAGAAGATAGGTTGGAAGAATGATAGAAGATAGTTTTGAAGAATGATAGAGATATGAAAGTGAAGAAAGATTCCATGATGATGTGATAGATATGCATGCGAGGGATGCAATGATGAATGATGAATGATATTTTGAAAATGAGATGTATGATATGATATGCAACTAATTGTAAAATGATATGCAACTAATTGTAAGATGATATGCAACTATTTTTTTTATTTTTATTTTTTTGGTAGCATCCTCATTCTGTATTTGCCATCCGATATAGCCATTTGTTTGCTTTCTTTGTAGATATCATCATTGAGCATTGATTTGTTTAGGATATGTTGAAAATTTATACAAGCATAATGGTATAATTGAACCATAATAACCTGAGAAAAATTTACATGATATTTGATTTTGCAAGATAGCACAAGCGTCAAGGTATAATTAAACCAGGACGACCTGAGTGCGTATTGCGTAAACATACAAGAGTTAACCTTTGTCCCATACAAATCCGAAATGTCCTCAGCGATATGCCACCGGATTTCTTCATAGGACAAATTTGCATGGTAAAAGACTTCACTCACAGATAGAAGACAAATAAAACATCACACTCCTTCCTTGCTTCTCTAGTCGTAAGACATCCTGGAGGTGCTCAGGAGATATGATAAGCAAAAATTAACAACCATAAGTAATCATGCATGCTATTGGAAATGTATTCTTGTCAATTAAAACATCTTGCAAAATAGATCTTTGTTCAGTTGAAATCAGTTCAAGTTCGTGATGTTTAGCCTTCTTGCATTGTCATTTGTCATTTGTCATTTGTTGGTTGTTTTGATCCTTGTTGTCTTGCTACGTTTTTGGTTTGATGTTGAAAATCTTGAAGGCGAAATGCCCCAAGCGAGGTCAGGATTTTGCCCCTTGTCGTGGATACTACTTTGATATGGATATGTATACTGATCACCAAGCCATGGTGGGATATTATTTGGATAATTGTTTCAGATAAACCAAGGACAGTGACTACACTAAGTATGTCCAAGATTGATAAGCATTTGTGAATTTTTGGTGATGTCTCAGATGGGTGGATATGATATGTACAATATGATTTGTGAACCCTGTACTACCATCAATTGATAAAGATAAGGCTAACTAGAACAAAATCCAGCAGTCATACTGATTGATGTCATTGTTATGATTTGGGTGATGATTGATGTATACAAACTTATTTCTCTTGATGAATTTGGAAAAACTAGGTTGTTGTTTCTTTAACGTGATGTTACGATAGAGGTTCTTTCTTCTCAGAATAAGAAGATTAGTCATGCATGAGTGATCAATGGTTTCCTTTGATTGGTTTGGATTCAGTTGATTCTTGTTTTTGAAAATTTCAAATCTTACTTTATCAGAGTGAAGGTTTAGCTGTCCCTTCACGACAAAGTGTGTCAAATGATATGGATAAAAGCTTCCCGATCTGGAAACTGGATTTGACAATTTGAAAGTTTTAAACAAGTGTTTTTGAGATAAAAATCTGTAAGATGGTAAAGGATTCTGTTGATACTGATGATGAGATTTTCTGGATTATGATAGGAGAGACGTCCTTTATCGTGCGATTCGTTTAGGATTCTGACAACTTTTGTTTTGACACAAATTTAGCTCGAGAAATAGTTTTAATGGTTTGTTTGTCACTCTGCTTTGATGAAAAATGATGTTGATGGATGGATTGATTATCAAGACTTGATGATTGATAGAAATGTCTAGTTTCAAAGAGTGAGTACCCCGTATAAGACCGATCTGTCTGGTTTCAAGTGTACCTATCCCTGTATAAGACATGTTTGATGTTGATGTTGATTTTGAGTAATGAATTGATTAACAAGACATGTGATAAGTTTCATTGCAGACTTTGAGAGTTTTCCTGTTGTTGATCTGATTTGATGGATGGTCCATGTGTTCATGCTTTGATTTTTTTTGTTTTGATTTTTTTGATTTTTGTTGATTTTTAGTTTTTGGATATTTTGATTTTTTTGAGTTTTGGATATTTTGATTTTTTTATTTTTGGATATTTTGATTTTTTTGAGTTTTTGGATATTTTGATTTTTTTGAGTTTTTGGATTAGAAGAAAGATGTATTTGGTTGCCCCAATGTATATCAAGACGAGGAATGGATGAATGAATGACTGAACCATTGAGGTGGAAATAGATTTGTTGTCCATAGTTTTGATCAAGATCAAGGATGAAAAAGGGGATATGGATAGAGATAGGATATAGATAGCACTGAATGATGGAAGCAATGAATAGATAGGATAGATAGATATGGATTAGAGTGAAGCAAGATTGTAGAAAGAATTGGAGGATAGAAGAAATGAATATATAGGATAAGGGATATGGATTAGAGGATTTGGGAGATATGGTAGGAAGAATAGAGTAGATGAACTTTGCCCCCAAGCATAGAGGTTTCCATTTGCAAAAAGGTGATATGTAAGATTGTCATAGTATTTAGCACCATCTGAATAAGTGTTCTCGAACTTTTCAAAGATAGAGACCCAACCCACACTTAGAACCTCTGGAAAATTCAACTGAACATTTCTAGCAACTAGGAAGCAGACTCAAAAGGGAAGAAGAATCCCAAACTGGATCAAGGTACTTAGTTCTTTGATTACCCATGTGTGTGCAAGTGGGTTCATTCTGGCTCATATGATCATTGTAATCTTCAGAATCCAACATGGCTAGCTACATGAGTTACCTTAACTTCAAAAGCATCCTGGATAGAGCCTCGCTGCCAGCGAGCGTCCATAGCCCTGACGAGGTTATCGCTGTAATCTCACAAATATTGCTCCATTGCCAGCCAGACGTCCATAGCCCCGATGGAGTTACTTGCATGTTCCCATAGCCAATCATTTTGATATTGCATTTCATTGCATTTTGCTTTTCTTGATATTCATTTTCTTGCTCATGCTTTTGATATTTCTTTTTTTTTTATTTATTTTTATTTTTCTTGCATTGGCTTGTAAGTGATGAAACTTACAATGGGTGTGATAATTACAGTGGCGCTGAAGCAAGATTTTAGATTTTTCACTAGCCATGTCTTCAATTTAAGAGATCACAATGATTTAGAGCAATCGATTAAGTGTATGAGATATAGTAATCAAAAGATGTCGGTACCAAGATACGATAAGTGGTTCTTTTCTGGATTGAGCGTGTATCCCAACCAAAAGAAAATGTTAAAGAGGAACAACCTCGGATTCTGAAGCATTTCATGAATAGATATCTAGGAAAAGGACTGAACATGAGATTCGAGCATGGGCAAGTATGTGACAAAATGACACAAATGCCTATTTCACAGATGAAGGATGTATGCAAAGGATTGAATGATAGGGATGGAAGGATAGAAAAGAGGTGTTGGATAATAGATAGAATGTTTTAATATTTGTGCAAGGATAGAGGGAAATGTATTCAGGATGAGTGTTGGTACTTGAGAAGTGATGAAGAGATGGAGGAAAATTGAATTTTGGGACAGAAGGACCCAAAATAGATAGAGGAAATGATAGAAGAAGTTTTGGAAAGATGTTTAGATAGAGGATTGAAAGAATTTCAAAGATGTGCTCCTCATTGATCTTTCTTATGGATCATTTGAGGTGATGGATTGGTGGATGGAGGGAGGTAAGGACCCAAGATAGATGGAAGGGATGGAGAGTTTGATTGTGAAATGAAAGGACCTAAGATAGATTTGGAGGATGAAGAGATTCCTTGATCTTGATCTTGACTTGGAGTAGGATCATTTGAGTTTGTGCTTTTCTCTTGATTTTGAATTAGAATAGTGGAGGATATGGAAGGAATATCATGATTTTGCTTAAGAGATGGATGTTGAATGGGACTCTGCTCTTGAGATGAAAGAGGGTCATTGTGGATGGAATACCAAAATTTTAGGGGATCATCATAAGATTCTTGACAGGTGGGATCTTGATCGAAGATGGGATCAGATTGGAGAGCCATGATATTGTGATCTTGATTTAGGCTAGGACTCATTTCCTTTGACTGAGTTTCCTTTTTCTCGGTTTCATGATGAATGGTCATACGAATGATAGAAGTTGATGTTTTTGATAGTTTGATGTAGAGAAATTTACTCCTGTTGATAAGGGTCCTAGGACTAGGTTGTCTCTTCTTTAATTTAGTTTTGTGATGAAGACTTGTTCGTCTCAAAATATGAGGAGTGGTCATACACGAATGATCAATGGTTTCCTTCGATGTTTGGATTGAGATACTTCGTTTGGAAACTTAAGTCCACTTTTATCAAATGAAGGTTTAGATGCCCCCTCACGACAAAGTGTGTCAAATGATATGGATAAAGTCTCCCGATATAGAAACTTGATTTGACAACTTAAGGTTTAAACTTGGTATGTTGTTTGATAGAATCCTTTAGATGATGGACCTTTTGATCAAGGTGATGATAATACCTGATTTTGATAGGAGAAAGTCTTATGTTTAGCTAGTTTTGGATTTGACAACTTTTGTTCTAAGACTGATTTGTTTGATTTGGAAATGATTTTTCTGGTGTTTTGATTTGATTTCTTGTGACCCTATTTGATATTGGACCTGAAAGGATACTCAAGAAGTTTGAAAACTTTTTCTAGAAAGGATTACTTGGTTTGGTATTCCCCTAATCTTGTTGGATGAAAGTCTTTCCTAAAGATAGTTGAAATGTTGATAGCCATCTCAAAAGATGTTTTGTTGGATATGGAAATCTTCTCCACTTTATGATTTTTCCTTGTTTAAACTGACTTTTGAGTTTGATTGTTGGATACTTTGCAAGATATTTTAACATTTGTGACAAGAATACATAGCACACATGAAGACAATGATCATCCTAATGCTATACATTGAGTGTATATTCTTTTGAGGATGTGTTCAAATCCTCGATGTTATCACTGGTTTGATTTATAACAAAAGACACATCAGATAGACTCTTTATTCAAAGGTCATTGACAATATCATAGCCCACTAGTCTCGATACTCCGTCAGCTCAAACAGCCTTGTCACCCCCTAGAGGGCGCCCATTTTTTTGCCTTTTGCCAGAAATTAACTCAAAGTGAATTGCTTCACAATTGAGTAGTTATCTTGGGAGATATATGGTGAGAAATCTTGGGGGTGGATTCTTCCCCACCCTTGCACTATGATATTGCCAATGTTTGGCAACTAACTCGGTTCAAGGTTTCTATTTCTAAGGTTTGTAATCAGGCTTCCCATTCAGCCGTTAGTGATAAACTTCCTCAGGAGGCTTCCCAACCTTTAGAACAAAGGCTTTACGTATCGCAAAGATACTGGGGGAAGGCTAATCGCTGCGCGTAACCGTTGAAAGGGACTTTCGTCACCCTCCACTTTTGATTATAGTGGGTTGGAACACTTGGCTTCAAAGTCGTTCCCCACTTAGGTCGTTCCCTTCACACCGGCCAAAGAATGGCTTTAAGAGTTTTTCAACCCCTCGGGAAGGCAGGCCTGCTAAAGGATTTAAATGCTTGAAGTACAGAAAGCTTAAGAGTGGCTTGGCTTTTTGGTCACCCAGTTATGGGGAGAGCATATACCTTCCACTTTCGAGACAAGACAATCAATTTGTTCTTTTTAGCCTCCAAGACAATGATTTGCTAACTTCTATTTGGAGATGTTGCTCCAAAAAGCATGGTGTTCCTTTTTAACCTTTCATAGCAAAGTGTGTATTTCCAAAACTTTTGTAAAACAAGCCTGGTCAACAAAAGTAAATCGTGATTTTTGGTCAACAAAATTAAAGTCGATAGGGGAAAATTTTCCCTCTTTGCCTTGCACAAAATGAAGATGAGGTTCTTTTACCTTGCAAAATGAAGTGAATCCTTTTAAACACCAAAGGATGGTGAGGTTCTTTTTAAAACTTGTGCCAAAGTAAAGATTGTTGGTTCTTTTTACAGCTTCCAAAATGAAGTGTTTTTCCTAACTTGCAGGAATGAAAGGTTTGCTTTGTTGTTCTTTTTACCATGCAATAAAGAAAGATGAATTTTCTTTTAAAACACCAAAAAGGAAGGCATGAAGTTCATTTTATGCATCCAAATGAAATGATGAGGTTTATTTTAACTTGTGCAAAAAAATGAGAGTGAGTTCTTTTTAACCAACTTTTGTTGAAAGAAAGTAGAAAAGGAAACTTAAAGCCTCTAAACTTGCTCCTTCCCCTGCACAAAAAATATTAGAACCTGCACACAATCATTGATCTAGTGTTAGTGTGGGCTTACACAAGCCTAAATTCTGATCTTCGTTACAAATTTTACAATCCTGATCCTGAAATGCCTTGAAATTTGACTAAGTCTGAAATTTGGAAGATCTTCCAAAAACTAGATTTTGCATTACAACTCCTAGAGGTCTGAAACCCCTCTCAAACATCCTGAAAGTATATATGGAATATAACTTTAAGAATGTTATATTCCATATATATTATGTCTTCCAGAAGCCTAATTTTGACTCTGTCATAAATTTTTGGCTCTGACAACTCTATGCGCTAAGAAATGATGTCTATGCGCTAAGAAAAAGCCCCTACGCGCTATTATGTTCCCCCAATGCGCTAAGCTGTTTTCCTGATGCGCTATTCTGTGTTTCTCCCGCGTTGATACCTACAGGAAAATATTAGTGTTTTGATGCGCTAAAAGATTGACTTCACGCGTTGGATGATAGACTCCATGCGCTAAACAGTGCACTAGATGCGCTAGGCTGTTAATCGGATGCGCTACTCTGTTTTGTTTCCGCGTTGAGGCCTACAAAAAAAACTTAACGAAGGTCATGCGCTAATGTGTGAACTGCACGCGCTAGATGATGGTCTCCACGCGCTGAACAGTGGATTGGATGCGCTACTCTGTTTACTTTATGCGCTACTCTGTGTTTTGCCCGCGTCGAGACCTACAGAATTTTTTTTTTAAACAAAGTCATGCGCTAAGAAAAGGTCTTCATGCGCTAAAACAGAGAGCCCACGCGCTAAACAGTAGGCTAGAAGCGCTAGACTGTTAGGCGGATGCGCTAATGTATGTTTTCGATGCGCTGATTCCTGTTCCCGCGGACCTGCAAAAATGATCAATTTGAAAAACCGATTTGTTATTTGGGGTCTAGCCCCACGGTGGGCGCCAGAAATGTATGCGGGAAAAGTGGGCGAATAAAACTGAATATGTGAAAATTTATTAGAATACTAGTACACACACACACACAGGACTTCTTGATGCAAGCTATGGAGTAACGTAGTGTTACTCAGCTTCCCAAGGAGGGTCCCATGGTTCTCTATCTCACAATGTCCCTCAAACCAACGTTTTTGCTCTCAGATCACTGAGCAAAATGGTTTAGGGATGGCAAATATGAGAACGAGAGATGCTTTTGCTAAATTTTAGTATGAGATGTGTTGTAAGCTATGTATGATGCTAAAATGCAATAAACTAAATGATAAGATGACAAGATTAGTATGAATACTATCCTAGCATACTATATTTAGTCTATGATCGAGCTAAATGATAAAGAAGGTAATCTAAACATGCATATTTGATCTAAAGGAGGCTAAATGAAGAGCATAAAGATGATGAAAAAGCTTGAGAGTATTTGAGCATAAGTATAATGCTTCAAATTTGAAAGATGATTGTTAAGAATGGAGGAATGAGGGCTCTATTTATAGCACAAACAGGGCAATGGATGGTCAGGATTGAAAGGTTTAATCAAGGGCCAGGTTTGAAAGTTGGGGATCCATGTGCACAATTTGTACCAATGAAATGGTGACAAGTGTCAACATAGGATTGGGTTGAGAGAAGAGGTTGGAGGCATTAAAGGCCTGAGAAGACCTCATGGTTATCTAAAGGCTAAGGGTCAAGTCTAAGTGAGGCTTACCCACTGGATTAAGAGTTAATCCAAGGATAAACCTTTGTGCAAATGATTAAGAGATAATCATGGTCAAAGCATTAATGGCCTGATGAGACCCTTGGGTTGGATAGAGGTTGAGTCAAAACAAATGTTTTAACCATGTGGGAAGGTTTGAATTAACCATTAATGGTTATTGGAGACTTTAGGGATTAAGTGGTTGAAGGTTGGAAGCCTTTAATGGTTTTCAAAGACTTTAAGGGTTTTAGTGGTTGAAGGTTGAAAACCTTCAATGGTTATCCAAGACTTTAAGCCTTTTGAGAAGTGACTTCCCTTTGCTTAGGGATGTGACAAAATTTAGAGGAGGGTTAGGTTAATTAGAAGCAATTAGAAGATTCTAGAAGGGATTAGAAAGGGGTTTGGGATTTTGCAAGTGGATGGAGGGATAATAGGATTTAATTGAATTAAATGATTTTCATTCAATTTGGTTGTAATTAAATAAATTTGATTTATTCAATTTGGGATAACTATTTAATTAAATTTGAATTTAATTAAAAGTGGATAGGGGGGAGTTAATTGAATAAAATGATTTATTCATTAAATGGATATAGTGAATTTAATTTAAATAAATTGAATAATTTATTTAATAAAATAGAAGAATGTGGATAATTTAATTAAACTGGATTTAATCAAATAGAAAAATGAACATAAAATATTCATTTAGGAATATGGTCATTTTTATACGTCTACATTTTGCCCCTCTTTGAAGTGACGTGTGTGCACATGTTATTTCAAAGAAAATGATGCTTTATCATGATTTATGATCAAATGCAATTTTTGTTGTGTCGCTCTTTTATTTGTAAGTCATGTTCCAGATTCGATATTTGATGTGTGATGCCCCAGATTTGATATTTGATGTGTGATGCCCCAGATTCGATATTTGTATCGTGCTATCATGATTTTATGTAGTTGTCCAATATGAGTGTCGGTATAACTTGTTTTGATGTGAGATATTTCAAGTTATGTAGATATCAATGTGTTGTTTTGATCAAAATATGATTTATTTGCGTGTTCTATTTCAAGTTCGATGTGGGAAGCCTGATGTGTGTTACAAGCCGATATGGGTTGGAAACTTGAGTTGTGTTACAAGCTGATATGGGTGGGAAACTTGAGTTGTTTTACAAGTTTATGTGATTTTGGTATTTGAGTTGTTTTACAAGTTTTGATATGGTTTATGGAGAACTTGAGTTGTGTTACAAGTTGATATGAAATGATAGGTTTTTGAACTTGATGTAGATGAGCAAATTTGTTTCATGTTGTTGATGTAAGTTTGATTTTGATATCTTTGTTTTGATGTGGAAACTGATATTGGATTTGTTTTGAGATTTGATATGATAATGCCCCCTCGGGAGATCATTTGTGCACACAAAGCATGAATGATCTCTCGAAAGAAGAAGAATGTTGTTTGAAAGATGGAAGAGTAGATAGTGATGGCATGCATGGGTTTGATAAGATTGATTAGATTGATTGGAATGAGAGCAAGTCTTGTTTCAGGTATGACACCTCCTGTATAAGACATGGATGATCGAGCATCTGGTTTCAAGAATGATATCGCCTGTATAAGATATGGATGATTGAGCGTCTGGTTTCAGGAATGATACTGCATGTATAAGACATGATAGAAGATAGTTTGGAAGAATGATGAAGATAGTTTAGAAGAATGATAGAAGATAGGTTGGAAGAATGATAGAAGATAGTTTGGAAGAATGATAGAGATAGTTTTAGAAGAATGATAAAGATAGTGTAGAAGAATGATAGAAGATAGGTTGGAAGAATGATAGAAGATAGTTTTGAAGAATGATAGAGATATGAAAGTGAAGAAAGATTCCATGATGATGTGATAGATAGGGAGGCAATTTGCGTCCTCATGGTCGCCTGGCCCACACCATCGATAGAGGTGCTGAGGGGTGGCTTCCTTCGTGCAATCACGGGCGAAGTGCCCCCACTGATTACAGGCCCTACATTGGATAATTGGTCGGCCCTTGGCGTCATACTGGATACGGCTTCCGTTATTGTTATTGTTGCTATTCCACGTAACGTGGCTGGGAACTGCGTTACCCATTCGTTTTGGTCAGTAACACCATTCGCTGACCATATGGTTTCGCACGTTCGACAATGACGGACGGGATCTTCCTTCCCCTCACCGTTGAACTTCGGCAACTTCTATTTACTGGCCATCCCACCGCTCGGTCTCGCTCCTCTGGTGCCTTGTGTGCTTGTACCTGGTCCGCCTCCGCCTCCTGCACCTGACCCTCCACTCGTGGGTCCTTTGAAGAAGGTTGTTGACCCCGAATCGAACAAATTGCCTCTCGTGCGGTACTCTTGTGCTCCCTCGGCACCGTCGGCCGTATCCTCACCTTCGGTTGTCTCCCTCCGGTTGTCCTCCGAAATGGACAAATTATTTAGTAGGTCTCTGGTAGCGCCGATCAAGTTTAGATTTCGCCTTGTTTGTTCCACCAACTCTTCGCGACTTCTTACCCTACAGTGGTGGTATTCAGGCGAACTGTAGAGGTCGCCTTCGGCACCCTCCGTGACTCCTAGGTTTCCTTCGGGCAACCCTACGACAGTGTAGAGAGTGTACTTCTCTCCGTCTATCTCTGCCTCCGCAACCTCCGTGACACCTCCTGGGTTCCCTTTGAGCAACCCCTCAGCTGGTCGTCCCTCGACAAGCTGCCTTAGCCTACGCCTTCGTTCTACTTGCTGCTCCAGAATCAAGGCCCTCTGCGCGACCTCCCACTCGTTCGTTTTTGGTTTTTATTTCTATCTTTATTCAATAGATTGGGCATTAATTGCCGTACATTTCCATAATTCGCAATACATTTCCTCAGATACAACTCGTCTCAGTGACACTTTTATTTGAATATAGAAGATTCAAGGTTCAATTCCTTCTTGGTCTGGCGACATCCCGCACCTCCAATGCTGTCCACACGGCACTTGGTAGGATTTCTGCCTCCATCGCCTCTCGTCGGATCTAGGTCTGGATGGCTACCTGGAGCAAAATTGAAAATTCTCTCGTTGTCGTGTCTTCTCCTGTGTAAAGTTCTATTCGCGCGTCGTCGGCCTCTGGGTTTATTTCACCAACGGGTAGGCCCATTGTGTCTGTGTGCCATCCGCGTCTTCCGTTCCCGAGTACCTCTAGGCAACGCAGCCAAATGTTTGCCCTCTTGGGTGAATATTTAAAGCATAAAGTACGTAATGCAGAATAATGCCATAGATATCAGATGCAATATATCAGATGTTATTCCATTCATAATTCGTCCCCTTTACAAGTTACATTCCGAAGTATATAAAGATGTCCAGGGGGGGTGTGAGTGCCAACCGTCGCACCACAACTACCACCCCTTGGCTGCCAACTAACCAACACAATTACAACTTGATTAACTAGTTTTATTTCCGTGTACAATATTGCCACCAACAGCACATAGCAGCATTGGGTGTTTGTTTCAAATTATAGTTTTGATTTATTGTTAGATTCTTTATTTTGTTACTTTGCATTGACTCTATTACAACTTGCAAGCAATTTGATTATTATAAACATGTAGGAAATACATCTTAATTTTACTCTCTTAAGATAATGGTGCCTGTTGTGTTCATCAGCTGAAAGCTATTGGTTTGCATTGTAAGATATAATTAGAACATACATTTGAACTTCTATTACTTTTCTATATTATTGCAGTTTGTTGCTTACATGTATACTGTCAAATGAGTTACTACAGTTGTTACATTTAGGAGTTTATCACCGCAATATGCATTTTGCTCAGTATTTGATAAAATTTTGAAAGCATTGAGAATACAGAGAACAGTTGATTGCCCAATATTTTTAATTGTTTTTTCCTAGATGGTAGATAATTGACATCATGATGATGGCGATTTGCAGGAAGGAAGAGCACTTAAAACCCTTGCTACAGCTTCACGCCTTGACATTGAGGACTTTTTACAAAAGAAAGTGTACTTGGAGGTATATTTTTTTTGTAATTTGATACAAAATCTTAGCATTTTAATACACAGCATTTAAATCTTTCATCTTCTGATGTTTTATTTAGTTGAGGTTACTTATAGAAAGTTATTTTGCAAATCCACTTGAGACACGTCTGAGGTAAGAAATTTGCAAAAAGTGAAAAATATTAGAAATGGTACAGCGCTCCAATAATGTGGCATTATAATTTGCCTACCTTGTTATCATAGCATAACTCTCAAGGGCTACATGGTTACAAATACTAAATACAATACAGCGATACATGATAAAGATGAAGAACCCATAGCAAACTGATTGAGGAGGTGAGGTTAAATATTTTGAGGATAATAATCATCCATCTTGGGATGATGAATATTGTTAAATATAATGAGATACAATTGTTAAGGAGATGAAAATGGAACCTCAAGAAGATTTGAAAGGGTAGCAATGTTTTATTTTATTTATTCTAGTTTTGCTCAATGTAGGATATGTTGTTTTTCTAAAAACTAAATATTTTCAGTGTAATATATTGAATAGTTTTTCATGAGATAAAGCTCATATATTATAAATTTGTAATAGGGGAGAGAGTCTAGTAGCTGCCCGCCCTAACTTTGTGCACCCTCAGGGCTTAAAGGGTACATTGGATTTTTATGAATATTTTTGGGCTTCTTCGTATGTGACTAAAGAGCTTAAAGCTATTGTTTCAGCTTCTAGGTAGTTACGATAACTGTGGGATGAATTGTTATGTGCACAAAGGTTCAAAAGTGGTCATTTAGAAGTGCTGACCAATACATTTTAATAGATGCTCCAATAACCATGCACTACAGCCACCAAAAATATTTGCACAATCCATCTAATACATATTCCTGTTATAAAAGTTTTGACCAATACCTATACACAAATGTCCCAATAATCGTGCGTTATGGCCCCCAAGAAAAGTTGCACAACTCCTCTAATTAATGTTGAATGGTTAACTACACATGCTGTCATGACTCCAAATGAGCTGACTCTTTGGAAGTCATTTGCTTTGGAATTAATAAGTGTTTAACACAATAGTTATTAAATATTTATTATTTTATTTTTACTTTTGCCTTTTTGTGTGAGCCGACTCTAGGTCGGCTATCTCTTGTGAGCTGACTTATTGGAATTCTCCTATAAGGAGGCTCGAGTTTGTGTTTTGGGATGCTAGGAATAATCTGCAATTTACCTCTGATGGGGACTGCTACTAGGATGACCATCTCAGTGAGCCTAGCAGGGTAGGACGACCATCCTTTACCTAGCTCGTGGATTTACCTAACACTCCATATCTGAGCTGTAAGCTAATGCTATCATATATGCTTTGCATGGAGTTTTGGTTCGAAGGGAGCAGCTGGTCAATTGATGTATTCTGGGAGCAACGATAGAAAGATTAAGGTGCCATTGCAGGTCGATTCATCCATTCTAGGAGTAGCAATAGAGGAGATTAAGGTGCTATTGCATTGGCACCCAGATCGGCCAAATACTGATCTAGGACTGAAGTTGGCAATTATTCTATTAGTTGTAAGAGGCCATTTAGACACCTAGGGCATTGAGGTTGTAAGGCAGTGACCTGTGGATGACACAGGGTCTATGCGCTACTACTGAGTATAAGTCAGACTACCTGGGTTTGATTTGTAAGTTTATAATTAAGAAACTTGTTGGTATCCTGTTCCTCATTGAGTGTGCAAACGAATTGACTGTATGATCTTCAACATTTATGGAGTTGTGATGATGTTTACCAGTCCATTGTTTATTCTTCTGTTCTGGAATCTTTATCTGTAATCCGATATCAAGACTTCTAATGCTGATATTGATTTCATATTTAACTGGTTACAATTTCATTTGGTCCATCTTGCTTCTGTAATGATTTATGAGAATCTATGGGTTTGAATAAGCACTCAAAAGTGTTGAAAATTAGCAAGGTATTTTAGTGGCATTAGAGCTCTCTGACCTGCCAGCCTGTGGGTCGGTTATGAGAGAAAAAAAAACAGCGCTACCAGCAGTGATAGAAAAGGAAGGGAGCCACCATGGGGGATAACGAGGAAGAACATTCCCAAGAATACATGAATGGAATTAGAGATTCAATGCGGAAAATGGTCCAGCTATTGGAAGGGTTATGTTAGCAACTAAACAACAAGCAGCCTGATCAGAACAAAGAGGATGGCTGTTCAAATGATGATCAGGCCCTAGGAAAGGGAAAGAGCCCTATTTTAGCTAATTCAAGGATTTTTAGGGCCAAGTTCTTGAACAAAGATACATTGATTAATATTGATGAAGAGCAACATGAATTTGAGGAGGATGTAGTAAGATTTTATCAGGCATACTATGCCTTAAGCCTTGCCATTCATGCAGACCTGAATTTTAGACACTATTATGAAATGAAGAAGGCACGGGGCATGCAAAGAAAGGGTATAAGGAAAGAAAGGACATTCAACATCGATTGGGGAAAGTCACTATCCCAACTTTTGATGGATCTGAAAATTCATCAGCAAGAGAACGGTTACAAAAGTTGGACACATATTTCTCATTAAACCCAATGTTTGAAGAGGAAGCCATCGAATTTGCCACCTTACATATGGAGGGGACGACACACGAATGGTGGTACCATGGCATGATAACTCAGAGGCATGATTCTATAACCACGATGGAGGAATTCAGTCAAAAGATAACATAACTGTTTGATAGGAAGACCCAAAAATCCACTTCAGACTGTTAGCAGTAGCACAACTGAGGCAAGAAGGGAAGGTGGATAATTATGTGACAAAATTTCAGAAACTTTCAGTGATGGTACTTGATGTTACAGAAAGGAGGCTCATAGTTTTGTTTGTTGAAGGTCTAGCCGAACCTCGCAAGGGCTTAATAAGTGCATTTAGCCCAAGCACACTACAAGAAGCAATTACAAGGGCCCTCAATCTGGAAGATTCTATATCCAGGGATAGTTTTCATATCAAGAAGTCAACATCTCCTATTCTACCCAAGAAACCTTTCTAGCAGAACCTTACCTTTCCAAAAGCATCACCATCGAAACCAAGCATAGCTGAGGTATCTAAGAAAGAGTTATGAAGAAAGAAGTAGTTTTTTACATGCCGTCAACCTTGGCAGCCAGGGCATAGGTGTTTAGGCAAAGGGCAAATACATTATATTGAGGTAGTTTCTGACAATGATACAAAAGGTGAAGAAGATGATCATGGGCACGAGAGGGAAGAAGCCGAGCAAATACACCAAGAAGAAGGGCCTTTGGGAGGAACTCTTGCAGCACTATCAAGAGAGCCACAATATAATGCTATCCGTCTTAGGGGAGTCTTGAAAGTACAAAGGTAACAATTCTTGTTGATAGTGGGGCTACCTATAACTATGTTGATGAAGAAGTAGCCTAAATATTGAGGAGATCGAAGGGTTTGATGTAAAGATTGCTAGTGGAACAATTCTTCCTTGTACCAAGAAGGTCCTCAAATGGAATTAACAATGGGAGAATACAAAATGAGGGATGATTTTTATGTAATACTCTGACTAGACTCGCTGCTTCCTCAATTTCCAGGCCTCCAGCCTTGGCTAGCACTGTCCCACCTTGGGACTAGGCAAGTTCTGTAAGCTTGGAAAAGGCAGCTGCAAGCAGAATAAGAACTCAGCAATTGAATTTGAGAAAAATGACATACATTATTAATTTGTGATTATAGAGTTTTAAGTAGTTCTAGTTTTATTAAAATTTAGTTTTTGGAATTTAAAAAACTTGGTATAGTTTTTAAGGGTATTAAGAAAAAGAGTTTATGTAGTTTCCAGGGAATTTACTTCTCTGTAGAGTCTGGAATCAAACTAATTTTATTTCTCTTTCACTGGGTTGAGTTAGTTCAAAAATCTTTCTCAAAGATGTGTCTATAAAAGGATTCTGCACCAGCTTTTATAGTTTTAGAGAGTTAGAAGTTTAGTGTTCCTGTATATATTAAGTTCATAACTACTGATCCAGGAGTTTGTTTTATTGAGCAAATTATATTGAAAGCTGCCATTTCTTTGTATTTCTTGAACTGGGTGCATCATCAGTGGTATTTAACACCCAAATAAACATTTTGACTGGGGGGAAAGCTCACTTGGATGGATCCAAGCATCAAAAGTATGTTGTAATTACAATGGAAAAGATTGATACACTAAGGAACCTTCCAGAGTTTTTGCATTTTGTGGTCCACAAGACTATTTGGATGAACCTGCCTGAATGACATAAAGTTAATACAAGGTTGGAGGACAACTTCCAGTTATGAGCTCACTATTAGCAGTCCAAAGTTAAGAGAGAAGACTAAAGCCAAAGACAGTGGTCATCTGACTATTGGTGTTTTGTGACTGTTTGGTGAGGTCCAGTCCAAACATAGTTAAGGTGAGGCCCAATACCTAAGTCACAAGGTTCGAATTCGAATTCGAATTCGACAGCCATGAAATTCGGATGAAATTCGACCTCGAGAAAATTTGAAAAATAAAATCGGATCAAATTTGCCTTATATAATTTTGTTTATTTTTAAATATATGTATACGAGACATTTATGTGACAGCGTATATATAATAACAAACTTCCTTAATTAATCCACGCCTCAAGCATCCTTAACTATATGTATACGAGACAAATATATATATATATATATATATATATATATATATATATATATGATAACAAACTTCCTTAATTAATCCCTGCGCTGAATAATATTTCCAGGGCTTCACCAATAATTTTACCAAGCCCAAATATGTAATCCCCAATAATGGATAATAACAAACCTCCGTCACTGAATATTTAGCGACGACAATATATGAGACATTTACCGTTGCACATACTTAAATTTGCCTTCAGAAAATCTGACGGAAGTTTAAGGATTCCCTCAACTTAAAGTTTAAGGAGACATTTACCGTCGCACATACTTAAATTTCCGTCGCTGAATATTCTGTCGCATATTGACCCTTGTTGGAGAAAATCCGACGGCGACCCAGCAGTTGCCGAATTTATGGACGAATTTGAACAGATTTTTTATAAAAGTTTAAAATTCGATTAAATTCGAACCTCATCCATGAAAATCACCTTATTCTGTGACTTAGCCCAATACCACACAAGGAAAAGTATAGTGAAGCCATTTCTGTTATTGCTTAGTGTGAATAGTTGTGGCCCCTATTCCTACTGAGAGTTTTCTGTATTAAACAATCGAGTGTCTTGACAAGGTGTATGTATGAATTGTGGTGCATGTCTCTGTTTATGTACAATGGATGTTTGCTAATGAATTGTGAGTGTCTAAATTCATCAATTTGTTCTAAGCATGTGGAACTGTGTATGCATCATTCCGCATGTGAAGACTATTCTCTCAGAGCTATGATGTAATGAGGTGGAGAATGTTAGGAATATAGTATCAAAAACATTATAGTGTGGTAAGTAAATAAATTAATAATGGGCTGGTAAGCAATAGGCTTAAATTATTTGAACCAGTCCTATTCATTTTATATTAGCCACATACAGAGTATGTAGTTGAGGAGGGATATGAAGTCAAAATATAGAGTTCGTCGAAATATTCGTCTTATAAAATAGTAGCCTACAACAACCCATCACCTTTTATAAAAATCGTAACATTTGTATCACAGTCAAGTCAGATCGAGTTCCCTTGCTATTCATGCTTGGGATAAACTGAAATTGTTTTGGGTTTTGTTTATGTCCTATATACGCCAATTTACACACTCTTGGGTTATATATCACAGGGTAAAGGGTTGATTACTAGTATAGTCTGGTTGTTTGGTTTGTTTGCTGTTTTTATTTGACTGACAGGTCCATGGCGGTAACATTTAGTGGGTTGTTTAAGCAATGGTTAAGGCTGTTTGAATTGTGCAAATATTTTTATGCCAGTATTTTAGATTTTAACAAAATCAATATCAAGCTATTTACAATTCTAGCAACAGGTAAAATGCAGCCTATTTTAATATTATCAGCTAGGCATCATCCCCATCTCATTTTTTACTCAAAAAAAATTTAGGCACGTCTCTTACCTAAGATTTTAGAAAAGAAGCCAACGTTTGATTTGTGTACACAGTTTTGCACATATTAATAACTCTAACCCTAAATATTATTATGTGACAAATTATGCTTGCCTACAGAAATCTTACTGCTTTGCAAGTAATGATATGACATTTGGTGGGCATATACCATTCGTCTAGAGGATAAAATTATAGATTATCCCATGTTAGGACTAACCACTCTTCTATACCAGGCAACGTATTACATGAATGGGGACTTGTCCTCTCCCGGTTCTCCATGTATAATGTAACACAATCACTGTACTCTCAAATTGAGTGTTTAGCTAATGCAGAACCCTCTCACCTATGTTTCAAATTTAATTTCAATCTCATCATGCATTTGTATATGTTCAGTTTCTAAGGCGATCCTTTTGAAAATAAAATTTGTGGCTTGTTTTGACAGATCAATGTCAAAGTGAAATCAAATTGGCGCCAAGATGAAGATTTGTTGGAACGGTGTGGCTATGGTGGAAATATTAGAGTATGGTGAGGAGTTACCCAAAAATCCTTTCAAGACATGTACGGAGAAGATTGGAAAATCTAGTCCTATCAGATATAGGAACAATAGTTGTAAAAGAAGAGAGATTTGGTTTTCTACTAACCAAAGGGTTTTGTTATCAATCCTATTTTCTTGGTGTAAGGAGCAAGTTAATAGGAACTTGTATCATATTAACCACCAGTATAAGTTTGTACAAAAATTCTAGTATTTTCAGGATATTATCATTTTGAAATTTTGTCAACCGAGTTAGAAATGTGAATGTAATGAGTTCATAAAGTGTTTCATGGTAGGTAAGCCTAATACTTGTAAAGTAGTTAATGCCGGCCCTTGACTATTTAGTTTCTGGCATTATATAGAAAATAAATTAATGTGTTTCTAGAATGCAAACGAATTCATTCACTTACTGCGTTTGCAAATAGTAATTATGATAATGCTAGTTTTGTTAAGGACATTAAAAGAAAATCATAGCTTCTTTTAGGTTTACCTGAAATTTTTGTACATTAAATACATTTTGAATGCAAAACCTAAGGATAACAAAGGGAGGGTAGTAAAGAGTCGAGAAACATTACATAAAGCTTAGCTTCTAAATAATAGAGAAGATAACAATCACTTGCTAAGTTAAACACATTTATATCATGAAACATTTTTTTACATTCGTACTTAATTGTATTTGATTTTTATGAGAAAGAAACAAAGGAAAGAACCATATTCAGTGTGATAGATTCCACATAAGAATAAGTAATATAGGTGATATTGCAGGTTATTATCATCGTCAAATCTTAAGTTGCATATGGGTATGGGAAAAAAACCTCTATACAATTTGGTATATTGGGAAAAAATATTATTAGATGAAGTAAAAATTCCAAATTAGTTGAAGCTTAATATAATCGGAAGAATGATACATGTTTATTTTACAAATGGTGGAATGTGGAGAATTAGCAGTTTAAAAAGTCTTTAGAACATAATTAATATATTTTATTGTGTTATTGTAGAAAATGGTTATTATATCCAATTAACATTCTTGTATGTTACATCATATATGAATTAGAAATATCAAATGTATGATGCATCGACATTTTGTTATTGGAGCAACAAATATTGAAAATGTTTTGAAATCTTGAAATAATTCTTGTTGGGTTGCTTGTTACAACTTAAAGAACAATTGTAATATGCTCAACTTTAAAATTTAAAAAAAAAAAAAAATCTTTAACAACTATGAATAAGATATCTAGTGAGGAAACCTTTTGGAAAATGGTGAGTGAGAATCAGGGCAGCAACAATGGATGAAAATGGAGGATAAAGATGATGACAATGAAGCAAAATTTGATGATGCAAATGATGAGGTTTCGAAGGACAATGTGGAAGAGGACAAAGTGTTGCTAGACCACTTAAGGCTAGGTTGTTGGGCATTTGTCAAGTTTCTCACATGACTCCTAGGCTTGTAGTGTTGGTTGAGCCTATTTTCTCTACAAATTTTGGCTTGCATAAGGGGTTCCTTATCCAAGCAATGACCTTTCTCCTTGTTGTGGATAAGCTCGCCTTGTGGGAGCCTTGCTTGGTTTGTGCTAGGTGAGTTTTCTCCTTCACTATGTGTCGCATGCTTGTTCTACAATAATGGGGCTTTGGTTGTTTCTCCCCATGATGTGTTTTGTCTTGCTTCATTCACGTATTGTAGAACTCGAGTCCTCATTTTGTTGATGGTTTGTAGGTATGTTTGTCGTTGTGCCAAAAGCTCGAGCTATCAATGCTCGCTACAAATGCAAGACTTACCCAGATCCATGGGAGGCGATTAAACCATGTTGCAAACCCTGAAGGAGGTGTTGACCACCAAGTCAACAATCTCCCCCTCAACACTGACTGAGGGTTCTGCATCGACGAAATGGAGACCTCTTGAGATTCAAAGTCGTGACCCAAGGCTCTGATACCAATTGTAGGTATGTTTGTTGTTGTGCCAAAAGCTTGAGCTATCAACGCTCGCTATAAATGCCAAACTTACCCGTATCCATAGGAGGTGGTTAAGCCATGTCATGAACCCTAAAGGAGGTGCTAACCACCAGGTCAACATGGTTCACGTGTAGTGGATGGTGTGCCTTCTCTTGCCTTTAGTGTTGTCTTGTGTAAGGGGTTCCTTGCCTTGGAGTTGACCCCTTTTCCTCTCATAGTTGCTCAAGTAATTAAGGAAGGTCTCTTGCCTCATGGGTATTCTCCTCCCTTGTGAGCAATATAGAATTGTAGAGTTGGGGATGTCACCTCTGTCATGGTACTCCAAGTTCCTTTCTTAGCTCTTCTCATCCAAGATTTGATTTCACTAGTGCATCTTGGCCAAGCCTCCTTTAGGATTCTTGACGTCTTGGTGGACAAAGATTTTGTTGGTATGCAGTCCCAATGCAAGAACATCGAGAGTGTAAGGGCAATCTTGCATCACCCAAAAACATATTTTATTTTGATTTTTGTTAGGTTTGGTGAATAACCATGAAGTTTATTTCCATTAAAAAGTATTGTAGAGTGGTTTAGAACTTTCGAATTTTAAAAAAGGGTTAAATTTAATAGGGCCTATAATTTTAGTAAGTTTGCATTTGAGCATGTAGGGACTTGAAATTTTCTCCAAAATTCCAAAATTGAATTTTGTACATTTTGGGTGAGTTTCAAGTCATGACAAGGTTTGTGAGAGATGTTATCAAAGATCTAAGTTTTAAATTTCTCAACAGATCCTTTAAAATTGGTTTTTGAGGCTTCAAATGATGTTTTAGGGCCTTGAAAATTGGGGGAATGAGATACAACAAATTTTATGTACATAGAGCAATTTGAGATCTTCAATTAAAAAATTGGGCTCAATTTGGTGCTTGGATAAAAAGTTATGGCTCTTGGAAGTTGGGCTATTCTTAGGCGGGAGTTACAAATTTCATTTTTTTTCTTAAAGGCACCAATAAGCTATTTATGGCAATTTTTGAGTCTTTTTGAGTAGTGGAGGAGAAGGTACTAAGTTGTAAGAAAGGAGGAAAGACAAAAAATAGAAGTAGATTTAAAGACATAGAATAAAGAAGACTCCAAGAACTTGTGCAAAGAAGCTATAATATGTTGTAGCCTATGATGATTTCATCCTTTTACTTTTTTTGTCTCATTTTTGTAATGTAACATATGTTTAGTTTAATAAAATAATATTCCAATTTTATATGAAAAATCTGCATTGTGTGTTGAGTGTTTTGCCCCTCATTAAGTTATATCAAAGTGGGAGTTTCCAAGTGCGTAAATAGATTGCCAAATGTGATGTAGTTTGCACCAAGAATTGTTGGTTTGTGAGAAAAGTGATCAGAATGCCTCCATGAAAAACTGTTGTGGTGGAAGAAATATTGTTATTCCAAGAGGGTTTTAGAGCCCTATGAAGACAAGTTCAAGCACTTAAAGATAAGACATGTAGAGGGTTTCAAACAAGAAGACATGAAAGAGAAGAAAAAGAAGCACAATCTGAAGAAGAACAAGAGGTAGTATATAAGACCTCGATCAAGTTAGATTGTTGAAGACCCTCTCCAAAATTGGGAAAAGGCCAAAGATTAAAGTTTCTACATTTTCTCAAAACCTATATCTAAAAGAGTTGATTGATTGGATTAATAATATGGGAAGAGTAGTTTGAGTATTAGTAGGTGGAAAATATTGAGAGGGTCAAATTTGTAAAGACCAAGATAAAAAGTCATGCAAAAATCTAGTGGAAAGGACAACTACAAAGATGCAAAAGAGGAAAAATAACAAGATGAAATTGGATGGTGGAAAAGTTAAAAAGAGTTCATCCTTGTTGGTTATGAGTTAGAGTTGCTAAAGAAGATGCAAGGTTTGCAACAAGTAGGTAAGTTTGTTAAAGAGTACATAGAGGGTTCTACAAGGTCATCATCTGAACAAACCATTCAAAGGCCAATGAAAAGGTAGCCCATTATATTAATGGGTTGAAGCCAATGAGCTAAGTTTTGTCAGAATAATTGTCCTAGAATATGTTTATCCGTTTGCCTTGAAGGTAGAAGATAAGCTAAACATAAGATTTGAGATCAAGAAAAGAGGAAAAGGTCATGGAAGAAGGATTGTTGGAACATCATATGGAAGACAAAATGAAGAGTGGAAGAAGAATGAAGAAGCTAGGACAAGTCAAAATAAAAAAGGAGATAACACCTAACACCCTTGACCAAAAAAATGGTGAACAAAGAGGAAGAGAAAGATCTAGTCGGGGGCCTAGAAGAGGAGTCTTTTGTGGAACATATTTTTAGTGTGGAGAAGAACATCAAGCATATGAGTGTGTGCAACACCAATGAAGTACAAATAGAAGACTTGAAGATAATGCATGAGTTGCACATATAGATGAAGATGTTGAATTTGAGCATTTTGAAGATGCAAAGAGAGAGAGACAGAGACAGAGAGTCATTATTTGGAGAGCCTTGTTGAATGCAAAAAATTAACCAATTTAAAGGAAGAGCTTATTTCAAACAAGGTGTAAACTAGGAGATAAGTGTTGTGATGTGATTGTGATAGTGAAAATACATATAACCTAGTTTTATAAGAGATGGTTAGGAAGTTGTAGTCGGAAATGAGGTATCCACACATTTCCAAAAAGGATGTAGAATGACCACAAAGCTTTGGCCAATGAGAAATGTTTAGTGAAATTCAAGATTAATAATCACCATGATGAGGTATTGTTTAACATCATGCCTATGGATGCTTGTCATATATTCTCTCTAGAGGTTGTGACAATGTGATTGACATGTAGTACATGATAGACATGCCAATAGCTATTCTTTGACAAAGGATGGAGTTCACCACAATTTGAAGCCCCTAAAGGAGATGAAAGAAAATGTTTGTAGTAGTGCAAGAATGTTTGGTTGATGGTAGAATCATTTTGGATGGTATGAAGCATGGGTGTATGTGCTTTGCATTGATTCCTTTGGTTGGAAGAGTTCCAAGATATTGTATCGGATGATGTACCTAAAGGTTTCTCACCAGTGAGGAGGATTAGTCACTAGATGAATTTGATGCTAGGAGTTAGTTTGCCAATTAAGGCAACCCGTAAATGGCCCTAGTAGAGAATGGGGAGCTGAACATACAAGTTCAAGAGCTATTGAAGAAAGGATTGATTTGAGAATTTAAGTCTATCTGCAATTTATACAATGCTAACACCAAAGAGGCGTGGAGAGTGGAGAACGTGTATAGATGTTTGAGCCATTAACAAGATTAAAATAAACTATATATTTCTATTGCTTAGGATGGATGACACTATGGATTGCTTGAGTGGAGCCAAGCACTTCACATTTAGGTTGACTTGAAGAGTGGATATCACCAAATCTATATTTGAGAAGGAGATTAATGGAAGTCGACCTTTAAAATTGAGGGACTGTACAAGTGGTTAGTCGTGCCATTTGGGCTAACCAATGCACGAAGAATGTTCATGTGGTTTGTGAACAAGGCATTTAATTTATTTTTGAGTAAATTTGTCCCTTTTTATTTGGATGACCTTTTGATTTTCAATAAGACTTTGGGGAGAACTTGATGCATGCTTGTAGAATTTTTGAGAAGTTGAGGGAGAAGGTGTTGCTTAACCTAAAGAAAAGCAATTTTGTGAAGCAGTTGGTATACCTAGGAATTTTGGTCTTAACTAAAGGTCTTAGAATGGATCCAAAAAATGTGAAGGTTATCATTGAATGACATACACCAAGGAGTTCTAAAGAGGTAAGATGTTTTCATTGTTTGACAAGTTTTTATAGTAAGTTAATCAAGAATTTCAATAGTATTTGTGCATTGTTAATTGAAACAATAAGAGGTGACAAAAATAAGATTAAGTCGACTACAGGAGAAACTAAGAGTTTTGATATGTTGAAAAAGAAAGTTACAAAGCAACCTATTTTGACATTTCTAGATTTCAGCAAGGTATTTAAGTTATATTGTGATGCTAGTGCAGTGCTATAAGAGTTGTATTGAGTCAAGAAGGTAAACCTATTTCATATTTTAGTGGAATGTTAAATGATTCCAAGAAAAAGTATTATAGCTATGATCAAGAGTTTTATGTTATGGTTTAGGCTTTGAAGAAATGGAGACATTAATTGTTGCCAAAAGAGTTTGTTTAATATACTAATCATCAAGACTTGCAATATCTTAATAGCTAAGGAAAGTCGAATCAAAGGCACTTAAAATGGGCTATTTTCTATAGAGTTGTACTTTTGTTTTGAAACATATGAGTGGAAGGTCAAATAGAGATGCAAATTCCTCAAGAAAAAGGAAAAAATTGTTAACAAGGATGAAGATAGAAGTTGCTGGGTTTAGTGAACTCAAAGGTCTGTACCCTAAAGATCCAAAATTTTCAATAGCTTGCAAATCTTGTTTGGAACATGTTACCTTGGATAGCATGAGATGGTATGAATTCATAATCCAAAAGGGTAATGCTATACAAAGGAAGCTAGTTGTACATTCTAAGGAGTTCTTTGAGAGAGAACCTAATTAAGGAAAAACATAGTGGATGGTTGGCTGGACACTTTGGTTAAGATAAGACTATTACTATTGTATAGTGAAAATACTATTGGCCATAGTTGCATGAGGATGTAAAGAAGTTTGTGCAAAGTTGTATATGCCAAATAACCAAATGAGCAAGTTAGAACATTGGAGTATATCATTAAATTTACCAAATAGACCAAGGAAATATATAAAAATAGATTTTGTTATTGGTTTACCAAGGACATAAAGAGGATGACTCAATATTTTTGGAGGTTGATAGATTTTTGAAGATGACATATTTCATTCCATGACAGAAGACTAATGATGTAATTCACATTATAGAGATGTTTTTCAAAAAGGTGGTAAGACGACATAGTCTACCAAAGAGTATTATTTCAAGTGGAGATACCAAATTTGTTGGGTATTTTTGGAGTACCTTATGGAATAAATTCAACATTGATTTTAAGTTTAGCTCCTACACACCATCCATAGATGGATGAACATATAGAGGCGATGAATAAGAGTTTGGACAACCTGTCAAGATGCTTAGTAGTAGATAAAGCCCAAGTTGAGGAAGAACATTGTTTGGATAGTTATATGTGTGATCCACTATATAATAATTATCTTCTTTTGACATTTATTGTTTCATCCTATCTTTTTGAGTGATTTGTTTTGCATTGTTCGAAATTAAATTTGGAGGTCTAATTGGCTTTCTAGCAAAATTTACAGGTTTGGTTTGATAAACTATCTCATGTATTGATAAGAATATTTTCACAAGTATACATGTTGGTAAACTAGTTTGCATTTTTCTGCATTTCATTCTTTAGTTGTGCATTTTAGGGTTTAAGATTTGTAGTGTGTCAAGAGCCTACTTCCAAGATTTCAAGTCTCAATCACTTTTACAACAAAAATTAAAAGGTTTTGTTCTTTGGATCAGAATTTGACAATGTATTGTGTCTTTGTTGAATCACCAAAATCCTCTGCATTCTTTCACAGTGATTGGTTTGTTTGTACAATTTTGGGAATATGGTTAAGATGGTATAAGGTTTCAGTAATATGGGTTTCAAGTGATTTGATGCTCTATAGTATAGTATTCTTTATGATGAAGTGTGTCAATTGGTTAGAGTTACCTTGTTTCAATCCGATCAGTGGATTAATTCTCTTGTGCCTCAATTTGATTATTGATTTCTTTAGGAAATGATTGAATAAAGGTTGTAGATGGTCTTCATTATTCATCTTGGTCCACATGATGTTTTGAGGTTCTCTTCGATGATAAGAAGGCAAACAATCAACAATTTTGACAAGTAGTATTGATGTTTGGGTTGATAGAATGTTCTCCTTCACATGCAGTTGAGCTTAACCTACTTTATGTCTTTGAAGGATATGTTAAGATATGTTTGAGGTTCACCTTTTTCTTGGGTTGATCTACACACTAATTTTGTGGTTGATACATATGTTCAAAGCTAACCTATTTTAGGTCACACATTTCATTTGATAGGTCCTATTGAGCCAACCTAGCAGAGTATATATAAGGAAGGATGGATCATTTGTGAAAGATATATATTATGCGTGATAAATGATGTGATGTGTGAAGTATTACAATGATGTTCTAGTTGAGTATGAAGTGTGCAAAATAAGAGGAGCATGGTATATGTGCCTAAAAAGCGACTGCAACATCAACATTCATCAGATGTATTTCTTACAATAATTCAACTTATATAGTTCATTTTAATATTCATATATCTTGCTAGGAGCTAGGAGATTGTCTCCTCAATAAATTATTTGTATATTTCCCTAGGGTGGTGAGCTTTAACCTGCAAGTCTATTTGGGGAGCAACAAGCTTCCTTGGTAGTGTGCCTAAAACAAACATTGCATTAACAAGTTTCATATAGTTTGAGTTGATCCTCACCATGGTTTTTACCTCCTTCGGGTTTCCATGTAAAAATCTTGGTGTTCTTGTGTGGTGTATGTTATATTTTTGTTCTTCACTTCTACGGATTTGATTTAATGGTGAAATAAATAATGAATGGTTAAATAGTTAATGCTAATTCACCCCCCCTCTCAACATCCAATTTGTGTTCAATAGAGAGAGCATTGGAAACATTAGTAGTGATATTATCCTCTTGCACAAAAGTATCCTCATGAGTAGGACAACTTTTGGGAGAGGGACAAACATAATTCATCAATGCTTCATCTCCAGAGGGAGGTCATTGAAGTGAATAGAAAGTAATCTATCATTAGGAAAAGCATCAATGATATCATCCTCTTGCACCAAATTATCCTCATGAGGGAGGTATATTTGTGTTAGATTATTTGTCATTAATGTCAAATATTTGAGCGAGGCTATATCTTGAAGATGCAAATTATAAAGCAACCAAGTGACATATAATTAATAGGATTAATAAAAACAAATAGCAATAGTTGTTATTAACTAATAGGCACTAATCACCTTATGAGAAGATAGACAATAACAAAAGCAACACTTATATGAAGGCAATGATTTGGTTCAAGGTAAATTTTTTATTAAAGACCTTTTCTTTTTAAGGAAATCAACATAAAGCATTAATTAGGCTTAATTAGACAATTAACAAAAGAGAAGACAAAGGCATAAAAGACAACTCATATAAGTCAAAATTTGTCTTACTGAAAAAAGTAAAACATCTTGTCTTATTCAGATGTCACAAAAAAGATGTGTAAATGCACTGATTTAAGGACAAAAGTTAGTCATAAATGACAAGGATATTTAGGAATTTTACTTATTAAAGATCTTTTCTTTTTAAGGAAATCAACATAAAGCATTAATTAGGCTTAATTAGATAATTAACAAAAGAGAAGACAAAGGCATAAAAGACAACTTATATAAGACAAAATTTGTCTTACTAAAAAAGTTAAACATCTTGTCTTATTCACATGTCACAAAAAAGATGTGTAAATGCACCGATTTAAGGACAAAAGTTAGTCATAAATGGAAAGGATATTTAGGAAATAAAACTAATTTCCAAAGGCAACATTTCATAAGGAAGTGCTAATAAAAAATAATATCCCTAAAGAAAGAGATTCATAAAAATATAATTTGCACAAAGGGGTGCAATCTGTTTGAAGGAAAATTTTATATAAAGGGGTGTGATTGGTGACGAATGCATTTTGATTCTAAAGAAAAGAGTTTAATATCCTATTTGTTTTAATGAAAAGGTATGTTTATATAAAGACATGTCTCACTTTATAGATGTCTAATAAAGATATATATAGAGAATTAATTTGAAGGAGAAGTGTGTTGTGATTGAACAAAGTAGATAGATCAAGCATATACATCAAATCTAGAGAGAAATATATGAGAGGATTATTTTAGATTTGATGAGAAGAATTGAGGAGTTCATAGAAGATTTTGAAGAGGATATTGTGATAACTTTGTGGCAGATTTACGATCAATCTATAACGAGTTTGAGAAGGAGATTAATAATAGTTTGAAGATGAGAGTGATAGCTCTTGTGAAGACAATTTGAATGATGGGTTGGTGTCTCTAGTGAGTTGGCACTCACAAAGTGAATAAGGGGTTGGTGCCTCTAAAATTTGTAACAAGAAATTTAATACAAGTACTATTTTTGTTGTGGTTTCCTCTCACAAGGGTTTCCACGTAAAAGTTATTGTTGTTTCTCATTGTCTTCTCATATGTGCTAATTTAAAATCAAAGCATAATTGAATTGAATAAGTTTTAAAAAAATTAAAAAGAATATTGTTATACCGATTCAAACCCCTGTCAGTATAACCATGTGCTCATCACATTTTAGGAGGACCAACATCATTCTTCAAATCATCATCCCTAAGAGGGAGATTGTTGATAAAAGTATTAGTAATCTATTCTTGCATCAAAATGTCCTCATTGTTTAGAATTGTTTTGGGATAGGGACTATCATTGACCTTAATTGTATAGCATGAAACATCTACCAAAGCATATGTCACAATTTCAAAAGCACTGGCTAGGCCATGCATCACAAATTTCAAAACATTTACCAAAGCTTTTAAGAACATGAATGTGAAATATACGATATGCATCAAGGCTCTTAAGAAAGTAAATGTAATGTATATATATGACCTCTTTCGAATCTTTTAAGAATGTGAATGTGAAACATAAGGCATCTTTTAAGAAAGGAAGTTTAAAACACATAACATCTTTCAATTTTTTTAAGAAGTGAATGTGAAACATAGGAAAGAGAAACATTCTTGAATAATTTTTGAGATATGATTTGGGTGCATGGGTGATATATTTTAGAAATGATTGCAAATGTATATCCATTAAATGCATACAACCCAAAGCTAAAATTGAAAATAAAAAAATATGCAAGTGTAAGACATGTAGGGTTCACAAAAATATAGTGGATAAAAATGGGATCTAAGCTTGGATTGCAAACTAGAGACATTCAATCTCCATTTTCAACATTCATTAAAGAATAATCAATAGGCCCAACTTCAAACCCTTAGGAGAGTTGGGCATTTTTGATTGACTATTCCTCTTTTGTGATTTGATTGATTGTGATTGGTGTAGCATCATAAATTGCATCCCTATGCAATTTCTTGCTCAAGTAGGCCCTATTTTAGCATGTATGGCCTCCCCCATACGATCTCATTCACCTAGCTCAACTCCATATGTCATTCTAGCTTCTTCCTCCCATTTTGGACCTCAAGTCCCAATTTGGGGCCACATTAGAGGGAGCGTGACACCTAGGGTGATCCACTCCCACGAGTAGGCTAATCAAGGCACCGTGCTCCCCAATATTTGGGCCCAAATTCAATCCGCATAATGGTCAATATCATTAGTACCTCTGGGGATTATTTTCGACGGCCTATCGTCGAAATTTTGACTATTTTTCATTGGACTGCCAACAAACGAATTCGTCGTCGGACATTCCAACAGTGCCAGCTGAAGATGGTGAAAAAGAGGGTGAGGTGGATTAGTTAGTAAACATGCAAATCAAACATGGAAGCATATGAAATCAAAGACATAACTCAAAACACATGAAAACATGAATGATATTCATATACCTCACAACCTTTTTACCTCTCCCTCAGATTGAGCTTAATGAAGTGAAGGTGCCCCTTGATGATGCTCCACTTGATGTGCTCCTTTGATTGCTTGATGTGAGAGGCTCTCTAATATTGTGCACAAATGGATAAGAATGGATCTTGAGGAATGATATGGATGAGAGATGATTTTGACATGGTAAGGATGCTATGATGATTTTATAGGCTAAAACTAATAGCATAAGCTTACTAAACTTGGAGATGATGAATGAAGGGATGGAGTCCTCAATTTATAGGAAGAGGAGAGGAAGAATGGATGGCTAGGATGAATCCAAGATGAAGGGCTAGGATTTCTTGTGAGCTCACACAAGGCCCAAGAGAGGGTGTGGAGACCAAGAGATATGCCTTAAAGGTATTTCTTGTCTCCACACTCCTCAAGGTGCATTGGGAAGACTTCCCAATGTTCCTTGAGAAGAGAAATGGATGGGACATTCCTTGAAGAATGGGGAGGAGGAATTTAAAATTCTCCAAAAAGGGATGATCATGGGGATTGGAGGAATAAGAAAGAATTAAAAATTCCTTGGGAGAGGAGATGCCTAGAGGAATGTGAGATTTTGAAAATTTCACATTCACCTAGGAAAAGAGAATTTAAAGATAGTGGTTGGATGGAAGGGACAAGGAGTTGAATTTGTGGCTAATCATGATGATTAGCCACTAGCAACTCATTAGGAGGGGGATTAGAGGAAAGATTAGGTGGGATAGGATTTGTAGGAGGATTTGACTAGGAGAGAGAATGAGTGGAGGGAATTAAAAATTAGAAGAATAAGGTTAAGTGAGTTTAGGGAATTTCTAGAAGAATTTATTAGGTTAATGATGGATTAGGAAGATGATTTGTAGGAATCACATGACTAGGTTAATTAATTAGAATTAATCAACTGAGTGGGTTTAGAGGAAATAATTATTGGAGGGGACTTTAGAGGAATAGGGGAATAATTAATTTATTTGATAAATTAATTATTGGACAATAGTGACAGGATTAATTAAATTAGATTTAATTGATTCTGAAAGGAATAAGGATAACACAATTAAAGTCAATTAATTATGTTGATAGGCTTAAATTAATTAAATATTAATTTTAGGTGTCTACACCAGCTAATGTCGGAATTCCGACGACACTTTGAACTCTTCCGACGACGGCCATGATCGTTCATCTGGCGAGAGAACGTCGTCGGGCGTAGAGTATCCTCCTCGGATGGACGTTGGAATTCCGACACCTACAAGGAACTTGCACCGATGAGGATTACGACGAGCGTTTGAAACACTAGTACATTTGGTGCTAATTTTTGATGGCCTATCATTGAAATTCCGACCACTTTTCGTCGAACTACCGACAAATAAAGCCATCAAAAAATCATCGTCAGACTTCCCGACGATGCCATTGAAGGTCGACATTCCGACGACACCATGAACTCTTCCGACGATGGCCATGATCTCTCCTCTGACCAAAAATATCGTCGAATTGACGTCGAAATGCCGACGTGCCCCCACTACTATGTATCAACGATCGTCCGACAAGGAAGTGTCGTCGGACATAAAACATCCTCGTCAGATGTTTCTTTAGTTGGTGTCAGACGTCCGATGGATACCAAAAACTTTGCACCAATGAGAATGATGTTGGTCTGATGGTTCAGTCATCGGTGCAAAGTTTAGTTCTCATCGGAAATCCGACGTCAATTTATTTTGTTATTTTTTTTTTTGATTTTTCCGTACCGTAATTGGTTCTCCTTATCTAGACGTAAAGCACAACTCATTGATATGTATAGTGAATGGTATTCTATCCCCATCAGCTACCAATAGGGGGCATAGGTTTCAAGCTAATATGAGGGGCACTATTTTCAAGCTAATATGAGGTGCACCATGGTTGAAAAGGAAGGGACAACACCAATGGAAGAAGAGCAACCCAATCAGGGAGATGAAATTACTTTATCTACTTTATCTAAGTTAGTTGTTCTTGTTCTTCTTTGTTCTTTTCATAAGTTAGTTGTATGAGTCACATTTGGTTTGCAATGACTTTATCTACTTGAAACCTACTTTGGATGTTTTTCTTAAGCTTGTAGCCTTTGACTCTCTTGCATGTTTTCAACAATTCCCCCCATCAGGTTTCTATTTTAGGTTATCAACCTAATGGGAATGGTACAACTCTATCTTAGTAGAAAAGTCCATTTTCCTTCAACATATTCTCCCCAAGTTTGGTATCTGCCTCGAATGACCATTTATCATATTCTATAAAACTCTAGTACCATAAAAATTTCATAGCACCAGTCACATAGAGGTTCACATTCACTAGAATCAAGAGCTTATTCGTAGACCAATTGTTCATATCCAACACCTCCTAAATTATAAATAGATGTCAACACCTTCACAAAACACTTTACAATAAGTTTTTTCATATATGATATTTTCTCGAGATGTAAGAGGTTGCTTCTTTAAGGTATACTTACACCATGTTCAATGAATAGAGATTAATTCACCTTGTGTTTGGTGATAGAGAGATGTGTGGGGGCCCTGTGCATCCGATCAACAAGGTTAGAGATCATGTTGTAAAGGAAGAACACAAGCACTATTGACTGTCCTAGAAGGACAAACTATGACAAATTGAAATTACTAGTGTTATTGCTACAAAACAGAGTC
Source organism: Cryptomeria japonica (assembly GCF_030272615.1). NCBI lineage: Eukaryota > Viridiplantae > Streptophyta > Pinopsida > Cupressales > Cupressaceae > Cryptomeria > Cryptomeria japonica. The sequence continues at coordinate 26,191,110 of NC_081408.1, read as the reverse complement.
TTCTTGGAGGGTTTGGGAGGTTGGAAGTCCAAGAAAATGGTCCTAGTTCTTGTGTAGGTTCTACAAGTCAGTTTCAAGGGTTTTTTTTGAAAGGCATAGATGTGTTGATTTGGCCTTTGGCCATCAACGTTGATAGTCCTAATTGCAAAGGACTAGTAACCATCAATGATAGTATGTGTGGCATTGTTGAGATCCACTAATTTGCACTTTTTATGATGTCACAATCCCAATAATAGTTTACCATGATGTTTATATTGCCTTGTAATGTTGGATCAAGCCTTGAAAGGGTGATCAAAGTCTAGTGGCCAATAGGTGTGTCCAAGGGTACCCATAAAGGATGGGATATGAAACCATTGTCATTGCGAATTGAAACACTTGTGAATTTTTAAGTTGTGAATTCTTATGTTATGCATTTGCTAATTATTGTTATCCAGTGAATGACCTTTTGGCCATTTCCTTGTATTAAGTTCATTTCTATATCTTCTTAAGCATATTTGTTTATTTTGCTTCTCCTTGAAAAAGTGAATGCAAAGAACCTATTGAAGATCTTATACTTGGTTCTCATAATCACAAGATGATTGTTCTTGATCAAGTATTAGAGTGAGACATATCTACACACCAACAATATTATAGGTAGACTAAAATTAAATAACAATTAACAAAATAGTGGAAGAACGTTAAATTTATAAAGAACTACTATCATACTTACAAACTTACAATAATGTCTTGAAAGTTATTTTCTTTGGCTATCATGTCTCTCAACCATCTTCAATTTCTAATTTGTTATCTCTATTAGTTTATCTCAATTTATATTTACCGGTGAGCATGATAACATGAGCACAAGGATCATGTGACAAACACGATCGCTTGCCAATTCTAGGGTTTCTACATATAATCAATCTATGCAGAATGAATTGGTCTCTAAGGAACCCTTGTAAGGGATTTCTATCAATGGGTAGACAAAAGTGACAAAGTTTGCCCGACTATTGAACCATGGCCTACACTCCATTGTCTAGATCTTTGCCCCATGATCACTATAATTAGTGGGAAGATATTGAAAAGGGTATATTCTCATTATTTTTAATTGTGAAATTCATCATTTTTTCATTAGAAGTCGATTGGATATGGTAGAGAAGTGAATTACCTTCATTTCAGCTCATGTAGCATTGAGATCCATTGAAATTTGAAGAAGATATAACTATTTTTCCAAAAACTATCAAAACCCTCACTAGGGTTTCCAATGAGTGGGAAAAAAATGTATTTTTGGCCTTTTCACCATTAAAAATTCACACCACTAGTTAAAAAGGCTCTTGTAAATATGTATTTTCATTTCTCTTTCTTTCAGGTCTCCAAAACCTCTGAGACACATGCTAGATTTGATTGATTGGTCTGATATTCATCATGTATCGGACCTCTGGGATAGTAACATAGAGAAAGTGGAATATAAGATAGGTGGGAGTGAAGTGCCTTGGATGGAATGTTGGAAGAGATGTGTGGGACCCCTGCACACCCCATAGAAGCATTTAGAAGCCATAAAAAAGTACCATGGACCAAATATTAATGACTGTCCCAAGGGTACCAGTTGTGACAATCACAATTTTATCAGTGATACTGCTTACTCAAACAAGTTGTGTTTGGAAGCCCCAGGTGTGGATATGTAATGTTAATGAAATATCCTAAGAGTAGCCCTTACACTAGTATGCACAAACCTTGGTGTCAAAACGGTGTTGGTGTGGCCTTGGGCCAATGGTGATTGACTGTTACAATTACAACAATGATCTCAAACACAATTTACGGTGTTTATAACTCTATTGTCCCAATCTACTTGTATATATTTTCACAAAACAATGAACAACCCAACCATAGCTATTAATAAGATTTCCCCATAAAATGCATTCAAAACGTATCATCATTGATAGGATAACTGACTTGCATTTAGTAAGAGACCTCAATGAGTGGAGTTTCATGCTGAAAAGAGTACTTGCAATAAAGATATTGAAATCAACGAGACATTATGCATTCAAAATCCAAAAGGAAGATCTAATATTTATGAATGAAACTGGAAATCAATCTAAGTTACATGTTTGATATCTTACTTATATCATGGCAACATAAAATGTATACATGCACTCAACATACCTCTTTGCTTGTTTATTTGAGAATGTTGCTAGGAATTAATAGGTGAGTGATACATTGATCTACACATGAAACACTTGTAATTTCCTGATACTTTCATCCCTTGATCAAGGCCACGTACCCCCTAATACTTGAAGATTGTTTCCACCCTCTTGATTACTTGAAGTCCATTCTCAAGTCACACTAAATCAAAATATTTAGTAGAAAATAGTGACCACAGCCAAGGTAGCCCAAATTTACTCATACTCAACATAATAAGAAATAACTAAATCACTTGGACCATTATTCATAACATAACCTCTTTTCACATCATGGAAGGCCAAAATTACTAGGATCAGGCTTCTTCAAAGGAGCCATTGTTTAGAGCCACCAAACTATCAACAAGAGTATCTAATTTATTTTGGTATGTGATAAAGAAGGGACTTTTCTTTTCTATAGCCCAGGTGATAAAGAAGGGACTTTGGTCCCAAAACCGTTGCTCCACATCCTAGAGTGAAATTACACTCACAAGGCTAGGGTTGTCATCATGCAAGTGAAACTGGCTCATCAACAAAACATGGAGGGTTAAAGGTCAACTCTATAAGAGTGGTTTATACCCAAACCTAACTGCACTCTTGACCCCAAATATTGTCCCTAGTTGAAGGAAGACTGGCTGCATAAAACCCCTATATAGCTGATATAGCTAGGTGAGCATAACACACATAAAATATATCTACTAAATCCTCACTTAAAAATAATTCCTTGGTCATATCAATATTCATGGATGCACAAGAAGGACTGACTTATTACTAAACTATTTATTTATATTTTGAATAATGTGAGATTGGTGTATGGTCTTAGATCATTGCTTATTCATTAGGCATCAGAGTCACAATGCATTATGAAACAAACAAATTGGAATAAAAAGTGGAGCTATGTATTTGCAATTTTGCACACAACTAAGATCATTATATTTTGTAGCAAAACATACCTAGTAATCCATTCAATGACATATGTTAATATATAAAATGAGAGGATCATTACAATACTTGCATTGTTCTTAGAATGTTGTTACATTCATTTGAACCAATCTTACACTCATGCCAACAAATGTGACATGGTAAAATGCTTGGTTATGGCCAATAAATCTTCTTGAATATACACCTAATGCCATGGAGACATTCTACAGCAGAAGCTGCTTACAATACTACTCTTCTTTGATTCCACAGATTTGTAATCTTTCAAAAAATTGCATGTGGAGTCTATGGATTCCTCGCGATTTCTTTGGTGTTTAGAGACCATAGCTGAACTAACCTCTTCCAAAATGGATTCCAAAACATTAATTAGTCAATGTTAGGCATGAAACCTAACCTGTGGTAGTGTAGTAGTGCCAAATCTAAGGGCAAGGGAGAATCTCAACCAAAAAGGGCATCTTAGATCAAATAACGGGTTGAGCATTGAATTCTGCTAGTTGGGAGACCTTCTACATGCATGGTGGTAGTTGGGAGAAAAACTAGATGTTTATTTTGGTGCCCAAACTCAATTTAAAAAATATGCTTTTGGTTCCAAGCGAGGCTCGAGGCTTGGGAAGTAGCTATAGGTTGGGGAGTTGGGAGTGGAAGTGGACCTAGAACCAAAACCTTTAGGTTTTGGGTTCCAAGTCCCTTCTGGGCTCTAGAAAAAGGGAAGTGATAAAGAAGGGAGGAAGAAAATACAGAATAAAGTAAGGAAATAAAGAGGGAGTTCTAATTTATTTTGGTATGTAGCCTCTACTACTCTTTTTCTTGTTGAATGATTTTGCAATATTTTGAGAAGATTGCAGGGCATGAAGTAATACTCATAAGGAATGACGGAGCTATGTAAAGCACAAACCATACATATGAATACATGCAAGGCATGAATCATAAATGTAAACCATGAAGTAATACATAAATACACATAAGGTACAAGTATATATGAGAAAGGTTCTCATGGAGTGGACATGCTAAAGATACATCAATCATGAAGCATACAAGAGAGGGGTATTCATGGAATAGACATCTGAAAACATCTCATTCATGAAGCAACAAAATGCTAAAGAAAATGTCAAGTAATAAAAAAAACTTACAAGGATGAGACATATTCATAACTTTTGAAGTCCCGCCATGGATATCAATACTAGAAGCAACTCATATTGTTAGTGTACATACAATACAATATGGGAGTTTGTTATACCCAACAAATTGTGGTGTTGTTGTTCGTGTTGGTTCTGTTGGACCTTGCAATTAAGATTCAATATACATTATTGAATAATATTAAATGTGCAACATAATGAAATATTGAATAGTGTGTTATCTTATTGAGCTTCTCTTGGTTTCGAGAATAGTTTAATATTCTCTACTTAACAGGGCCAACCATTTGAAGGTGGAAGCTCATTTGGCCCCCTCTAACATCACTCTAAATTCCCCGTTAACATCTAACATTCATTCATTCATTCTTTCTACAATTAATAAAATACAACATTCATTCATTAATATCACATAACGTTCATTAACACATAACATTGATTAACATTAATTAACATGCAACATTGATTAATATTAATTAACACATATCATTCATAACCATTCATTAACACATAAAAATCAATCATTATCAAATAAGGTAGATTACAATAATTTCTTTTCTTGTTTTTTCTTTGAAGCTATGAAAAGACTAAGTGGAACATCGTTTTCTTCATCATTTCCCCCCTCTTCAATTGTTTCACCCTCTGATTGTGATCTCGATGTATGCCTAGTCCTATACTGAGGACGAGGACACTAAAGCGAAGGGGGGTCTTCTGCAATAACAAAGAAATGGGTTAAATTCATTTTTTATTTTTATTATTGTTACAAGTATTTCATTAATTTAGAGAACATAACTATTGTGCTCTTTACCTGATGGGGCCACATCATTTTGTATAGCCTCAACCTCAACATTGTGAACATCCTCTAGGTCATATGGAGTTGAAATACTAAAGGTTACATTAATGGTGAACACCAATTGCAATTATATTTGTTGAAAGGAATAACAATGGTCCTCTTTACTTGATTGGGGAACATCACGTTCTTGATGTTGTGTACCCGGATCATGCTCCACTTGGTCACCACCGACTACATGCTCTAAAGTATTAACAAAAAAGGTTACATTATTTACTACTCTAATTACAAATTAAGATGTTTAATTGTATTAATAATTACATAAATAAATTTGAATAGCAAATGAATACCTCCACTACTAGGATGCACATCTGGACCTTCATGTGCAGGTGGTGTTTCAAAATTAGCAGGCTACATTCCAATGTCATGCACATTGTTATCATTGTTTGCTTATTTAAAACAAATATAGTCACTTTATGTTGGAACTCGACATCAATTAGATTATTGGTAAAGTATTCAATTTGAAACAATTTTCATTTAGCTTATTTACTTGTGTGACGAATGCACTAGAATCTTGTGTTTGCCCACTCAATTCTCGTAGTCGATCATCCACGACTGTATAGCCTTGTTGGTAGGCAATTCTCTTGTCATCTTCTATGGGCGTGCATTGTTTGAGCAAAACAAAAATCGTTTGTAATTTATGAATATTTTGATGCGATATCTCATTAACAGATACTTACAATTCATGCGGCAAATTTCATATAACCACCAGAGCCGAGTTTGTGTTTCCCATGTTTTTCTTGTCTTGCCTTGGTTTCCTTTGACGTGTCACTCAGTCTATGAAAAGTTTGAAATATGTTAGATTATATAAATATAAAGAGTAATTAATTAGTACATAATTACATTCTTAATAGTATCGCACACCTTCTTTTGGCATCTGGTGGTGTATTTCCTTTTTTCCTTTCAATTCTCTCCTTGGCATCCAAAATCAGGTCCTTCCACTCCCTCTCTAGAATCATGGGGGGAAAATCGTATTTTACATTCTTCTCTAAATGGGTCATGTATTGGTCCCTCACATACTTTAGATATGTGTCAACTTTTTCAAGGAGCTTGGTTTTGTCAAAGGTGTCATTTCCAAACCTCTCAACCATATGGTTTGTCATTTCATCTTTTAACCTTTTTTCTTGGTCATTCCACCTTTTAAAGCAAAAAAAACCCTATTAGATTCAAAAATGAACTGAAGCGACATTTATTATAGTTCAAGAAATGGATCAAAGGAAAACTATTCTAGCAATGATATGAAATCAAAATAGTGGATTAGGGTTAGTTCACATATGATGTCCCACCTTTTACATATGGTGGGCCCAAATATCTGCAAGGCAATGTCACTAAGATTTTTATAAAAAATATCATTTCCTGCAAAAAATTCATGGGATCATTAGTCCAAAATGAGTGATCAGAAAGTAAATTATAATTAGACTATATATAATAATGATTTTAAAGTACTTGGAACATTCTGTAGCTTTAAGGGAATCATTTTTTCCTCGCTCACCACTAATATGGCCTTCAACGTTCTCGTACTAGCAATATGAGAAGATCCAGGAAATGATGGTATGCTATCACCAGTAGTCACCTCTGGCGCATCCTCATGTGCATCTCCTGCTACAGAAAATGAATCCACTATGAAATGCCCCCAAGAAATAACACTTGAAGGGAAATAAACACATAACAGAAGATAGAGAAAAAGAGGGATCTACCAATAGTGGGCGGGCCAATATGACGTGCAGTAGAGGATGTCTGCATGCTACGTGTTGCCGATATTACAGTCGACAATACAGGCGGGCCTAACCTTTGATGAGGTGCCGACGACATTTGCACAGGAACATGGCTGCACCTGAAGAATAATACATTAAATATATTAAAAGTGCAAGAATTGTAAACAAGGATGAACCTTTATTATGAACATTGACAGTATCAAGTATGATGTATCTTGGTTACTCAAAGTGATAAGCCAAGCATATGATAAGCTAAGAAAATCGTCATCACTTGAACTACCTGCAACACCCTGACCATGGCCACGAGTCTCATGATGCAAAAATTGTTGTAAAAATAACATGTACATATTTTAGTTAAAGACATAAAAGAGTATAAAATATAAACCATTATTGAACTTTTGTTATAATTAAAGCTTTTATTACTACTTACTTGCAAGTTGTCTACTGTCCGAATCAATGTTTGCACCCTCTCTCGTATCTCAACAGTCTGAGGGTCCATGGATTCCAAAGCAATAATCTCTCTACTAATTTTTCTAATAGACTTTCTTAACAATTCCATAGGGTTTGTGGAATTTATAGGGTCATCATCGCTTAATCTTATTGAGTCCACATCCCTAGAGAGGTGCTCAGGTATTGCAGCCTCCTTTCCCTATCCCTGAACATTTGTCTATGACAAGAATATCATTAACAATTACAAAATTAGTCTAAAACACTAAAAAAAGGAACATAATAATGTAACAGTTTGCTTCTATCTAATTTGTACAATTACAATGAGGTTTACCTGCTCGGTAGAAGTGTCGCGACCTACATCCCTATCTGCATTATGTGATGGATCCATGTCTCCCTGTGACAAAGAAAAAATACAAAAAAACGTTAGCGAAATTAAACCAATAGACTTAGCAAAAAAAAATCATAATAAAATGGTATATTGGAGTCATTAATTGGAGGTTGGTTAATTTAAATGGTATATAGTACATACCACCCCCATGATAGTAACTTTGTTTGTATATATATGATTCAAATTATACAGCTCTTCCCCTGCACTTATTGATTTGATCGCACATACGAACACATGATTTCCCTTGTGCGCTTCAAATATGCAATTGGGTTGTTTATTAGTTGACCCAGGTCATGTACTATTTATAAAACCTGCAATATTCCTTATTGCTTTTGGCCTTCCATCAATTTATACAACCACTCGTTTACTTTGATCGTTATCTTTTTGTTGTATATAATTTGTTGACAGTGCATACCTACGCATACTTTTTTTATATTGAACAATCTGCATCCAATTATTGTAATTGTAATAAGGTCTGACAAACTCCATCAATTCAACAACTTTGTTGTAACAGACCTTTATGCTGTCCATGGAAAATAGGCCCAAACCATATAACGACAAAGGTCCTATGCGATATATCCTATCGTTAACACAAAAATCGATGTTTATTGGAGGAATTTCCTTGGGTACCCATTGTTTCTATAGATGTTTGTACCTCAAGGGCACCTCAATTTTGCCTTTGGTCTCATCATCATAAGAACATGAGCCCCCTTGAGCAAGGAAAAACTTCATGCATTTATTGAATTTTCTTGTAATCTTTTGACCTCTAGTTGATCTCCCTATTGTAGACCTACTACATGTCTCACTTTCATTTTCTATTACTGCATTTCCCTCACTCGAGAAAGCAACATATGACAAATACCTATTTGGTGGTACTTGCACTCCAACAAATGAGAGAGTTAGTTGGTAATGAGAAAGATATTTTGCAAATGAGGGTAATATTGATGAAGAAGTCGACCGTAAAGTTAATGTTGAGATTAAAATTTTAATAAGTCCAATTGGGGCCTCAAGTGTTGATAATTGTATTATATTTGTTGCGCATGTCGAGGTTTGAAAAACTAAGGAAGTTTGTTTTCCAAGTAATTTTTATAAAATAAACTGTTTCTATAGGGTGTATTGACTTATACCCATCGATCCATGAGACTGTGCAGGATCCTCGTCAAAGGGGTTCAGGTTCCTGCACATGTAATTCAATTATCTTATGTTAGCTAAAAATTACATAGTACACAACATAACTTTGTAGACAAAAAGAGTATTAAATAAAAAAATATGTTGTCATCATAATCATTGTAATTTTTTTAATTCCTTACCTTTACTTTATGTAGACTATGCAAGATCCTCAACTAAAGGGTTGCCGATGTCTGTAGTCAATGACTTGTTCCCACCAAGGGTGACAACATCACACATGGACTATACATGAAATCAACACCATCAATTGAGCATCATAAGCATTACATTTGTAAGTTGATAAACAATAAATACATATTTATCATAAGCATCATAAGCATTACATGATGTATCATCATATATGTAATTGAGCATCATAATTAGCATCACATATGTGTCATCATAAACATGTAATCCATCACATATGTATCATAAATCACCATCCATCACATAGGTAATAAACAATCCACATTCTATAAATAAACACAAAGTTCAAAAAATGTCACATGTATCATCATAAACATGTAATCCATCACATATGTATTTTAAATCAACATCCATCATATAGCTAATAAACAATCCAAAATCCATAAATAAACACAAAGTTTAAAAAATGTCACCTAAATAGTCACTCTCCCTATCTCCATCTCCTCGGGGTGGCATAGTTCTACTATAAGGACCTGCTAGAGGTCATGGAACATGAATTAAAAACATCACCACGAGCCACCTTATTAGTGTAGCCATTTCTGTGTCTATCCTATGGTAGCCATCACTATTGTTTATATTATGGTAAAAGGTGCATCATGAATTAATTATGTAATGACATTAGAATTCAAAACATAATGAATTAATTATATAACCATATAAGTCAAATTTTTTTTTATCAAGAAATCAATATTAAATTTTTACCATACATTTCATTCATCATCATGACCATCATGATCATCATCGCCATCATCATCATCATCATCATCATCATCATCATCATCATCATCATCATCATCATCATCATCATCATCATCATCATCATCATCATCATCATCATCAACTTCTTCTTCTTCTTCTTCTTCATCATCATCAAGTAACTGTCGATCGTAATCATCTTCTGCATCATCTTCAACTTCTTCAGTATCTTCTTTTTCAATCAAATTATACTTTATCGACCGACCTCTTGGATCATGTCTAACAACAAATGACCAACCCGGTTTATGTGGAACCTTTGAGTAAAATACCTACTCACATTGGCTTGGAAGAACATAGGGCTCATCCCCAACTGGTTCAAATGACCTTGTATTAACCATTGTAAAACCATTATCATGTTCAATAACAGTTCTATCAGGATCATTTTTATTCAATTGTTAGCCTGTACCATTTCACAACGAACAAAACTAATTTGAAGGAATTAAAGTCACACTCAAGTATATCATCCAAAATTCCATAGTATCGATTTTGAGACTCTTAAGGATTTATGTCGTTTCTCGATGAAATATTTGTCACCTCAAAGACTGCAATTATCCCAGAATCACAAGTTTTCTTCATGTCATCCAACTTTTTGATGTGAAATTTATGACCATTGTAGCACATAGCGTTGTGGTGTTTGACCTGCGATATGTCAAACATGTAAAAATTATTGCATCGTGAGTTGATAAACATATGGGTGATTAATAAATTTATACGTACCTGTTTATCTCTTAAACCATATGCTAAATCAATTTCCCTTTGTGTAACATTGGAATCTCCATTATGATGAGCTTCTTTAACCAATGAAACCACACCTTCCTATGTTAATGTGCAAGCAGAATGTTGACAACGTTCAATCCATACCGTCATCCAATTAAGATTGTTTGCAATATACAAATGTAGTGCATCCCACTCTCGATCAACTGTACAAAAAATAAATTGATGTCTTAAAACCAATTTATTTTGAAGATTAAGGATTAATTAACTACAATAACATCTTATAATTACGTCTCACTTTTCTTAATCTACCTTTCCCCGCCAAGTACTCCCCTTCAAATTTGTTAATGGGGTTGGGATCCCAAATGCGATCCACGTGTATCTTTGCTGCAAAATTAGAAAGATATTAAAAAATGTACACCATAGTCTGGTATACCATATATCCCTCCACCATAGAACCCTCAGGATGTGCTCTTTGTCGAACCAAAGCCTTCAAAAATTTCAAGTGCTTCTCAACCATCCACATTGACTTAGTGTGTATAGGTCCACACAGTTCAATCTCCTCAACTTGGTGTATGAGGGAGTGTTCTTGTGCATTGAAAAAAGATGAAGGTAGACACTTTTGCATTTCACACATTAGATGAGGAATTTTCTCTTCCAATATTTTATATCTTCTTTATGGATTTCTTTACATGACAACCACCTACAAGATATTCAAGATGCAAAAAAATATTTTACATAAAAAGTAAACAAATCACAAATATGATATCTATTCAACAAACTAAACAAATATCACTACTTACCTCATGTATATTCCAAGATTATATATGACTTGCTTGACATTATTATCGAAGTCGTCTAGGAGAGATAGAGGTAGAACGTACTGCAACAATTATAAAATTATCTTTTCATTTTTTTCTAACATAATACAATGAAAAGTACATGCACAATATACAAATATATAGTAAAAACACAAGAACATGAATTACCTTAATGAAGGTATGCCAATCATGCGTTTTCATCCCTGGCCCAAATTCACTTTTCTTTGATATGAGATTGTTTATTTTCGCAGCAAATCCTATGGGAAATCGAATTTTTCGTATGACTTATTTTATAGCATTGCTTTGCTTGTCAGTTAATAACCAAGGAAGGTCACTTATATTAATCTGGTCTCTATGGCTATTTGATTGAATGACATTTTTCATTGCATGATTGGATTCCTAAATGTCACTACAAATTTTGACAATTTTTTCTTTTTGACGCTTTCCATCCAATATTTTCCATAATGTCTCAGTTATATTTTTTCCAATATGCACAGTATCAAACACATGCACAATTTGTAATTGCTCATAGTAGGGAAACCTACTAAATTGTCGGGGATAACTCTTTGGTCCCTTAGGAAGGTGGTCATTTATGCCTTGACGACCTTCACGATCATCAATCACATCATCAACAAACAAAACACAATAGAAAAGATGTTTTATGACATAAACCATTAGATGGAATGGCCTTACCTTGATGATTAATTCTATTATATTCCAAATTCCACAGGTGAGGTGTCATTCTTTGTGGCTTTGATGTATTCTCCTCTTTCTCATTGAGAAGATGTTTTTCAGTATTTTGATACTTATGATTTTTGTGGAGAAAGTGCCTATACTCACGAAACACCTGCTTTCCTAAACTTTTTGAATGATGAGATTTTATCTTTGGACCACCAATTGGACATGCAGATTTTCCCTTTGTTTGAAGACCTGCAAGATAATGTATAATTGGATTAAATATGTTAATTTTTTTAATTATAATTATCATGCGCAACTTGAACACTATAACATACCACAAAAATGTGTTAGACTTGGGGCATCGTGTATTGTCCATACAAGCATCACATGGAATTGAAATTGTCTTTGTCCTATTGGTCTAGAGACGTCATACATAGTGACACCATTCCAAACCTCCAGCAACTCATCGATAAGAGGTTCGATATATACATTCATATCTTTAACTTGGTACTTACCTAATCGAATGAACAAAAACATTACATAATTATTATGACCATTTTACTGCAATATTTATAATTAAATGTAAACGACTATTAAATGATAAAATACCTGGAACAATCATTGCAAACATTATGTGCTCCCTCTTTATTGACATCCATGGAGGAATGTTATTATTCATAACAAAAGCAGGGCACACTATGTAAATAGATCTCAGCTCTCCAAATGGATTAACACCGTCCGCTGCCAATGAAAGCTTGAGATTACGAGGTTCTTCTTTAAAGTGTGGCCACTTTTCCTCTATGTCAATAAATGTTGAACCATCTACAGGCATTTGAATAATATAATCTCGACTTCTATTGCGTTCATGGTAATCCATAAATTTTGCCAAGCTAGTGCACTTGAATAATCGTTACATACGTGGAATAATAAGAATATAGTGAAGAACCTTGTGAGGAACCCTTTTTGTTATTTGATCTGTTTGATATCTACTGATATGAAATTTAGGGCATTCAGTTCAAAATTCATGTTGTTTGTGATATATAATATGATCATTGGGAAAAGCATCTATTGCTTGATACTCCATTCCAATATCTTTCATAATGGCAGAAAATTCTCGGTATGAGCGAGGTAAAATATTTGATGGTGGTAACAAAAACTCACCTATCAATCTACAACAAAAAAATATAATTTGTTAATATAAAGAATATTAATGGTACAAGATGATTCACCATTTATTATGACATATATGACATACCTTAACATACGTGAGATTGTTATGTTGGATAAACCATTTCATAACCTTCAAGTTCACCGACAACAATACAACAGAGAAAAGAGGTTTCTGGGAGCCTTTGTAAAGGGCATCAGATGCCTTCTCAAGTAGAGGGACATCATGAACAACATCAAGGTCATTTTCATCATCATGATCAGCTACACCAGTACTAAATGTGTCATGGATCAATGTATTTATACCATCATCTTCAATTGTGTTTTGTGGCTCATGATCGCCATCTTCCATGGGATCATTATCTTCAGCTTCGATATTCACACCTCCATGTTCCTCCACTTCAAAAACCATGTTCTCCGGGTTGTGTTAATCCATATCATGTGCTTCAGGGTGCTCGACCTATATAAAATTGATAAGAATAAATAAACCATGATCATGATCTCATCATCAAGTGATTTCTTATGTATATAAATTGTTAAAATGATATAATGAAAAACTTACCAATGGATGATAATCATGTCCACCTTCAATGTGACCATGCAGCCTACAATGTTTCTTAGTTGTTTTGATTATAAGTCTTCTAGTCTTTAACCCCTTACAAATTTTGCAAGGACAATAACATTTTCCATCACCTTTTATTTTCAAGTTAGACCACAATCTAGAAATTGTCTCCTTATTTTGTTGTTCACTGATATTGTCTGACATGGTCTTTCTTCATAGGCAAAAAAATCAGGCTATAGAACTAGTTATATAGAAGTTGAAATCATGTTTTAGTATAATATACCAAATTAAATTACTTGAACATAGAAATTATGCAAATTTAACCAAAACCATTTAATACTCATTGATGGCCACAAGGCTAAATCAATGTATCTACACTTCAAACTCCTTACTCTAGGCTTGGAGGACCCTACAACAGGTCTATTAATTTTACCATTATAATTTTTTTTTAATGGATGAGGATCTATATTATCATTTCCAAAATAGTGTTATGCATATTCACAAAAAGAAAGGTAAGTGGAAAGAGTGGCATCTTGTTGTGATGTAGTCACACATCGCCCGATTGCAAATGGGGACCCCCACTTTTTCGCTTTCTAGTTTAGCTGTCTTAGCTTAGTTGGTTGTTGTTGAGTCTTTGTTGTTAACCTTTTGTTTGTAGTTGCTCAGGAGCTGGCCAAGTCTTTCTCTTTGAAATGAAGTGAGGTTTAACATTCCCTTTGCCTAGCCAAGGCATAATCCCTTCCACTTATGTCGATCCTGTCAATGGGTTCCCAAACCCAATCACTCCCATTTCCATTTCCTCCCATTTCCGCCTCCCCTAACACTCTTCACTTCCATTTACTATACCTTATAACTCACCTACCCTCCTATCGTCTATTGTTTATCCACCTTTCATACCCCATGCCTTAACCTCCTTCACATCTTAACTTAAACCTACCCTTCCATCTTACACCCTCACCTCCCTCCACTAACTTCCTTTCCACCTCACCCCTACCCCTATTCTATCCTAGCATCTCCCTTCCCCTCATACCTTATATCTCACACTCCCCTCTGCAATACCTACCCCTTTACCCCTTTATAATCACCTATTCTAACCCAGATCCCATAAGTCTTACTTCCTTTATTTCCCTAAGCTTACCTCTACCACACACCTATTTAACCTACCCTTTCCATCTTATCACCTACCCCCATCCTACCCTACCCATATCATATCCCTATCCTAACCTACCACCCTATCCACTTACCCTTTTTCCTTGCCCCTTATAAATCCCATTATAACCTACATCCCCTTTACCCTTTCATTACCCCCTTATACCTCCCACTCCACTTTATTCCCCAACATATCCTAGCTCCAACCCCTTATACCTCCCACATCCTAAACCTCTTTCCCCCCCATGTATCTCCTTCTTCCATCATTTATATCCCTTATGTCCCCCTTTCCCCACACATCCCATTCCCTCCTCTTTCTCCATGTAGTAGCTACCCTTAACATTTCCTACCACTCCCCCCTCATATTTCTCTCCACCATATCATATCATCCTTTTGGGCAAGACCACCTAGCACAAGATGGCCACCATGAAGCCAATTTAGTAATAGGTCAAGGTTTTTGAGTTTGGTTATGAATAAGTTCTTAGAAGACCATATTTCATGTAATAAATGTCATTAAGACCATTAGATGGTTTATTGAGTCCTTGTTTGGGTCATGATGATCAATATTGTCAAAATTGTCACTATGTTGTAAATATGTCTCAATGGGTCAAATGTGATGTTTAATGATATGTAAAGGTCTTATAGACCTATTTGAACCTATTTATATCATTTTTGAGTGATAGTGGTCTTGGGTTGAGTCTAGGAATATTTTTTGACAAAGTTGCTAATATTTCAACATTGTTAAAGCAACGTTTTGTACATTTTATGAGCAATTAGGTGTTAGTTTGTTGAGACAAGTTTAAACTGCTATATTGGAGTTTGGAATTCCTTGTCATGTTATTTTTAATTAAAAATATTTTGAATGTGTTATAGGGGTCAATCCTCTTCAATCTCCCTTTGGTTTCATCTTGTTTCGTTTTGTATTGCAAAAGTTATAGCCAAATTGGTGAAAATTGTCAAAAACCTAGTCTAGGGTAACCTGAGGCAAACTAAAATGCATTAGGGGTCATTTCCATGTTGATAAATCCATTTCAAGGCATGGGATGACCCATAAAATCATGTATTTTGTTTTCTTAATCATTGCAGGGTCTCATGAGCATTTTGGCACGTGCAAATATGTGGAAGGTGTTGATTTTTGTGTCTTTATCTGAGAACACAGTGTATGCATGGAGTTTGGTTGGTGTAATTGATTCAAGGGTCCTTGAATGGTCTTTTTAAGTGATTGGGGAATTTTTGAGGGAGTTATAGACATAATCCAATTGTTTGGTGACCAAAAAAGCCCATCAATCCGTGAGGGTGTATGACTATCCTAAACCTTGCATTAATTGTCACAATTTGACAGTGAGTTTAGTTAGTCCATTAGCAAGATTTGGAAGGAGTTTGGTATTGATTTTGGTGTTTGTGGAAGGTTTAAGGAGGTACACTATCATCATAATTAATTTTAGAGAGTTTTGTGAAGAAGAATGGCCATGAAAGGAGTGACTATCCTAAGTGCTTGAGATTGTCACAAAAAGTGAGTGTTGCAGCAGTAAATCTTCCTTTGACCTTTGGGTGGTTGGGAGGGTAAAGACCTATGGTGGTATATTTTGAGTAGTCTTTGTAAGAGTGTCCAAAAGTATATTGGTTTTTGGATATCTAATATATTTTGTGAGTTGAGTACCAGGGGGGATTAGAAGACCTAGTTGAAGGAGGATTTGTGTGAATAAAGGTTGAGGGTGTTGGTGGTGATTGAATGTTGGAGAGTTGGATTGTGACTTAGACATGTTTATTTGTCCTATTTGAGTGTGATTCAATGGTTGGGTGAGGGTTGGTGAGTATAGGTGTGTTTTGGGGTATTGAATCCTTTTGAGTAACTTGTGGCCTTGTGAGGGGTCTTATGAGTAAGTGAAGGGTTGACACCTAATTGAATAGGTGAGTTGGGAGAAATATCTCCCTAGTTGGTTGAGTTTATTGGATTCTCTGCATCACCATGCCTTTTTGCTATCTGTCCATTCAAACTTCCACCCAAAGATTCAATCTTGTCAAAGTTCAAAATAAATTTCCTTGTTGTCCTTACTATCTTGCATCAACTTTCATATCACTAGGTAGTCTTTTGCTTAGAACTATCATCTTTCATGGTAGGATACCATCTCAGGCCCTTGAGTTAAGTTATCTTACCTTTAGAATTTATCATTTCCTAATCAAGTTGTTCAAGGGTAAAATGTCACTAATCAAGTTGAAATGTCGATTTCTCAATCTGCCTAAGCTAAAAGTTTAAAATAAATTGCAAAATATAGAACAAGGCTATGAGAAAATGAATCATCAGTATTACCTAAACCCACATTATCAACAACATCTAGAAATAACCTTGTATTTAAATAATTTATCATGCCAAAATTGCCAATACTAACATGAAAATGAGACCAAGGAAAGCTCTAGAATAACTACTACTATTCATTCACATGTTCCTTATTAACCTCAATCACCACGAAAGATGCATAAATTGATTATAACAAAGAAGATGTTTCATAAATGTAAATATTAATTCAGGACTAAGGAAAATGAAAGAAATAGAAGAATACCAAGGAATCAAAAAAGACTACCTATACCGTTTCAAACTATGAACTTCATTTCCATTAATTCTTCAAAATATACGAGTAAAGCACAAGTATTCAATCTACAACCTATTGCTAAATGTCTTTTGAAAGGAAACAAACTAAGTAGTGTTGCTAAACTTGGACCTTAAATAATCAATTCTTAGACCCTCAAAATGAATTTTGAAATAACATTTATAGGGAAACTTTTTCCTCAAAATTAGAGAATAAAATCCACCCAAAACCTTATCAAACTAAGAGGTACAATCAACACACAAGATACTAGCCTATAACTGAATTAAGAACTATAAGTTGACTCATGAAAATGAAATATAAGTCTGAAGGAACTTGGAGTCAAAGAAGCATGGAGAACAAGAAAAAGAGGATCTATCTAGGCCCCCACCCCCAAGATGACTCCTCCAAAATTTTAAACTTGGGTGCACAAGCAACAAGATGAAGAACAAAGGCCAAAGTAGGTTGTAACTACCATGAACCCATCCATCCAAAGTGATGAGAATCTAGATGTTCCTAAGTGGATACAATTCAACTTTGAAAGGATATAGAAGAGAGTATTGAAGAAAGTAAGCTTACAAAAGATGATCGTTGAGGTTGAGGCCACAAGGAAGCCAAAGAAGGCAATGAATTTGTACGCCACCTAAAACTATGCAAGAGGAGAGAGAGTTTCCAATACCCTAAACTAGAGAAGATTTACTAAAAAATGCCAATACCCTAAACTAGGGTAACCCGAGACAGTAAGAAAATGGTTTGGGGGTCATATAGACTAGCTTTATGCTGTATGTTAATTACAAAGTGATAAGTTGTGTGGTTGGAGATTTTTAGTCCACCTCTTCAAGGTTGGGATTGTGCTGAACCAAACACAATTGTATCTCCCTAGGGCTTCCGGGCCAGGTGTGTTAGGCTGGCTAGCAAGAGAAAGAAAGGCTTGCCTGAACAACACTGAATGAAGGTTGCAATTGAATAATATTCATTCTTGTTGTTTGCTTGTGTGTTGGTTTGATCTCCATCGATTCAGCAGCTAGATGCATACACCGCCCTATATATTAGATCATACAATAATGATCAATTAACATGTATACGTGAGGAAGAGATTTCTTCGACAAACTTGAGCTCTCACTCCTCAATCACAGTTCTATGGTTTTATGAGGAGTGGATTCCTATAGGGATTACGCATTCAGGGAACCACACCTTTGAACAGGAACCATCCGCCCTGAGATTGGATAATCGATATGAATATATACGAGATTGACCAATTTGCATCTAAAACTTGGACAATTAACCACCACATGTCTCATTTCCTAAGACCTTTTGCATAAAAAAGGAATCTCTCATACTCCAAGAGTTGCTTCCACAATCGGTCAATATCCCACAAGAATGCAGGCATAGCTAGCATGTATAAAAGAAAAAGTTGTAGAATCTCTTGAATGGTGTAATTTTTTGCAACATAAAATTAAGGTGAAGAATCAACCTCCTACGCGGGATTGCAATGGACAAATGCCTTCAACGTGGGTTTGATCTTGTTGGGGGTTGAAGTCGACATAGACGCCTACGCGGGATTGCAATGCACAAATGACTTGCCCTCTTTTTTTTTTTTTTTAAGTAATGCCCATTGTCGTTGGAATTCCAACGAACATGAGCACTTTTCTGAAAAAAAATAAAAATTCATATCTAATGCCTTCTTCGTCAAAACCAAATGTCAAATTACCATTGGAATTCTGACGAATTCGAGCATTTAAAAAAAAAAATCAAATTTGGTCACAATATACCTTCTCCCTCAGAAACCTCTGTCGGAAATCTAGACCAATTGTATTAGTGACAATAGAGTGTCGTTGGACATATAGCATCCTCATTGGATGTTTTGTTGATTGGTGTCAGAATTCCGACACCAATCAGGAACTATGCACCGACAAGGATGTTGTTTGTCCGACGGTTTGGTCGTTGGTGTAAATTTGGGAGGATGTCGGAATTCTGACGGTGGTTTAATTTTTCAAAAAAAAAAAGTGCATGCCAATTATAATGGTGCAATTCTGACACCAATCAGGAACTATGCACCGACAAGGATGTTGTTTGTTCGACAGTTTGGTCGTCGGTGTAAATTCCGACGGTGATTTAATTTTTCAAAAAAAAAAAGTGCATGCCAATTATAATGGTGCTTGTTGGTTCCCTTTTAGCATGTCCTACTAGATGGACCCAAGTAGTTCAATTTCAAGTATACTGGGATGAATTTCAATGCCATTTGGAATCCCACATGAAGCCACATTGATATTTTATCCATCAATGGTATTCATAATGCCAAGGGTGGTAGGTTGAGAGGGGTAATAAAAAATGACAAGAATGTGGTTTGAAGGTAGGGACTGGCAAAAGGGATCGACGATGGCATGTACAATACTAAAGTACCAATGAAGAGATGAGTGAAAGAAAGTAATGGTTGGTATGTGTGGTAAGGGAAGGTTAAATACCTTGATGGGGATAGAGAGAGAAGTGAAATTGAGAAGGGAGTCATTTTGGGAAGGTTAACTTTGTCACTCTAATTTCTTACAAAAACTCATGAGATTTACTATGCTTTCATACTTTGACCTTTAGGGGACTTAGACCAACACTTGGAAGATAAAGGGGAAGGATCTACATGAAAAGTGATATCAAGGAAAGTTTCAAAGTCAAAAAATGTGCATTTCAATCCATGACATGAATTACATGAAAAGGGGACATGACAAGTCTAACCTAACCAGTTTATCTTTCCCTTGAGCAATTAAAAGCTTGGATATTTAAGAAAGTGTGGGCCTTCCCATGTTGCATCCTTAGTAAGAATATTATTCCATCTAATCAAGTACTTGGTTATGGTTTTTCTCTTGAATTTCCTTTTTTTGGTCTCTATGCCTATCTTAGAGACCAAGATGAGGAGGTATCTTCGAGGAAGGTTAAATATGTTTTCCTAGAGCCCTCTTCAATTAGAGTATATAAAACACATTATTCATTTTAATTTCATCTAGTAATTACAACTCACACACTACCTCAACTACCTACTTTTGGACCTTATATGGTCTCTAAAAGTGAGGACCGAGTTTTTCATATTTAATTGCCTTTACGAATGACTGCTTGCAAGGCTACAATGAAAAAAATACCAACTCTCCTATTTCAAATGTTTCATCCATATGATGGCAATCAACATACATAATTTTGTTGATTTTATGGTTGTTGGAGATTATTTTTGTGTGACTTTGAAATGTATTAGCCTTGTAGGATGAAGTCACTTGCTCCTTGGAACCTATTATCAAAATAAATAGGATCAACAAAATTTTTAATCTTCATACCCATATAATATCATGAAGGGGTTCAACTCAATGATAATATGATGATTTGTATTATAGTGGTACTTCCCCAAGGGGATCCATTTTATCCATTGATTTTTCTAGTCCATTGCATAGTTTATTGCATTCCACCCATTTATTTACTATCTTAATTTGTTCATCCATTTGAAGGTAATTGTTAGTGTTGGGCATGAATTTTGTTCCCACCAAATAAAAGAGCCTTTTCTATATGCTCAAGGATTGATTATGGTTTTTTCCACAACCATGTATATACAATCCTTGACTTGGACCTTGAGGAGTCCTAGAATGAATTCCTCGACGCACTCACCCGTTTTTCTTAATAATTGGCAAGGTATGAAACAATCTTATTGGAAATTACTACTTTATTTTGTTTCATTTGCAAGTAAAAAAATCCTTGATGTATTAGAGGATGTCACCTTGTAGTCCCTTCCAAGTGCACCTATCTTTGATTTTCTTATCAGTTTTAAAATACTACGAGTGGCTCACAAAAAGCAAGTAATGAATTACCCTTAGAATTTTTTTCTTAATCTTAGATTCCTATAATCTTGTCCTTTAGAGCATGAGGTCATTGGATATTAAGTACTTTTAATCTATTATTTCACTTCTATAACGTGAATATTCAATGTATTCTTTGTGTATTATGTGTCACATTAGTCTTCCAATTTGAGGAGATGTCGGACATTAAGTTCAAGGTTGATCTCATAGATAAAGAATTAACAACACTATTTATTTTTCCCTTCACATACTTGAGATCAAAATCAAATGCTTGAAGTTTAGTTTACCATTTTTTGTTGTTTCTCATTCAAATATTTTTGGTTGAGGAAATATTTCAATATTTCATGGTGCATCTTGATCTTGAAATTTGACAATATTTGCATGAGGGCCAAAATATCTTTATCATAGATTGAGAATCTCCTTTTTTCCTACTTGGTTTTATAACTTTGAAAGGCAATGGGGTGCTTTAGCGTGAGTGTGAATTTGATTCCCTCTCCAAAATAATTAAAATAAATGGAAGAATTTTTTTAGTAATAGCTAATAGAGGACATGACCTCATTACCACCTTTAGCTTGTCAAAATTCTATTGTTTTTCTTTCATCCACTCAAAGGCTCCTTCCTATGTTAGGTTGGTTAAGGGAGTGGTTAGCTATGAAAAACCTTTATAAAATATATTGTAGTAACTCTATAGGCCAAGGGGTAGAGGCAAACCCACAACCACCTTGATCTTTTCCCAGTCTACTTGCAATCCCTTTACATTGATGATGTGCTCTAAATATGTAATTTAAGCCATAGAAACTCCATATTTAGACTCTTTATCAATAACAGTCTAGGAATCCAAAAACCCCAACACTTCATATATGTACCTTAGGTGCACTTCCAATGTCTCTCTATAAATGATAATGTCATCAAAGAAAATGTGGACAAATTTCCTCAAATATTTTACAATCCATACAAGAGTAGATTGTTGTAGGCACATTTTTCAAGGAAAATAAAATGATAAATATTCATAGTGCATATAGTTGCATCTAAAGCTGTCTTACATATATACTCCTCTCAGATATGGGTTTGATGGTGACCCAATTCAAGGACTATATTTTAGAAATAGATTACTCCATGGAATTTTTTTATTAGCTTATCAATCCTAGGGATTAGGTACCAATTTATTATTGTAGATACCTATTTAGTATTTTATATTTAATGCACACTCTCATTGTGTCGTGCTTCTTTCTTACCAAGACCACCAAGGAAGAAAAAGGGCTAAATCTAGGTTGAACGTACCCTATTTCTAATAATTGCTTTATTGTGTTTTTCATTGTATTCCTTTTGTTATTTGAGATGAAGATAAGAGGTAGTGATAATACTCACAAAGTACAATACATCCAATGCCGCACTCAATCTTATTATCCCTCTTTCACTCATTGGAATATTCTCACATAGACCTCTCCAACATGTATGAATCCAAATCCCATGTCCTCTAACACTCCAACACCATAAGACCTTCCACTAGTCACTCACCCTAGTACATGCTCAATTAGGACTTCCAATCCCCATTCAGAGCATACGATGAATAACCCCAACACATATACTTCATAGGCATCCCAAGAAGGATTCTCGACATACACAAAAGGGATCTCTACTCCACCAACCAACCAAAGTACAAAGGAAGTCTTACAGTTACACTTCTATCCTTTTGTGCCAGTCATGTAGGCTTGGGACAATCATGAACATGGCCTTCCTCCCCTCTCCTTAGTGCCTCCAAAAGGCTTCTAGGAATTTATAGGGTCCATGTACTAACCTTCACAAAACTCCAACCATTGAACTTCCCATCACACCCTATTTGGCAAACAAGAAATTGTTGTCTCACTGGTTTTGCTAAGACAATCATAGTCATTGTTAACTTAGGACAGCCAAAGGTTTACTTAGTTATTGGTTCTTCAACTTGGTGACCCTTTCTCTTGTAAATGGATCCCTCACACATTCCTCTTTCCCTTCACTAGACTCCCCAAGAACCATTGATGCATTGACACCACTTCAAACTCCATGAAATCATTGTGTTTCAGACTATGACTCAGAAATCAGTCCCTTGCATTCAACTAGCACGTGACAAAATTACTCATGAACCCCTGCAAACACCAAAATATGAAAAGCCATGATATTTTACAAGTTCCCACCAGGTTTGGTGGTTTTCCTATGGCTACAAATGATGCATTACTTTATTTATGGTCACTGTTAACCCTAGGAAGGGTTTTGACAATGCTTTACAAAAAGTGGAATATCTTTTTCAAAATAAAATCAAATTGGATGAAACCAAAGCCAAAATAGAGGGGATTTGGTCCTCTTTCATCTCCAGTAGGTAATAAATGCAAATGAATAACAAAATTTAAGGATCCAAGGCCTAGAAGTGACTATCACGTGGACTAACACAGGAAAAGTGCATAAAGCTTTAAGATTTTATTGATTTCTCCTTAGTATACGACATTCCAACCTTACAATGAATGAGGATAAGCCTTTTTATAGGTTTCTCAGCCTTCCCAATTCTTATAACTACCTTTTAAACTCCACTTAATTGTTGGATATAAAATTGCCCTTTACAAAGAAAAGTTGCTCATGACAATATTTGTCAATAATGACAACTTTCAACATTTTGTTAAACCATGACCTTAAACACATTGAAATAGGTCCAAAATATAAATGAAAGGACCTTTGGAACTAAATTTTATGTTATTACATCAATTTGACCCATTTTGACCCATTTGTACAGTATTGTCCAAATTAATCTGGACCTTCCTAGGACCAACTAGACAACTTGATTACTTGAATGGTCAAATGACCTTATTACAATGCTATTGGTCTCATTAGACCTTATTGACAAAAGAAACCATCTAGAATTCAAAATGTTCATATTTGACCCCATATAGGTCATTGGAATTAGGAGGTACACTTGGTTCTCTTGGTGCTCCTGCACCAATGATCATCAAATGAGAACTATTGGCTATCACAATCACTATGCATAACAAGTTTTTGTTAGAGAGATCAAGTATTATATTAACAAAGTAATGAATTTACAAGGATATTTTGATGCATTTTATTCCTACCTCTAGGAGGTAGCAACCTTTTTGATGTGCAATCTTCTAATTATATGTTAATTCAGGCTTCTAATAGATTGAGGTTGTCTAACATGCACATAGATGACTCAAAATACTTTCTTCTTCTACAAACAACGAACTTGAAAAGCAACGACTATAATTTGTGATTAAGGAGGTGAAGTTCAAGTCCTTGAAGTGTAAGACAAGGTGAATTTGTCTTATTTCAAAGTGCAGACCTGATCCATTCAACGTGCGAATTCAAGAGGGAGTTGTAAGCCATCCAACAAGGTAGGTGATTTTCGCTGCAAGTTATCATTTACCCTTTCTTTTCAGGTTGATTTCATCAAATCAAGGTGAGTGCATCCTTGTAAAGATTATAAAATAGATCTCCTTTTAGATCTGATTGAAGGATACTCTTTTTATAAAATAGATCTCCTTTTAGATCTAATTGAAGGATTGAGAACTAGTTTCCATTGCATCCTTGTAAAGATTATCCTTTTTAGACAGTGAATATTCTTTAGTTTCCATTTGGTTTCATTCAATTGTATGCAGTACAGATAAAGTTCTCTTGATGTCCAAATCTCTGTAGGGCTCCATGTCAAGAAAGGTACATGCAAAAGGTGTGGAGAAATCACAATTTTCTAAGTCTCAGTTAGAATGAGACAAAAAAGAGGTGGTTTGGAAGGGTTGAATGCAAAGAAAGGGTCTTGGAGGGATATAGAGGGTTTAGAAGGGAGTGAGAGGGTGCTACACATTTATGTCAAGGTTTGAAAAACTTTGAATAAGCCAAAATGTCAAGGGTTTGATGACTGTCCTTAATGACACCTATTTGTAACTATGAATAGTGCTACCACATTAGGGTACCTTATGTCTTTATGGTGGATGGGAGGGTGAATAATTTTATTTTGGTTATGAGAGAGAGTCATTGATATGTCTTTGAGTACCCTTGGGTTGATGTATGCCTACTTGGCATTAGGAGTTGTGTCCAAAAGCCATTAGGAGTCCTAATTGGAGAGGGGCTTGAGGGAGTAAGATTTTGTGAGTTGGTTTGATTCAAGGGTTGTAAGACCTCAAGATAGATTTAGGAAAGGTTATAATGCCTAAGGTGATGTATGTCAGTGGTTGTATGGGACTAGAGAGTAGGAGTGAGTCTTTGGGGTGTTGAAGCAACTTGAGGGGCTAGTAGCCTAGTGAGGGCTTGGGGTTTGTTCCCTATTGAATAGGTGAGTTGGGAGAAAGATCTCCCTAATTGATTGAGATTGGTTAATGCTCTGCATCACAATGCTCAATGTTGACCTTACCTAATTCTTTTTTTCTCATTGATACTTACACAAATGCTACTGAGGATGTCATGGGTGCCATCTTGTTATAAGATGGTAAAATAGTATGCTACTATTCAAAGGTTTTCTTTTCAACAATGAGGGACTATCTATCTTATGATAGAACTTTATGCATTAGTCTAGGCAATAAAAAAGCATATAAAAAATAGTATGAGAAAGACTTAAATTATGGAGAATACAAATAGAAAGAAAGTAGTACTATGTAGGCGAGCATAATTGAATGTGTCCAAGGCATGGTTTCTACTTTTGGAGGAAAGTAACTCCAATATGGCAATTCATTTTGGTGGCAGAAAAATAGTGATTCATTTGCAAAGTTGCATGCACTTTCAAGAATGCAAGTAGTAGCAAAATCCATTAAAGGATGTGAGTTATGATGCACTTGCAAATCCAAGATGCATAAAAAAAGTATATAGAACTAAAGAAAAGGACAATAAGTTGTTGAATGAATAGTTCAAAACACGAAGCAAAAAAGAACAAATGAATAGTTTAAACCATGAAGCAAAAAAGAAAGATAGAAGCGGTAGTAATATTATATCACTTGGTACCAATTTGAATACTTGGTTCCTCCCCCTATTACTTAAAAGTTAATATTATTCTCTAGATGTCAAAAGAAATTTGGTCATGTGCATTGACCGCTACAATTTGGAATGCATAAGAGGGAATGTACCTGACAGTCCACTACAATTTTAAGAACAAAGAGATTCTATGGCACCAAGAGGTTGCAATCGTAGCCTATGATGGCCATAATCCCTATTGCAACAATAACGAGATGTGAGGTAGTAGTTATAAAATTTGGATGAACTCAAAGAGACATTTACAAATACAACCTACCCTTTATAATACCTAATTGAAAAACTCGATGCAATGCAAGTCCTTGTATCGATAATGTTTGGCAGATAGTAAAAAACTAGAACAATAAATTCCATTTAAAAGTGGTTAGACTTAAAATGATAAGGAAAATTTAACAATGCTAAAGAAAATGTCAACTAATAAAAAAACTTACAAGGATGAGGCATATTCATAACTTTTGCAATCCTGCCATGGATATCAACACTAGAAGCAACTCATATTGTTAGTATACATACAAGACAATATGGGAGTTCATTATACCCAACAACTTGTGGTGTTGTTGTTCATGTTGGCTCTATTGGACCCTGCAATTAAGATTCAATATACATTATTCAATAAGATTAACTATGCAACATAATGAAATATTGAAAAGTGTGTTATCTTATTGAGCTTCGCTTGGTTTCGAGAATAGTTTAATATTCTCTACTTAAAAGGGCCAACCACGTGAAGGTGGAAGCTCATTCCCCCCTCTCCCTAACATCACTCTAAATTCCTCGTTAACATCTAACATTCATTCATTCTTTCTACCATTAATTGTTAGGACCTGGAGACAACTGAGAGGGGGGGGTGAATCAATTGTCTATTAATTTCAACCCAAATATAACTTAATCAAACTTGATGCATAATACCAATAAACCAAACTAAATGTCGATTGACAGTTTAACAATTAATAACAATACCGGTGAAGCTTAATGCATGAAGCAGAAAGAGAAATAACATCCACAACACATAACACATATATTTATACGTGGAAACCCTGTAAGGGGAAAAACCACGGTGGGAAACCTTACCCACAATCAGATGATACTACTGTAGATAGTATGCATGTACAAATGAGGTCTGCACATGCAAAAAGGCCAACTGGCTATAGCTCACTGCTCAATCATAAAATGAGAGTCACACTGACTACAATTGGATGATTAAATCCAATGATAATGTACTGCTCAAAGTATCATTTCCAATGTTGGATTTAGTACCGGTTAAGCTCTAATTGTCTTCTTCAAACCTTCCTTGAATCTTCAAATGATGTATGCATGAGTAGCTTTGCTTATATTCGCATGTATCAAATATCACAACCTTATCTCATCTCCTATATTCTTCTACCACATAATCTCACAAATAAGATCTTACATAAATACCAAAACCTAAGACCAAATGTGTAGGTCGTCTTAGTAAGACTATTACAATTAAATCAAATACAAATGAATCAATATGCGATGCATCATGTCGGCTCAATGCATTTACAATAATAACCAATCAATAAATCATCTCTATAACGTGTCGTGCTAATCTGGAATAGACAATGCATGCTAGTCCATAACCTAGACCAATTTGTCGGTAACAACAAATATGCCAACTCGATTAGACCAATAACCAAATCTCCAAAATAAGTGTCCAAACCATGTCTTCGACATAACCAAGTAATCTCTAGATGATAACGGATCATCCTCAGTGCCGGTGAACAATATAACCTGGCAGTGAATCAAATACCGATGACTATGCATAAGTCACTGAACATACCGATGAACATAACCAAAGATCTCAAGAAAGATAAGTGTTGATAAGTGTTGACATCAATGAAAAAACCAATGAAACACATCCATAATACCAACAATCTCCCCCTTTGGCATTGATGACAACACAAGATGGAAAAACCATCTAAGTGCAAAAGTCAGAATGCCAGAAAACAAAAACCAACAATCTCCAGAATAGATGAAATCAAAATACAGAATATCTCTCCCCCAATGAGTAATCTCTCCCCAAAGGATAATGTGTTTTTCCATAGATATCTCTCCCCCTTTGACATCAAATGCCAAAGCAATACAAAAACTAGATACAACCAATTCATAGGACTAATTACAAATACCAACTACTCCCCCTAAGAAGTAGCTCTCCTCCATCAAAGCTGGAAAAAGGTTTCTCTATTAATTTCTTGTCAGTCTGATGCCAATCTCCAACTGTCTAAGTCTCTATCGGTGAATGTATTACCCCAAGCTACTATTTGAGATATTCAAAGACTTCTTTAGGTAAAGGCTTTGTAAAGATATCTGCAATCTGCTCTTTAGTATTCACATAAACCAATTTCACTTCCTTTGCTTCAACATTTTCTTTCAGAAAATTGTATTTGATAGAAACATGTTTAGTTTTAGAGTGAATTACCAGATTCTTTGATATATCAATTGCTGCGGAATTATCACAATAAATTATTATAGGCTCTTTGCATTTTACCTTTATGTCCTTCAACATTTGCTTAATCCATAATATGTGAGTACAATTAGTTGTTGTTGCAACATATTC
Source organism: Cryptomeria japonica (assembly GCF_030272615.1). Classification (NCBI taxonomy): domain Eukaryota; kingdom Viridiplantae; phylum Streptophyta; class Pinopsida; order Cupressales; family Cupressaceae; genus Cryptomeria; species Cryptomeria japonica. Next base: position 26,162,273 of record NC_081408.1, on the reverse strand, counting down.
TGATTCTGTTGTTGATAATGATGTACAACTTTGTTTCTTACTCAACCATGAAATCAATCTGCTACCAAGAAAGAATGTTCCGTCGGTGGTGCTCTTTTTGTCATCTACATATCCTATCTAATTTGCATCAGTGTATGCATATAAATAAAAAAATTTATCTTTAGGATACCATAAGCCAAGATTTGTTGTGCCTTGTAGATACCGAAAAATCCTTTTCACTACTAATTCATGATTTTCCTTAGGATTACTCTGAAATCTTGAAACAATACATACTGCATTCATAATATCAGGTTTTGTTTGTGTCAAATACAGTAAACCTCCAATCATAGATTTATATCTTGTCGAATTAATAGGGGTTGAATCATCCTTCAATGATAGTTTATCAGTTGTAGTTATAGAAGTACTTACCGGTTTAGAGTTTTCCATACCAAATTTCTTTAGTATTTCCTTCAAGTACTTTGATTGACATATGAATATACCTTTATCAATTTGTGAAATCTGCAATCCTAAAAAGAATTTTATCGCGTCTTATTAGAAAAGTCTTTACACAATCCATCTTCTCCTCCAAAAATGATATCATCAACAAAAACTTCAATAACCAAGATGTCATCATTAGTCGCTTTGAAATATAATTTGTTGTCAGCATTACCTTTAGTGTAACCAAGTTTCAAAAGATATTTGTCCAATCTAGCATACCAAGCTCTAGGAGCTTGCTTCAATCCATATAAAGCTTTCCTTAACCTGCAAACCATATCTTTTTCATTTGTCAAAGAAAATCCATCAAGTTGTTCAATGTAAACTTCCTCTTCAAGATCACCATTCAGAAATGCACATTTAACATCCATTTGATATACTTTATAGTTCTTGTGTGCTGCAAATGCAAGAAATAGTCTGTCTGGCTCAATTCTAGCTACGGTACAAAGGTTTCATTGTAATCAATTCCCTCTTTCTGTGAATATCCCTTACACACTAATCTTGCTTTGTTTTTTATTACCTTACCATCTTCATTAAGTTTATTTTTGAATACCCATTTCATTCCAATTACATTTTTGTTTTTAGGCCGGGGAACCAATGTCCATGTGTTATTCTTTTCAATTTGTTCCAATTCATCTTCCATAGCCTTAATCCAATGTTTATCTTCACATGCCTCAAAAATAGTTGCTGGTTCAATTTGAGAAATTAAGCATACCTCTTCATTTGCCAGGCTTCCTCTTGTCATCACACCTTGATAGTTATTCCCAATTATCTGACTTTCAGAGTGATTCAATCTTACATACCTGGGTTTATTCACTTGTTGTTGTTCTTCAGTCATTGTGGAATTCTCCGATGATGCCGGTGTGACAGGATCTACATTTTGTACTGATACCCTCAGTGTAGGTTCATTTATGATCATTTCAATTGGTAGTTCAGATTCTACAGATCTTGAATTACCTCTCAAATGTTCATCTATCTTCACATTTGCACTCTCAATGATTTTCTGCAATCTTTTATTAAAACATCTATATGCCTTTCTCTTAGATGAATAACCAAGAAATATTCCTTCATCACTTCTAGGATCAAATTTACCAATATAATGATCTCTCCTAATATAAAATTTTCTTCCAAATATTTTGAAATATTTAAGAGTAGGAGTATTACCAAACCATAGATCATGAGGGGTCTTACCAGTTTCACCTTTGATGTGAATTCTATTGAAAGTGTAAATCGTTGTATTCACTGCTTCTCTCCAATACACATGAGGTAGGTTTTCTTCTGATATCATGCTTCTAGCTGCATCCAGAATAGTTTTGTTCTTCCTTTCCACTATTCCATTCTGCTAGGGTGTCTGAGGTGCTGATAGCTATCTTCTAATTCCACTCATTTCAAAGAATGTATTAAATTCCTTAGATGTGAATTCACCTCCTTGATTTGATCTTAAACATTTGATTTTCTTACCAGTTTCATTCTCTACCATTTTCTTGAATAATTTGAATTTCCCAAAAGCTTCTAATTTCTTGCTGAGAAAAGTAATCCAACACATTCTAGAATAATCATCAATGATTAGCATAAAATATCTATCTCCTTGCAGACTTCTAGTTCTTGCCGGACCACATAAATCAGTATGGATTAAATCAAGAACATTATTGGATTTCTTTGGAATACTCTTAAAAGTTGTTCTAACTTGCTTTCCAAATTGACATTCTTTACATATCGGATTGTGAGGTCTTAAAATCTTAGGTAAATCCTTTACTGCCTTAGTTGTGCTAATCTTTACAATGCAATCAAAATTTACATGACAAAGTCTCTTATGCCATAACCAACTTTCATCAATATGAGTAATCAAACATGTCTTCTCATTATTGTTCAAATGAAAGATATTATCTCTAGTCTAATTACTGGTTGCAATTTCCAAACCAGTTCTATTCATGATTTTGCATTTACCATTCTTGAATTGTAACTTAAATCTCTCTTCAACTAATTGACCAACACTTAAAATATTATGCTTCAAACCTTCAACATAATAAACGTTGTCAGTATTGTGCTTACCATCAAAAGATTTAGTGCCTTTTCCTCTGATCAAACAAGCTTTATCATCCCCAAATCTTATTAGACCTCCATTTTATTCTTGAAAAGTTAAGAATTTTCTTTTATCACCAGTCATATGATGTGAACATCCAGAATCAATGATCCATTCATTCGTTTCTTCAATTTTAGTTGCTAGGGCCTGCTCTACCGGTTGTATAGTAGGTGTCAATTGATCTTCTATTATTGCAACAAAATCCCATCCATTGTCTGTCGGTTCCTCATCAGAATCATCAGTAACTCCTTCATCAACATAGTAACATGATTTGTCTCCATTCTTCTTAAATTCATCTCTGATATCCAGGGTTAGGCTTATATGTTATTTTAGCTTCTTCTCTCAATCCTGCATGTCTATCAGGACACCTAGATGCTATATGACCAATTTTATTGTAGTTAAAATATTTAAATGGTGCTTTACCTTCATACTTACTTCCAACTAGACCTTTAGGCATTTTTCTTGCGAATAGTGCTTCAAGTTCTTCCAATTCTTCATTTTCCTTTCTGATGTCTTCAAGTTCTTTTGCATAAAGTGCTTTCCAATCAAAATTTTCAAATGATGATGATGATGATGCTTTAAAGGCTAAATCTGTCTTAATTGTAGCAACAGGACCAAATTCCTCAAGCTCAAAAGCTAAAAGTTTTCCAACCAAAGTATCTCTAGATACTGATGTATTAGGCATTGTTCTCAATTCATTAATATCAGTTACTTTCATTTTGTATGCCAATGGAAATGCTCTTAAAACTTTAGAAACAATCTCATCTTCACTTAAGGGTCCTCCACAACATTGTATACCCAAAACAATTTCATTAACTCTTTCCATAAAAGCAGAAATTCTTTCATCTTATTCCATTTTCAGATTTTCATACCTGACCCGGAAGCATTCCAGTTTTGCAATTTTGACAGTAGTATCACCTTCATTTAATGTCTCTAATTTATCCCTAATAGCTTTAGTAGTAGATCAACCTGATAATCCCATGATTTGCTGATATGATAATTTGCTCAAAAGTGCTTCTCTTGCTTTGCAATCATTCTCCTGATCTTTAGCCAAGTTTGGTGGATTAGGTTGACTCTGTGTAGGACCAACATAGCCATTCTTTGTAACATCCCATATTTCTCTTCCAATGCAATTCAGATGTGTCTCCATTATGATCTTCCATATACCATAGTTAGTTCCATCAAGTTTCAGACTATCCTTCCTGAAATAGTTAGTTGCTGTAAAATCTCGTCAAGTTGTTAAACTTCTAAAAAAAGAGGACTTGACTCTGATACCAATTGTTAGGACCCAGAGGCAACTGAGAGGGGGGGGGGTGAATCAGTTATCTATTAATTTCAACTGAAATATAACTTAATCAAACTTGATGCATAATACCGATAAACCAAAATTAATTCTGGTTGACAGTTTAACACTTAATAACAATACCGGTGAAGCTTAATGCATGAAACAAAAAGAGAAATAACATCCACAACACATAAAACAAATATTTGTATGTGGAAACCCTGTAAGGGAAAAAAACCACAGTGGGAAACCTTACCCACAATCAAATGATACGACTGCAGATAGTATGTGTGTACAAATGGGGTCTGCACATGTAGAAAGGCCAACTACCTAGAGCTCACTGCTCAATCACAAAATGAGAGTCACACTGACTACAATTGGATGATTAAATCCAATGATAACGTACTGCTCAAAGTAGCATCTCCAATGTTGGATTCAGTATCGGTTAAGCTCTGATTGTCTTCTTCAAACCTTCCTTGAATCTTCAAATGATGTCTACGTGAGTAGCTCTGCTTATATTCACATATATCAAATATGAAAACCTTATCTCATCTCCTATATTCTTCTATCACACAATCTCACAAATGAGATCTTACATAAATACCAAAACCTAAGACCAAATGTGTAGTTCAGCTTACTAAGAATACTACAATTAAATCAATTACAAATGAATCAATATGCAATGCATCATGTCGGCTCAATGCATTTAAAATAATAACCAATCAATAAATCATCTCCATAATGTGTCGTGCTGATCTGGAATAGATAATGCATGTCATTCCATAACCTAGACCAATTTGTTGGTAACAACAAATATGCCAACTCGATTAAACCAATAACCAAATCTCCAAAACAAGTGTCCAAACCATGTCTTCGGCATAACCAAGTAATCTCCAGATGATAATGAATCATCCTCAATGCCGGTGAACAATATAACCTGCTGGTGAATCAAATTCTGGTGATTGTGCATAAGTCACTGAACATGCCAATGAACATAACCAAAGATGTCCAGAAAGATATGTACTGATAAGTGTTGACATCAATGACAAAACCAATACAATACGTCCATAATACCAACATTAATAAAATATAACATTCATTCATTAATATCACATAATGTTTATTAACACATAACATTGATTAACATTAATTAACATGCAACATTTATCAATATTAATTAACACATATCATTCATAACCATTCATTAGCACATAATTACATTCATTAACACATAAAAATTTAGTCATTATCAAATAAGGTAGATTACAATCATTTCTTTTTTTGTTTTTTCTTTGGAGCTATGTAAAGAATAAGTGGAGCATCATTTTGTTCATCATTTCCCCCCTCTTCAGTTGTTCTGCCCTTTGCTCGTGATCTCAATGTATGCCTAGTCCTATACCGAGGATGAGGACACTAAAGCGAAGGGGGGTTCTCTGCAATAACAAAGAAATGGGTTGAATTCAAAACATTTTTTTATTATTGTTACAAGTATTTCATTAATTTAAAAAACATAACCATGAGTGTCTTTACTTGATAGGGCCACATCATTTTGTCTAGCCTCAATCTCAACATGTTGAACACCCTCTAGATCCTCTGGAGTTGAAATACTAAAGGTTACATTAATGTTGAACACCAATTGCAATTAAGTTTGTTTAAAGGAATAAAAGTGATCCTCTTTACCTGATTGGGGAACATCATGTTCCTGATGTTGTGTACCCGGATCATGCTCCACTTGGTCATCACCGACTACATGCTCTAAAATATTAACAAAAAAGGTTACATTAATTAATACACTAATTACAATTTAAGATGTTTAATTATATTAATAATTACATAAATAAATTTGAATAGCAAATGAATACCTCCACTACTGGGATGCACATCCGGACCTTCATGTGCAGGTCGTGTTTCACAATCAGTAGGCTACATTCCAATGTCATGCGCATTGTTATCATTGCTTTCTTATTTAAAACAAATATAGTCACTTTATGTTGGAACTCAATATCAATTAGATTATTGGTAAAGTATTCAATTTGAAACAATTTTCATTTAGTTTGTTTACCTGTGTGATGGATGCACCAGAATCTTGTGTTTGCCCACTCAATTCTCATAGCCATTCAACCATGGTTGTATAGCCTTGCTGGTAGGCAATTCTCTTGTCATCTTCTATGGGCGCTCTTTTGAATTCAGAGCCCTACATTTTTGCTTGGTATCGTGAATTTTGCTTTCATTGTTTGATAAAAAAAAATCGTTTGCAATTTATAAATGTTTTGATGCAATATTTCATTTACTAATACTTACAATTCGTGCAACAAGTTTCATATAACCACCAGAGCCGAGTTTGTGTTGCTCTTGCTTTTCTTGTCTTGCCTTGGTTACCTTTGACATGTCACTCAGTCTATGAAAATTTTGAGATATGTTAGATTATATAAATATAAAGAGTAATTAATTAGTATATAATTACATTCTTAATAGTATCCCATACCTTCTTTTGGCGTCTGCTAGTGTATTTCTTTTCAATTCTCTCCTTGGCATCCAAAATCAGGTCCTTCCACTCCTTCTCTAGAATCATGGGGGGACGCTCATACTTTGCATTGTTCTCTAAATGGGTCATGTATTGGTCCCTCACATACTTTAGATATGTGGCAACTTTTTCAAGGATCTTGGTTTTGTTGAATGTGTCATTTCCAAATAACTCAACCATACGGTTTGTTAAATCATCTTTTAACCTTTTTTCTTGGTCATTCCACCTTTTAAAGAAAAAAAAAACCTGTTAGATTCAGAAATGAACTGAAGTTACCTTTATTATAGTTCAAGAAATGGATCAAAGAAAAACTATTCTAGCAATGATATGAAATCAAAATAGTGGATTAGGGTTAGTTCACATATGATGTTCCACCTTTTACGTAGGGTGGCCCAAATATCTGCAATGCAATGTCATAAAGATTTATATAAAAAATATCATTTCCTGCAAAAAAATCATGGGATCATTAGTCCAAAATGAGTGATCAGTAAGTAAATTACAATTAGACTATATATAATAATAATTTTAAAGTACCTGAAACCTTCTATATCTTTAAGTGAATCAATTCTTCGTCGCTCACCACCAATGTGGCCTGCAACATTCTCGTACTAGCAATATGGGAAGATCTAGGAAATGATGGTATGTTATCAATAGTAGTCACCTCTAGTGCATCCTCATGTGCATCTCCTACTGCAGAAAATGAATCTACTATGAAATGCCCCTAAGAAAGAATGCTTTAAGGGAAATAAACACATAACAAAAGATAGAGAAAAAGAGGGATCTACCAATAGTGGGCGAGCCAACATGACGTGCAGTAGAGGATGTCTGCATGCTATATTTTGGTGACATTATAGTCGGCAATACAGTGGGGCTAACCTATGAGGAGGCGACATTTTCATAGAAACATTGACAACACCTGAAGAATAATACATTAAATATATGAAAAATGCAAGAATTGTAAACAAGGATGAGCCTTTATTATGAACATTGACAGTATCAAGTATGATGTGTTTTGGGTACTCAAAGTGATAAGCCAAGAAAATCGTCATCACCTGAACTACCTGCAATACCCTGATCATGACCACTAGGTAGACGAGGACGCATAAAATCCTGTAAAAATAACATGTACATATTTTAGTTAATGACATAAAAGAGAATAAAATATAAACCATTATTGAACTTTTATTATAATTAAAGCTTTCATTACTGCTTACTTGCAAGTTTTGTGCTATCTGTGTCAATTGTTGCACCCTCTCTTTTATTTCATCGGTTTGATGGCTCATGGATGCCAACGCAAGAATCTCTCTATTAGTTTTTCTAATAGACATTTTCATCATTTCTATAGGGTTTGTGGTAAATGTGATGTCATCATTGCGTAATACTATTGAGTCCACATCCCTATAGAGGTGTTGAGGTATTGTAGGTCCCTTTCCCTTTCCTTGAATATCCGTTTGTGACAAGAATATTATTCACTATCAAAATTACTCCAAAACACTCAAGAAAATAACATAATAATGTAACAATTTGCTTCTATCTAATTTGTACAATTACAATGAGGTTTACCTGCTTGGTAGAAGTGTCGCGATCTACATCCCTATTAGTGCTATGTGATGGATCCATGTTGCCTTGTGAGAAAGGAAAAATATAAAAAACGTTAGCGAAATGAAACCAATAGACTTAGCAAAAAAACTTAATAATAAAATGGTATATTAGAGTCATTAATTGGACATTGGTTAATTTAAATGCTATATAGTACGTACCACCCCCATGATAGTAGCATTATTTGTATCTATACGATTCAAATTATAATCTATTAGCAGCTCTTCCCCTGTACTTATTGATTTTATTGCACATACGAATACATGATTTCCCTCACACGCCTCAAATATGCAATTGGGTTGCTTATTAGTTGACCCAACTTGCGTACTATTTATAAAACCTACAATATTCCCTGTTGCTTTTGGCCTTCCATCAATGTATACAACCACTCATTTACTTTGATCATTATATTTTTGTTGTATATAATTTGCTGACAGTGCATACCTACGCATACTTTTTTATATCGAACAATATGCATCTAATTATTGTAATTGTAACAAGGTCTGACAAACTGCATCAATTCAACAACTTTGTTGTAATAGGCCTTTATGTCATCCATGGAAAATAGGCCCAAACCATGTAACGACGAAGGTGCTATGCGATATATCCTATCATTAACACAAAAATTGATGTTTATTGGAGGTAGTTCCTGATGAATAATGATGAACAACAAATAACCTAACTGTTACTGAGAGGGGGGTGGGGGTGAATCAGTACATACAAAAACTTCTCCGCAGCTTATCAAGTTAAAATCATGCTAACCAGTTGTCTTCATACTGAACTTAACCATGACAATACCGATTAAACACAGTAAGACTTCAAACAACTTAAACCTGTAAAACTGAATGCTTCAAATGTCATTCAATACTTGATAACTACTTCACCCATAAACATATGCATGTGGTGTATCAGTAATATCATAACCATTAGCTCTGCATGCATAATCACCTAAATAAAGAATACTTAATCATCACATGAAAAATGCACAACTCATGACATAGATTTTTCATGTGGAAACCCAAATGGGAAAAACCACGGTGGGGATGAATACCCACAAGCTTGTTTTGAACTCTTTTGAAGCTCACTCTGTTAGGAGCCTAGTCCGGTTAAAGACATCACAATAAGGTTCTGCTAGGAACTGATCCTGTTAAAGATCACCCGGTTAAGGGATGGCTATATACCCTATTAAAGGTTGAAACCATGTTAAAGGTTACCTTGATAGAGGATTTAAAGAACTCAATGAACTTGAGTCACCTGGTTAGAGGTTTTGCAATAAGCCTATTAAAGCTACCCGGTCAAGGGATTTTCCTACTATTGAAATGGTTAGAAGACAACAGATAAAGCTCTGATCTGATAACAACACTGCATGCTAAGACAAATCCTTTTTAGTTCCTCTACTTTGCAATCACACTCTACAATTTTCACTCACTGGTCTGGCAAGTATCTCGTCACTCGGATACACACACAACTTTTGCCAACACTTACAATAACAAACATCATCAACCTTATAGACAACAATTAGGTCGGTAACATAAACCCCAAACCCTAAGTATTTAGGTTTACTATTACAAGCGGTCCAATCCCGACCGTCCAAACACATTACATAAAATGAAACAATCTCAAATAGATCACAAGTCATTTTGCATCATCCATTCTTCACTGCACATAGAAATCAATAACCCATCATGCTTTCTTCTCATATCGCTAAGAAGTATGTTCATTCCTGAGGCAGACATTAAATGCAGTCGATCTTCACATGCAAGATCCTCAAGGAAATCCTTCACATGCACAAAACTAACATGGCATCTCAATCTCATCCTTATTTCTTAGCTAACTCATCACATAATATCACTGGTTGCATCGCACAAGCTAGATTGCCAAATCGGAAACCCTAGAGCTGAGACTACCAACCGGTAGTCACACTTAATGAAACCCTAACACCGGTTCACTACATCTCTTCATACCGGTTCTCCAACTTGATCATCAATAACAACTTCTTCCAATCTTCATACCGGTTGACCTGTACTTATTGACATCAATGACAACATATATTATTATCATAACGGTTCATCATATGCCAATAGTTTCTTGGGTACCCATTGTTTCTGTAGATGTTTGTACCTCAAGGGAACCTCAATGTCTCCTTTGGTCTCATCGTCATAAGAACATGACCCCCCTTAAGCAAGGAAAAAAATCTTGTGTTTATTGAATTTTATTCTAATCTTTTGACCTCTAGCTGATCTCCCTATTGTAGACCTACTACATGTCTCACTTGCATTTTCTATTCCTACATTTCCCTCACTCGAGGAAGACACATATGACAAATACCTATTTGGTGGTACCTAAACTCCATCAAATGAGAGAGTTAGTTGGTAATGAGAGAGATATTTTGCAAATGAGGGTAATGTTGATGAAGAAGTCGGCCCTAAAGTTGATGTTGAGATTAAAATTTGAATAAGTCCAATTGGGGCCTCAAGTGTTGATAACTGTATTAGATTTGCTGCTAATGTCGAGGTTTGAAAAACTGAGGAATTGTTTTTTCCAAGTAATTTTAAAAAAATAAACTGTTTCTATAGGGTGTATTGACTTATGCCTCTCGATCTATGAGACTGTGCAGGATCCTCATCAAAGGGGCTTAGGTTCCTGCACATGTAATTCAATTATCTTATGTTAGCTAAAAATTACATAGTACACAACATGAACAACATGAACTTTGTAGACAAGAAGAGTATTTAAAAAAAAAATATGTTGTCATCATAATCATTATAATTTTTTTAATTCCTTACCTTTACTTTATGTAGACTATGCAGGATCCTCAACTAAAGGGTTGACGATGTCTATAATCAATTACCCATTTCCACCAAGGGTGATAGCATCACACAAAATATATACATGAAATCAGCACCATCAATTGAGCATCATAGGCATTACATTTGTAAGTTGATAAACAATAAATACATATGTATCATAATCATCATAAGAATCACATATGTATAATCATATATGTAATTTAGCATAATAAGAATCACATATGTGTCATCATAAACATGTAATCCATCACATATGTATCATAAATCACCATCCATCACATAGGTAATAAACAATCCACATTCTATAAATAAACACAAAGTTCAAAAAATGTCACATGTATCATCATGAACATGTAATCCATCACATATGTAGTTTAAATCAACATCCATCACATAGCTAATAAATAGTCCAAATTCCATAAATAAACACAAAGTTTAAAAAATGTCACATAAATAGTCACTCTCCCTATCTCCATCTCCTCGGGGTGGCATAGTTCTACTATTAGGACCTGCTAGAGGTGGAACATGAATTAAAAACATTAAAAGGGGCATCATGAATTAATCATATAATGGCATTAGAATTCAAAACATAATGAATTAATTATGTAACCATATAAGTGAAATAAATTTCTATCAAGAAATCAATATTAAATAGATAATATACTAATCGCATACCTCATACATTTCATTCATGTCACTGATCTTCTTCTTCATCCAACTCATCAACATGACCAACATGACCATGATCATAATCATCATCATCATCATCATCATCATCATCATCATCATCATCATCATCATCATCATCATCATCATCATCATCATCATCATCATCATCATCATCATCATCATCATCATCATCATCATCATCACCACCACCACCACCACCATCGTCTTCGTCATCATCATCACCACCATCACCATCACCATCACCATCACCATCACCATCATCAGCTTCTTCTTCTTCATCATCACTAAGTAACTTTCGATCGTGATCATCATCTTCTACTTCTTTGGTATCTTCTTCTTCCATCACATTATACTTTATCGGCCTTCCTCTTGGATCATGTCTAGCAACAAATGTCCAACCCAGTTTATGTGGAACCTCTAAGTAAAATACCTACTCACATTGGCTTGGAAGAAAATAGGGCTCATCCCCAATTGGTTCAAATGACCTTGTATTAACCATTGTAAAACCATTATCATGTTCAATAATAGTTCTATCAGGATCATTTTTATTCAGTCGTAGCTTGTACCATTTGACGATGAACAAAACTAATTTGAAGAAATTAAAGTCACACTCAAGTATATCATCCAAAATGCCATAGTATCAATTTTAAGACTCTTGAGGATGTATGTCATTTCTCGATGAAATATTTGTCACCTCAAAGACTGCAGTTATCCTAGAATCACAAGTTTTCTTCGTGTCATCCAACTTTTTGATGTGAAATTTATGATCATTGTAGCACATAGTGTTGTGGTGTTTGACCTGCAATATGTCAAACATGTAAAAATTAATGCATCGTGAGTTGATAAACATTGGGTGATTAATAAATTTATAGGTACCTGTTTATCTCTTAAACCATATGCTAAATCAATTTCCCTTTGCATAACATTGGAATCTCCAATATGATGAGCTTCTTTAACCAATGAAGCCACACCTTCCCATATTAATGTGCGACTAGAATGTTCACAATGTTCAATTCATACCATCATCCAATCAAGATTGTTTGCAATTTACAAATGCAGTGCATCCCACTCTCGACCAACTGTACAAAAAATAAATAGACGTCTTACAACCGATTTATTTTGAAGATTAAGAATTAATTAACTACAATAACATCTTATAATTACCTCTCACTTTCCTCAATCTACCTTTCCATGTCAAGTACTCCCCTTCAAATTTGTTAATGGGGTTGGGATCCCAAATGCGATCCACGTGGATCTTTGCTGCAAACTTAGGAATATATTAAGAAATGTACACCATATTTTGGTATACCGTATATCCCTCCTCCATAGAACCCTCGGGATGTGCTCTTTGTTAAACCAAAGCTTTCAAAAATTTCAAGTGCCTCTCAACCATCCACATTGACCTAGTGTGTACAGGTCCACACAATTCAATCTCCTCAACTTGGTGTAAGAGATAGTGTTCTCGTGCATTGAAAAAAGTTGAAGGTAGACACTTTTGCATTTCACACATTAGATGAGGAATTTTTCTCTTCCAATATTTTATATCTTCTTTATGGATCTCTTTACATGACAACCACCTACAAGATATTCAAGACGCAAAAATATATATTACATAACAAGTAAAACAAATCACAAATATAATATCTATACAATGAATTGAACAAATATCACTACTTACCTCATGTATTTTCCAAGATCATATATGACTTTCTTGACATTATTGTCGAAGTGGTCTGGGAGAGATAGAGGTAGAACGTACTACAACAATTATAAAATTATCTTTTCATTTTTTTCTAACATTATACAATGAAAAGTACATGCATAGTATACAAATATATAGTAAATACACAAGAACATGAATTACCTTAATGAAGGTATGCCAATCATGCGTTTTCATCCCTGGCCCAAATTCACTTTTCCTTGATATGAGATTGTTTATGTTCGCAACAAATCCTGTGTGAAATCAGATTTTTCGTATGAATTATTTTATAGCATTGCTTTGTTGGTCCGTTAATAACCAAGAAGGTCACTTATATTAATCTAGTCTCCATGGCTATTTGATTGAATGATATTTTTCATTGCATGATTGGATTCCTAAATGTCACTACAAATTTTGTCAATTTTTTCTTTGTCACGTCTTCCATCCAATATTTTCCATAATGTCTCTATTATATTCTTTCCAATATGCATAGTATCAAACAAATGCACAATCTGTAACTGCTCGTAGTAGGGCAACCTACTAAAATGTTAGGGATAACTTTTGTCCCTTAGGAAGGTGGTTATTAATGCCTTGACGACCTTCATGATCATTAATCACATCATCAGTAAACAAAACACAATAGAAAAGATGTTTTATGATATAAACCATTAGATGGAATGACATTACCTTGATGATTAGTTCTATTATATTCCAACTTCCACAAGTGAGGTGTCATTCTCCATGGCTTTGATGTATTCTCTTCTTTCCCATTGAAAAGATGTTTTTCATTATTTCGATACTATGATTTTTGTGGAAAAAGTGTCTATACTCATCAAACACTTGCTTTCCTAAACTTTTTGAATACCAAGATTTCATCTTTGGACCACAAACTGGACATGCAAATTTTGTTGGCATATGTGCAGAATATGTTGACATGATGATATTGTGTTGTCATTGATGTCAATATGCTGAAAAAGAACAGGTAATATGCTGAAGAGTGAACCAGTAATATACTCAAGAGAGAACCGGTAATATGCTGAAAGAGAACCGATAATATGCTGAAGAGTGAAGTGGTAACATGATAAAGAGTGAATAGGTTTATTGAAGTTAAGCAACTGGCAAAGTGAACTAGTATAATGATGAGAACCAGTATATGTGCTAAAGGTGAAGTGGTTTAATATGGTATGACTACTGGTTGGTAGTCTCAGCTTCAGGGTTTTCGGTTGAAGTGTTTCGAGCCTGTGTGATTCAACCAATGGCATTGTGTGATGAGTTAGCATTGTAATGGGGATCAAATCATGTTGTCATGTCAATCTTGTGCACATGAGGGATCTTGCATGAAGGAGATTGATCTTATCTACCTCAGGAAAGTGTGAAGTCTCTGTAAATGGTGGAGAACGCGTGATGGATTATCACCTCCAAGAAGTGGTGAAAAATGAACAATGGAGAATGTCTTGAGACCTGTTCAAGACTATTGTATTCAAATGCAAAATGTTCAATGGTCAGGATTGAACTGACTGAATCGCTCAACCTAAATGTTTAGGGTTTAGGGTTTATGTTACCGACCTATCTATTTCCTATAAGGTCGATGTTGTGTTTCATGTTAAATTTGTTGGCAAATTTTGTTTGTGTATCTAAGTGCAAAGATACGTGATTCTTGCCAAACCAGATAAGAGAGTTGATACCTGCAAAGTGTGTATGCATAAGAAAGGAACTAAAGTGGGTCTGCATTGGCATTGAGTGCTATTACCAGATCATTGTAATACCTGTTGATCTCTAATCACTTCAACAGTTGGAAAATCCCTTAACAAGGTAGCTTTAATTAGCTTGTTGTAAATCCTTTAACAGGGTGACTCAAAGCCATTGAGTTCATAAAATCCTCTAACAAGGTAACCCTTAATAGGGTTTAACCCTTAATCGGGTATTCTAGTCATCCCTTAACCAGGTGATCCCTAACAGGATTGGTTCCTAACAGAACCTATTGTAACAGTCTTTAACCAGACTAGGATTCTAACATAGCGGACTTCTAAAGAGTTCAAAAACAGATTGTGGGTATTCATCCCCACCGTGGTTTTTCCCAGTTGGGTTTCCATGTGAAAAATATGTGTGTCATATGTGATGTCTTTTTCATGTGATGCTTTGTTGTTTTATGTCAAGCATTGAATCATGTTGATCTAGCAAGTTATTATATTTCTAGTGATAGATTACCTGTCTATGCACAAGGATAATGTGGAAATGAGGGTGTAGGTTGTGTGGTAAGATAAGAGTTTCCAGTTTATATCTTTCACATTCTCATTGTGCTTAATTGGTAGTATTTTGGTTTATGACTGGTGTTAGTGATTGGCAGTCAGGTTCACTGTTTGTAGTAAAACCGGTTCAGGAAAAGTTTTTGTACCTGTACTGATTCACCCCCCCCTCTTAGTACCGGTTTGGTACTCACTATTCATCATTGTGTTATCAAATTTTCCCTTTGTTTGAAGACCTATAAGATGATGTATAATTGGATTAAATATGTTAATTTTTTTAATTATAATTATCACGTGCAACTTAAACACTATAACATACCACAAAAATGTGTTAGCCCTGGGGCATCGTGTATTGTCCATACAAGAATCACATGAAATTGAAATTGTCTTTGTCCTATTGGTCTAGAGATGTCATACATAGTGACACCATTCCATAACTCCAACAACTCGTCGATAAGAGGCTCAATATATACATTCATATATTTAACTTGGTACTTACCTAATTGAATGAAAAAAACATTACATAATTATTATGACCATTTTACTGCAATATTTATAATTAAATGTAGACGACTATTAAATGATAAAATACCTATAACAATCATTGCCAACATTATGTGCTCCCTCTTTATTGACATCCATGGAGGAATGTTATTGTTGATAACAAAAACAGGTCACACTGAGTAAACAGATCTTAGCTATCCAAATGGATTGACACCATCCGCTGCCAATGAAAGCCTGAGATTACAAGGTTTTTCTTTAAAGTGTGGCCACTTTTCCTCTATGTCCATAAATTCTTAACCATCTGTAGGCATTCAAATAATGTCATCTCAACTTCTATTGCGTGCATGGTAATCCATAAATTGTGCCAAGCTAGTGCATTTGAATAATCGTTGCATACGTGGAATAATGGGAATATAATGAAGAACCTTGTGAGGCACCTTTTTTGTTATTTGATCTATTTGATATCTACTGATATGACATTCAGGGCATTCAGTTTGAAATTCATGTTGTTTGTGATATATAATATGATCATTGGGACAAGCATCTATTTATTGATACTCCATTCCAATATCTTTCAAAATGGCAGATAATTCTCGGTATGAGCGAGGTAGAATATTTGATGGTGGTAAAAAAAAATCACCTATCAATCTACAACAAAAAAATATAATTTGTTAATATAAAGAATATTAATGGTACATGAATCACCATTTTTTAACTATAATGACATATATGACATACCTTAACATACGTGAGATTGTTATGTTGGATAATCAATTCATAACCTTCGAGTTCACCAACAACAATACAATGAAGGGAAGAGTTGTTTAGGAGCCTTCGTAAAGGGCCTCATATGCCTTCTCAAGTAGAGGTAAATCATGAACAACATCAAGGTCATCTTCATCATCATGATCAGCTAAGCTAGTCCTAAATGTGTCATGGATCAATGTATTTGTACCATCATCTTCAATTATGTTTTGTGGCTCATGATCATCATCTTCCATGGGATCATTATCTTCAGCTTCGATATTCACACCTCCATGTTCCCCCACTTTGAAAAGCATATTCTCTAGGTTGTGTTGATCCATATCATGTGTTCTCGGGTGCTCAACCTATATAAAAATGATAAACATAAATAAACCATGATCATGATTTCATCATCAAGTGATTTCTTATGTATATAAATTGTTAAAACAATATAATGAGAAACTTTCCAATGGATGATAATCATGTCCTCCTTCAATGTGACCATGCAGCCTACAATGTTTCTTAGTTGTTCTGATTAGAAGTCTTCTAGTCTTTAACCCCTTACAAATTTTGCAGGGACAATAAAATTTTCCATCACCTTTTATTTTTAAGTTAGACCACAATCTAGAAATTGTCTCCTTATTTTGTTGTTCACTGATATTGTCTGACATGGTCTTTCTTCGCAGGCAAAAAAATCAGGCTATAGAACTAGTTATATAGAAGTTGAAATGTTAGTTATGGAATCACGTTTCAGTATAATATACCAAATTAAATTAATTGAACATAGAAATAATGCAAATTGAACCAAAACCATTTAACTCTTTTTTTTCATCTCAAAACATATCTAATGGCTTTGTGGTGATTTAGAGCAGGTGATATGCAATCCTTGTATCATATCTTAAGTTGACTAATGTCTATTTGGGGTAATCCATGAGTGTCTAATGTGAATTCATTATCAATGTTGTGAAGTCATCGAGAGTATGGTGATAGTCATCCTTATAGGATCCTCTCAATACTGTCCAAATTAGTCTAAACGGAAAGTAACTATCCATTCCCATGCTCATGCATACTGACATGACTAATGTTGCCCTTGTGTATCCTAAACATTGGAGAGACCTTATTTGACATGCCTAATCAATGTGGTTGGTGTCCTAATATGAAATACTAAGTTCTATCCTTGCCTCTGCATCAAAATTCTCACATCATGTTTCTTCAACAAAACACACTATTCTGATCCCAATCTTCCTCAATACCCTTAATGGAGAGGCATGTATAATGGTTTCAACATACAAAGTCAATGATCATACAGTCCATTCTTCTAGACACCCTTGGATACATAACTTATCTTCTAGGCTTGGGAAAACTAATATGAATTGAGCCAACACCATGTGGATAGGGTCAAGTATCATGGCAACTGATCATAATACATGAAGACGGGGTTCACACCTAAGTGTTGGCTCTCAACAATGCCACACTTCCAAAATTGTCAGTCTCAAAACTTCTCCTATTAGGTCAACACTTATTGATGGCGACAAGGCCAAATCAATGTATGTAGGCTTTGAACTCCTTACTCTAGGCTTGGAGGACCCTACACAATGTCTATGAACACTCACTCGGTATTACAATACAAAGATCCTTCCTCTAGAACTTTTTTTGCAACACACACATCATTGGTAATCATTGTTATGATGGATGGTCTATTAGGACGATAAATAAAATGCTTATTATTTTTCTGCCCTTTGAAACTACAACAAGGTATTTGACTTGGCAGGGTCCCCACACATCACTTCAACACCAAACATTCAGCAATTCAACCTTTTGCCTTCTCAATGCATTTTTTTTTGTCTTTCCTCTCTATGTTAAAAGAGCATTTATCTATATTGGCATAAAGCTTAAGATGATGCAAGTTGGAAAGAACTTGTCACATGTTATTCCCATATCTTTTTTAACATAAGAATGTCATCCAAGTAGACAACCACAAACAACCTATGAAGAATCTAGGTACATCATTCATCATCCAAATAAATGTTGTTGGTGTAGTGATTATGCCAAAGGGCATCAATAACCACTCAAACAATCCCTTCTTGGACTCAAAGAAAGTCTTCCAAATGTTAATTAGCTCAACAAGGAATTGATGCTTCCTTGATTTCAAATCAATCTTGTTGAAAAATTCATCTCCTCGGAGTTGGTTCAAGAGGTCAGCAATTTGAGGAATCAAAAAACTTGTTCTTGATAGTGGTCGTGATTAGGACCCAATAGTCGACTTGAATCACCATATCCCATCTTCTTCTTGGAAAGTACAAAATGGGCTTCCACAAAGAAAAAGTAGTTGGTCAATATGACCCTTTTGAATCAACTTCTCAAGTTGTTGTTAAGTGTTGATGTAGTCAAATACAAATTTTATCTCATAGTTGCCACAAAATTTACTTTTCTTCATTTGTATCTTTTGGAAAAATCTTCCTTGAGGACCTTCATGAAACCACCCAAACTGAAATTCACCTCCATCACTAAATCAAGTGGAGTTCCTTCAACTCCTCCTTGGCTATCAAGCTAGCAATCCAACATTGTTGAACTGGAATTCTAATTTAAGTAGGGCATACATAATTTTCTCTAATCGAAGAAATTACAAAGAAATACATCTCCAATTTAGAAATATAATCATCAACAACATATACATCAATTTTACCATCAAACTTAGGGATGTCACAACTTACCTAGGCTCTAAAGGGAGTCCAATTGCCAAATGAACTTTCCAATGGGGCCCACTACATATTTTGGTTACTTCAAAGCATCAACACAAATCGATTCATCATCCTTGATCTTGCCACCTAGATCAACAACTTGAAGGAATTTGAGGAGTTAGTAGCTAGTTCTTCAATATCATTGAATCTCGTCTTTAATTCAAATATCCAATATTTGAATGAATTTGATGGTACATGCAAGAGCAACTAGGTTGTGATAGCACTTATCTAAATTAGACTAGTAATCTAGGGAACAATACACTAGTAGAGAATTTTATTGTACCAAAAGTAAAAATTTAACAAAATAAAACACAAAATCGATAATTACAATATAGCTTAACAAAATGAACTTTATTTTAATCGAGTGTGTTTACAAAATGGGTAAACTTTGTAGTAGATATTAATGCCTTGTATTCTTGTTACATGATTCAAATTCAGCCACTATATAGCTTTCAAAAAAAGGAAAACTTACTAAAAGTAGTATATTAGGGATCTTGGTGGAACCAAAGAATCATCACACCTAGTACTAACTAGTGTCTTTGGAAGTTGAAATGAGCATTCAAATAAGGACAAACCTAATGGAAAACTGAAAATGTTTGTTGGAAAATTATTTATTTGGCACCCCGATTTGTCAAGGCCATAACTCTTGTCTATAACTACCATTAAGATGACTTGAGATGTTTTCTACATTGCAACATCACTTACACTTTAAGCTATCTCTAGAATAGTTCTACTAATGATTGTGGATAATTTTGGCTAGAAAGAATTAAAAGAAAATCCAAATTAGCATGAAACCAATAGATAATGTCTATAGAATGATCAATAGATCTTTGACTGAGACAAATTCCTTGGTGAATCCTAAGATAAGTAGGGACCCTCTCCATAGCAATATGGATATTCTTAGCAATTGATTGAATCTCTTGAGCTTGGTGAATAAGACACTAGTGGTCCAAAAGAGAGAATAGGGTATTCTCATAATCAAGAAACACAGTGAAGAGATTACAAAGTATCAAATGGAAATAAAACAGTTTGTTAGGTTTCAATTATTAGTCCTCATTATCTAAAATTAGTTATCAACAATAATCAATAATCAACTATTGATACTCATTATCAACCCCACAATCAAAGCTTTCCATAAAGGCGTCTTTTAGATAGAAAAACATTTAAATAAATATTGAACTTCAACAACATTAAGAAAAAAATTTAACAATATTTATTTTTGTCACTTATATTGACAACCCTAGTCACCTTCTTATCTACATTTATTGTTGTCAATTCAACCTAGGGGATTGCCTAATACGAGTTAAGTTTCATGCTTCAATACCTTGCATGGTAGGTTCCAAAAAAGTATTATTTAGCATCATACTATTTCCTTAACATAGATATACCTTAGAAAAAAAATTAATGCTATAATAGAAAATATATTTTTTATAGTATTTAGAATTACACAATCAACCATTTGCATTGAATTGCAAGTGTGATCTAATCTTATGCTCTTAGATTCTCAAGGCTTATTTGTTAGATACATCTGATGAATTAGTGGAGAAAAAATGTCAAGGTACACGTTTTTAGAAGAATGATATGATGGTATTAGATTCTGTGTTTCTTGATAAAATTTTATAGGTATTTTTAGTGTTAACATCGATGGAGACATGTACATAGATTGTCTTTTGGTTTGAGGATATTGATGGCATGCATGTGAAAATAGGATTATTGGTTTATTGATAAGTATGAGTACAACAGTGATGATAATTATGATGTCATAGGTATTTAAGAATGTTTGAGAATTGACACAACATAATAATATATATGATTAATAAAATTATATTTTTATATTTTGATGGATTCATGATTATAGATGATAGTGTGGTTTAATATCAAAAAAATATTCTTATCCTCTATTTTCTTGTTTGGTTCCTAATAGAATCCCTACATTTTTCTCTGATCTATCTTTCGTTTGCCAAGAAAAATTGCCTAAGTGATAGAATTCGTAAGTCTTAACAAGCTCCCTTAAACCCTAATTCCTAGCATTGTTGTGACTTGCTACATCCAGTTTCCTAGCTTTAAGTTATGATTTGAAGTCTTCAAAATTATCTGTTTACTGATCTCCTTTCCTAGATACCATTTTGTCTAGTTGAGCTTTATTTTTTCTTAATTTTATACTCTTTTGATAAGGTCTATTCAGTTGAGTTTTCACCTGATCTAGGTTAACAATAACCAATTGGTTTTGTGGCCCCATAGTTTGAAAGATATCTGAGTCTACTTAGTTGTACGCTACTGTGGAATTACCATCTGTTTGACCTCACTTTAGTTGATTAAGAAAAAGAGAAATCTTACTACGACCCAATGGTGTCATAATGGTGGCTCTCATTTTCTTGAGGAGGAGCACAAAAAGAAGACATGTGGTGCTAACTGTCTACTACCATGTAAAGTGCTATCCCCAATGGAGTTCTTTGATTGCTACAAGTATTTTCAAGGCATGCAAAGATTTTTCAAATTTGATTTGACTGATCTGGATCCTTGTTCTTGTTGCGATGAGAAAATTTACCAACAACCCACATTCAAATGTGAGAAGGCTAGTTGCAGAATGTTGCATTCAAGCACACAAGAAGTAATGATGAAATTACTAATATTGTTGAATTTTTGGTCGTTTGAGAAAAATAAATACATCGGGACTACCTCAAAATTTTCATTTATTACACTTGGAATTTATATATAACTTGATCTTTTTAAAATCTTTGCGATTGAACTAGTGTTTGCTGCAAATCAACGAGTGGTCATTCTACACTTGAATTTGCTTAAATTTGGTGAATTTCATATATGTGAGCTTGTAATTGCTAGTAAAACTTGAATAATTCAACAGACTTGAGTAGACTTGCAAAACCCTGGCTATGGTTGAAACCCCAAGTCTCTACTAAGTGCACAAAAATGAGACAATCAATTGGACAAACTTATACCTCAAGAAAAGGAAATCTTATATAATTTGGCGGATCATCAAAGAGACCTGTGAATGTGAGCACTCTAGGAGGCCCTACAGATGAATTGGTTGATTACCTTGGAGGTTGCAGAGCTACAAATATACTAGTCACTGCACTTGCATAGAAAGAGACAAGCCCATTTCCCTCCTTGTAATGCTTATGTTTTTGGATTTGGGGAAGCTGGCAGTGCCCAATGTCTTTGTGGATGCTGATTTGATCAAAGCAATTGCTAGAAGGTACAATGTAAGATGGCACATCTAAGAGGGTTGCTAATTGCATTTTCTATGATCTTAAGAGGTTAGGGGCTCCCGGTATTATATCAAGCTCGTCAATGCCAAAATTCATTTTCCGGGAAGTGGGAGTAAGACATAAGAAGATTTAATTTAAAAGGAAATTGAATATGCAAAAGAGCCTAACCTTTAAGGAGAATGCACACAGGGTTTCCAGAGGTTGACGAAGCTTGCATGCAAGGTTTCCAGAGGTTGACGAAGCCTTCACGGAATTGATTGAGCAAATGACTTGCCCTCTTTTTTTATTTTTTTAAGTAATGCCCGTGGTTGTTGGAATTTTGATGAATGCGGGCACTTTAAAAAAAAAATGAAAAAAATTCATTACTAATGCCTTCTTCATTGAAACCAAATGTGAAATTATTGTTGGAATTTCGATGAATTCGGACATTTTTTCAAAAAAAATCAAATTTTGTCACAATATACCTTCTCCATCGGAAACCTCCATCAGAATTTTAGGCCAAATGTATTAGTGTATGGTTAAGAAAAAAATCTTTCTCGTGTTAGCCTTCTCCGAGTTTTACACCCCAAAATGCTTAGAAGAGGTATATAAGCAAGGTATCCTCCCTCATTTTAGGTCTAGAAGGCTTAATTATGAATCAAGAACCAACATAGGAGGAGAACAATAGGCCCTTCAATTCAAGCATTCAAGGCATTTCATCCCACCATATTCTTCAATATGGAAACCTTCAAAATCATCTTGCAAGAATGTCTTTTGTAGAGTCATGCTATTACATCAACATTTCTGATCGCCTTCGAAGAAGCATTTGCATCATCGACGTATATGAAATTCTCATTCTTAGATCTAGCCTCTGCTATATATCAGCACACTTTCTTTTTAGGTTCAATTCAATTGTATTTCATGGTTAATTCCAAAACCAAGGTTTGACTTAGGCAAACCCTTTTCTACCTAACATTTCCTCTCTTTTCTATGGCAATAATATGGGACAAACCCACAAAAATAGGTAAAGAGAAAGTAGGTGGAGATCTACAATCTCCAATCCATCAAAGATAAAATTGTTGGGAGAGGGCCGAGCAGATCGTCTTAGTCTCGGGAGCAGATCAAGCTAATTGCCATGCTCCCTCCACTTCTACCTAAAATTCAAACTGCACGTAACTAGTTACAATTTACTTTGTTGAATCTTCTATTAGAATTAGTCTGCCAATTCAGTGTCTCCCTACACACAGAGAAATGTCACCTTATCACCCTATTTTGCATTCCTCTTCCTAAATTGTAGAGTCATCTTCAAGTACCCTCATGAGGGACCACTAAATTCACCTTGTTCCTAAGAACATCTTGAGCCAAGTGGATCATTCTCCCTCTCAAAGTGATTAAAACAAAAATAGGCCTTAAGCTTCCTAGTTTTCCCATACAAGATAGTGAATCCTATTTCCCCACATCACATTTTGGTGAACCCAATTCTTTTCTATATTTTTTATTTGGTTTTGTTAGACTTTTCCTAATTTTATTGCATACATTGAGTGAACATTGCTTTGGTTATTGATATGATAAATAGATTTGTTATCTCACTTGGCTAATTCAATTTCAAGTTTAATTCATGATCTCCATAAGGTTCCCTTTTGTGCATATGATGAGATCATGTTTTTCTTTCATTTATAGCCATGATTTACCCTCTCATAAGGATCCTCTTACCCATGAAGACAATTTAGTGCAAGAAGAGATTATTGGTACTTTGTTTAAAACTCTCTCTTCTAAGGATGAAGTTTTGATGAATGATCTTGATCACTTTCTCCTAAAATGTGCTTCTCTCATATGCATATCCTAAAGGAAGAGGATGATATCATAAACAACTTTCTTAATGTCACTTTACCTTCTATACATGGTATATTTCCTAGAAATGACATTAAAAAGGCTAACACATGTACCTCTTCTAAGGTATCTTATGTTAATGAGGAAAAATTCAATACTCCTCTCAATGATCTCTCCAATGGAGAGGAAGCATTGAAGAGCAACATCACATCATCTTCTTCTCATATGCATACTCTAGTGCAAGTGGGCCAAGGTCAAAATATTGGTATATCAATCCCTCTAGATCCTCCTTATTCTCCTAGAGCTTATCTTGATGATCAACATATTTGTAGGAAATATGATTGTAGCATTCTAAAATTGTGACCCTTGCAATTTTAGACCGCATTTGGGTCTTTGCATTGGCAGACGAATCCCTAAGCCTGATTGGAGAACCGAAACATGCTCATGCCATCAACAAATTAGATTTTCCATTATTTTGCATTGTCTCTTAGCCGCTACCTATCCTAAATTAGGGCAGGACAGAGGCATGGCACCCCTGTCCCCTCTAGGACAGGGGCGTGGCACCCTTGTTCTAGCCCTATTTTTGGACCCCTTTGGTCCTATCTTGCATTGAGTTTGTCAATTATTGAGCGGGAAAAGTTTTCCTATGTCGACCTAAGGTGGGAAATTATCTAAACACCCCTAATTGGCTAGTATATAAGGAGCCTTTCCTCTCCTATTCAATAGGTGGATCATAAGTTGATAAGCGAAGTCGATCATAAGAATTCAAGCATTCAAGCATTGAGCATTTCAAGTCTCCTTTCAAGGCTAGGTGTTGCATTCAAGACAAGGATTCAACCATTGAAGAGGAGATTCCTACCAACTTTCAAGACATCCTATTTCACATATCCATTCAAGAAAATTCATCTACAATGGTATCAACCTTTCAATTACATCCCCTCCTTGAGGTGGATTCACTTTAGACATTTCCTTTCATTTACTTGCAACATTTTTCAACCACTTGGTTAATTCCAAAATGGGGTTTGACCTAAAGGCAAACACCCAATCCCAACAACATTTTCCTCTCTTTTTTGTGTGTAGGTTGCAAGTGCACAACTGTAATTGTAGGTTTAGGCTTCATTTCCAAAGATGGCAAAAACCCTTTTTGGCGCGCGGATTTTTTGGAGGTCCGTGTGCAACTTCAACCCGGTCCCTGCAACTTTTGTTCAAATTTGCAGGGAAGCTTTGTCTCAACATTCTACTACTAATTCCAGGTGCATAGCTTCATCCCGCATCTGTATCTCAAGATATAATCTCTTCTTTGTCATTTCTACACTTAGTCTCAATTTTCTTAATTCAACTAGTCTATTAGTCTCAATTTTCTTAAGTCAACTAGTCTATTATAAAAGAGGGTTAATTTAGTTTCCTAATACATTCCAAATTTCCTAAAATTCACTTAGTATTCAATCTCTTTCCATTGGGATTGGATCTAGTGAATTCAGCCCCTCTTTTAAATGTAATGTGAGTGAAAATTTGAAGAGAATACTTTGTGAAACTTTCATCCCTCTTTTGAGGGGAGTAAAGCTTTCCACTTGATCTCCCCTCATCACTTTTCACCATATTACAATGATGTTGTGTACTTTTTGAATAATCTATCTCCTAAACTGACTTTAAGCAAAGATGAATCCCTAGATGATAAGGATCCTTTTTCCCAACTGACCAAAGAGGACATGAATGATGATGATAGAAAGGAGAATTTTCTTACAAAGGATATTCCTTCCTCATATATTCATCCTTATGGGCCTTCAACATATCCTTATGCAATACAGTACCAAGACCCTCCCCCATTGTCAATGCATCTATTCCTATTTTTTCATCACAACTAGAGAGTATTTTGTATGAGCTTCTTAAAGCCAACTTAATTACTTTACCTTTTAAAATTTGAAGAATTGTAAGAAACATCAAGACAATCCTTCTTTTTTCAAGTATCATAAAATCCATTGACATTCCACCAATGAATGCCATGATTTGAAGAATAAAACTTAACAACCCATTGTAATGGGTATCATTCAAATATTTGATGACAATAAGTTGGACTCCCATCTAACTCCTTCTAAATAACATTTGAGTGCTTATTATGTTTCTCCTGACCCTATGACATTGGTAGTTTACCTTAACTGGGGCTCTTTCTCATGAGTGGTGTTACAAATTAATTTCCAATCATACTTGGACAATGACATAATGGTCATTCTTCCTTGCCTCCATTCTTGGGGAGCAAGGATACTATTTCAATTCTCTCTTTTTCTAAGGTTGCCTTTATGAGTCGTATTTTTCACATAGAATTATCTACCATGTGAGTACATGTGTGTTACTTGTTTATGACCTTTTCTTTATTTGAAAGAGTGCGTCTCTTATGGTCAATCTCTTCTAACTTGATGTTTGCAATTTTTCTCTCTAAGGATCCACTTTTCCCTTGGTTGGGTGTTATTTTCTTATGATACTGTTGGGAAGGTCAAAATTTGATTGAATTTTGAGCCTGCTCATGAGATAAATTTGCCTACGAAGCCTTTAGGGTTAGAAAAAATTGTCTAAGTGTAAAAAACCTACAGCCTCACGTAGGTCATTGTTACCTTTTTATTCTAATTTTCCATTGACCAGTTGAATAGGTCACCTATGGTTTTAAGCATGAATCAAGTATTTTAAGTGATCATGATTACTGACCCCTGCACTAGGTTTCTATTTTCCTAAGCACTTAGACCAAATAAATTTCTTCATCCTAGGAAATGACCCTTTTCCCCTTAATGGCTATGATGAACTCTCCATGTGTGTATTAAAATTCACTCAAGTAAGAGTGCACCATGCAACCCTGGGAGGTCTGACTTTGGTTAGCATTCTTGGTGCCGGGTAGTCGGGGAGAATAAATACAATAAAAGTGGCTAAGGCTTGGGACCCTATGGTCCCACAAGATTGATGATATCTTCAATAGAGGCAGTGCGATATGGTGGGGTTGAAACTTAAGTTTAAAAAGGATCCCCACAATCCTGAAGGATAATGTGAAGAGATGGAGATTGTTACCCCAAGTTTTCGTAGTCATCAACACATAAATATTAGTTAATGCAAGATGAAGGGGCTCAACACAAAATTAAAAATAGCATATGCTATGATGGACTATGTGCCAACTCATCAAGTTAAGGTGGGTCAAGATTAATCTTAGGCCTCCGTTGGTAAAGATCAATGATAAAATTTTGAATTGAGTTATAACTACTAACTCAAACTCTTGCATGAGGTGAAGTAATTGAGATGGTACATAGAGTAATATGCAACTGAAAGAAATAAATCCAAAATTCAACATAAAAATAATTAAGATTAATCTTGACTGAGATTATTTTTAATCTAATTTTCACTAAAAATAATTAAGATTAATCTTTCATGATGAATACTACACTTTTATTTTGATTCCAAATAATTTTTCATAAAGTAGAGTTTTCCATTAAATAGATAAAAATCAATTTGACAATAAGTAGTGGAATGTAATGACATGTGTTCCTTACTAAAAATAATTAATAAATAACATATATGATTCACATTGAAAATTTTAATAACTCTACAAATATTTATGTGCAAGATTATATTAAATAAAATTATAGATATAAAAACTATTAAATATGTAATAAGTAATTTATTTTAAATTTATATGGAAATAAAATAGTTTCTAAAATTATAGATTTATGTAGAAATAAAAGTAAATGTAGGATAGTATAAATAATAATTAAAAAAATGGTTAATATGGCTAAGCATTTTGTTTTCTTATAATAAAATAATTATTAAAGCATCTTTTAAGTTTTTCTTTCATTACGGGGTAAGTGCACCAAGATGGTGTGCAAAAAGGGGATATAAGTGGACACCTTTTTTTATGAAATCAACTAAATCTAAAGTTGGAGGAGAAATTTGAGAGTCATCCACTCAAAATATGAAGATACTCAAAGAACAAAGATTGTAGAACTCTGAATCTAGTTTCCAAACTACTTATATTTTTGAAAACTGGATAAGATTAAGGGGGTCAAATCCTTCACGCACGAAAAATAGATCCTGATTTTTTCTGAAAAACATAACATAGTGTTTGGCGTGCGCATAAAAAAGTCATAGTTAGATTTAGTATTTTGACAAATCCTTTGGTAGAAAGATAGTTAAGAGTGAGCACTAGAAGTTGTGTATTTTTTTATAATTTTTTGATGAATAATTTTATTTTTTTATCATTTTTTGAATCGGGCACATCCTGAAAATCAGGTACCTATTGGTGCACAAAGCATAACTTGCACCAAAATAATCGAAAATACATTTTATTTTTTTAAAGTGTAAAGAATCAAGTGCACTACAATAATATATAAAGTTTTTAAAATTTGGATAAGTAGATAAAAAAGTTATTAAAAAAATGGTACACATGTCGCTGAGAACTATGTAGACATTGGTAAAAGAAATTCACGATTAATATGTTATTGTTGTTCAAATTTTAAAAGAATTATATGGTTAGAAAGTTTAGAAGATGGGTGAAAATATGGTGGCAGTTTTAGAAATACCCAATTGATGAGATGTAAACCTAATGATGACAAAGTAGAGAAATCAATTTGATAAAACAAAACACGTCAAAAAGGAGGGAAATGGAGGGAAATCAAACTCCCAACCCTCAGCCTTGTCATCCAAGCCTATTCACAAGCCTAAATGCGCTAAATGCGTATGGTTTTTTTTAACTAATATCACGTATGAGGTTTGTAGAAACAAAAGCGTGTACGGAGTTATAAAATGAAAAATCACATACGCGTTTTAGAGAGAACAAAACCCGTAGGGGTTATGTCAACATAAAAATATTATAATATATAGAAATACATATGTATGTATATAATATGTGTATGTGTATGTATACATATATGTAGATATAATATGTGTATGTGTATGGATACTTATATGTATGTAAAATATATTCATATATATTGTCTCTCAATATCTTAGCACATTGTATTCCCACTCTCTCTCTCTCCCCCCCCCCCCCCCCCCCAGGACCCCACACAACCCCTAATGACATCATATAAGGTCTCTTAGCACACCATATGACCCCTTAAGACCATATGATGTCCTACAGGGTCATATGATGTTCTAACATAAGTGTGGCCCCATTAGGACCCCACATGACCCCTAATGACACCGTATGACCCCTTGAGACCATGTATGATATCCTAAGGGCAAATATGATGTCCTAAGCGTTCATATGGTGTTGTAACATATGTGTGGCCCAATTAGGACCCCATGTGATGCCTAAAAACATCATGTGACCCCTTAGCACACCATATGACCCCTTAAGAGCATATATGTCCTAAGGGGTCATATGGTGTTGTAACACATGTGTGGCACCATTAGGACTCCACATGACCCCTAGTGACTCCATATGACCCATTAGGACTCCACATGACCCCTAGTGACACCACATGACCCCTTAGGACCATATGATATCCTAAGGGGTCGTACGGTGTCCTAAGGGGTCACATGGTGTTCTAACACATGTGTGGCCCCATTAGGACCCCACAAGACCCTTAATGACACTATATGACCCCTTAGTACACCACATGACCCCTTAGGACCATATGATGTCCTAAGGGGTCATATGGTGTCCTAAGGGGTCATATGGTGTTCTAACACATGTGTGCACACCTAACAACACCATATGACCCCTTAGCACACCACATTACTCCTTAGGACCATATGATGTCCTAAGGGGTGGTATGGTGTTCTAAAGGGTCATATGGTGTTCTAACACATTTGTGGCCTCATTAGGACCCCACAAAACCCCTAAAGACACCATATGACCCCTTAGCATGCCACATGACCCCTTAGGACCATACGATATCCTAAGGGCTTGTATGGTGTCCTAAGGGGTCATATGGTGTTGTAACACATGTGTGGCCCAATTAGGACCCCACATGACCCCTAATGATGTCATTTGACCCCTTAGCACACCACATGACCCCTTACGAGCATATAATGTCCTAAGGGGTCATATGGTGTTGTAACACATGTGTGGCCCCATTAGGACCCCACATGACCCCTAACGACACCATAAGACCCCTTAGCACACCACATGACCCCTTAGGACCATACGATGTCCTTAGGGGTCATATGGTGTCCTAAAGGGTCATATGGTGTCTGAAGGGTTCATATGGTGTTCTAACACGCGTGGCCCCATCAGGACCCCATAAGACCCTTAAAGACACCACATGACCCCTTAGCATGCCACATGACCCCTTAGGACCATATGATATCATAGGGGATCGTATGGTGTCCTAAGGGGTCATATGGTGTCCTATGGGGTCATATGGTGTCTTGAGGGGGCAAGATGAACCATTATTACAATATAAAAAACAGTGTCAATACTGCTTGCAAAAATAAGTTCAGATCACCTAGGCCCTTAGCACACCATACGACCCCTTAGGACCCCACATGACCCCTAATGACACTGTATGACCCCTTAGCACACCATACAACCCCAAGTAGGACCATATGATATCCTAAGGAGTTGTATTGTATCCTAAGGGGTCATATGGTGTCCTAAGAGGTCATATGGTGTCTTGAGGGGGCAAGTTGAACCATTATTATAATATAAAAAAGAAGTGCCAATACTGCATACAATAATAAGTTAAGATCACCTGGACCCTTAGCACACCATACAACCCCTTAGGACCCCACATGACCCCTAACGACACCATATGACCCCTTAGCACACCATATGAACCCAACTAGGACCATATGATATCCTTAGGGATCGTATGGTGTCCTAAGGGGTCATACGGTGTCCTAAGGGGACAAGATGAACCATTATTACAATATAAAAAGAAGTACCAATACTTCTTACAAAAATAAGTTCAAATCACCCAAGCCCTTAGCACACCATATGACCCCTTAGGACCCCACATGACCCCTAATGACACCATAAGATAGGTCCTTAGCACACCATACAACCCCTTACGACCATATGATATCTTAAGTCATTGTATGGTGTCCTAAGGGGTCATATGGTGTCCTAAGGGGTTGTATGGTGTCCTATGGGGTATATGGTGTCCTAAGGGGAAAGATGAACCATTATTACAATATAAAAAGCAGTGCCAATACTAAAATTACAAAACTAAGTTTAGGTCATCCCCTGAGAGAGATCATGAGGTTCAAGAATGAAAATAATAAACTAGTGTGCTCCCCCTCTCACCCTTCCTCCATACCAGATCTCTCTCTCTCTCTCTCTCTCTCTCTCTCTCTCTCTCTCTCTCTCTCCCTCCCTCCCTTTACCAGATCTCTCTCTGTCTCTATGTCTCTCTTCTTCTCTCCCTCCCCACTCTTTCTCTCTCCCTCCCCCCTCTATCTCCCTTCCTTTCCCATCTTTGTCTCTCCCTCTCTCTCTCTCTCTCTCTGTCTCTCTCTCTCTCTCTCCAATTTCTCTCTCCCTCCCCCCTTTTCCATCCTCTCTCTTTCTCCCTCTCCCTCACTCCCTTTACCATCCCTCTCTCTCTCTCTCTCCCTCTCTTTTTATCTCCCTCCCTCCCCACTCTCTCTCTCTCTCTCTCTCTCTCTCTCTCTCTCTCTCTCTCTCTCTCTCTCTCTCTCTCTCTCTCTCTCTCTCTCTCTCTCTCTCTCTCTCTCTCTCTCTCTCTCTCTCTCTCTCTCTCTTCCTCCCTTTTCCTTCACCCTTTCTTTACAATAAGTAACATGTACGATTTTTTAACATAAGAAGCATGCACAGGTTATGGGAATTATTAACATTGTCTTGTTGGGGTATTTTTAGGGACTAAATATGCATACGGGTTAATTAAATGCAACTCATATGTGTTTCTTGCACAAATTTTTATTTGGTCAATGACCACAAAAGGAGTTTTTGAAGTCGTTGAAGGCCCCACTGCAACTAATACTGTGACTTTGTGCCAGTTTTATATGTCAAAGTATGTGAAAATTTTGTTTTGCATGATTTCAAATGATTGAATTGTTGTTCTAATTAGTTTGGTCAATGTTATTGTGATTGTTTAATAGTTTTGATTATTAAAAGTAATGATAATACTCATTTTTATGGTTATTTGATTGTATAAGTTCTTGTAACATATATATGAAAAATGATTCTATTTATGATAACCGTTATTAACGATGGGAAAGAACAAGCGAGGAACAACCAAACAATGAGAGGCTAAAAAGGAAAGAAAAAGGCAACGTATGAAGAAATTGCGTGAGATAAGAATAATAGGACAAGATGTTATGTCATCTACAACATCTCAATTAGATGTACCAAATGAACCTAATGCAACTGAAGAAGAAATCATAATCAATAATCAAGCAAACGACAGAGATGCACCAATGATATTTGATTTACCGAATGAACCTAATGCAATTGAAGAAGAAATCACAATCAATAATCAAACAAATGATGAAAATGCACCAACAACATTTGATTTTACTGAATGAACCTAATGCAATTGAAGAAGAGACCACAATGAAGAATCAATCGAATGATGAACATACACCAACTCAATTTGATGCGATGAATGTACCTAATGCACGTAATGCACCAATGTTAACACCTCCTAGAATTATTCGTAGAAAACCAAAGTATCTAATTGACATCGATGAGAATATTTTGAAGCCAATGCCCAATAAATTACACAAATGATTTGTAGAAGAGTGGTTAAAAGAATATGGTAACACTATTTTGAAAACTTAAATCAAACTGCAAGATGCCAATTAATTGTTGAAATGATTAAAAATTTGAATTTTAGAGAGACAATGAAAATTCTAGACCTAAGATCACCTGAAAGTAATAGTAAAAGAACTATTGTGAGAAATATATTTGATGCATATCAAGCTATTGTTTCATCCGAAAGTAATAGTAAAAGAACTATTGTGAGAAATCTATTTGATGCATATCAATCTATTGGTTCAAAATCACGTACTAGAGATTTTAATGTTACTCGACGTGTTATTACATCAACCATAATGAGCAATAAAATAAAAAAAGATTGTTTGATAAGAAAAACAAGCAATTCATTAAACATAAGTAGAACAACATTATGTAAAGCATTAGAGAGGTGGGATAAAATAGAGGATCCTCTAAATAATTCTCTTTAGGTGTTCTTGAGTAGACTACCATGCAAAGACAAGGTTGTTGTTGATGCACTAAGAACATTAATTGATTTTTTTTGGCATGACAAAACAAGGGTTTCGCCCAACCAAAGATATGTTGTTAGAAGGTGAATTGGATCTATAAATTGTGAGCCACATGCCAAACACTATTTGGATATGACTCAAATAAAATTCTATGAAATATTCCTTCAAAATTTTCCTCAAATAAGAATTAGTCAAAGATTTTTTGAAATGGAAAAACCTTTTTATGTTAAGATCAATCATGTATGCACCATGTGTTGTTGTCAGATGCATATTGAATTTTCCATGCATTGTGATATTTATCCTTATATATGTTGTACTTTGCACACTAACAATGTTTTCCAGGAATGCAATTTACAAACACCTCCTAAGTCACCAAGAGAATTTATTTCATGTGTGCTATGTAAAAGACATGATGGTTGCCTTTATTATAAGATGATGTGTTTGAAAGGTTCTTGTGCTACATATGGTGGTTTGAAATATTTACCAAGATGTGTAAATTTGGAGAGCACACATAAAATTGGTAAGAAAATAGTTTCTTTTGGAAAATACAAGATAGTCATATATGGGGTTAAAGATGGAAAAGAAGAGATGTGAGTTAGTGAAAAATGATATATGTATAGCTGAATTTATGAAAATATTTCAAGAGAAACTAGTTAATGAGTACATAATGCATACACATAGAGCTCGGTGGTTAGATGTGCAATTCAAGTTATGTAAGGACACATTTCCTCTTGGTACCATTGTCTCTATCATTGATTTTTCTGAAAATTATACACTACAACCTCAAAATGAAGTGCAATCTATGTATTACCATTCTATACAAGTTTCTATTTTTGTACACATAACATTCATGCACAGATGATAGCACAGAGAAGGATATAAAGGTTGTAAGAGAGTATCACTTCTACATAAGTGATGATTGTACTCATTCATCAGAGTTTGTGCATGGATGCTTTAAAGTTTTCTATTATAATTTAAGGGAAAAAAACATACGATATAACCATCACATAATATGGTCAGATAATTGCACCTCACAATTCAAGAATGATTTAAGATGTTCTATTTTTTGACCAGGATGCATGTGAAAAGCGGTGTACAACATTTTTGAAATTTCATTGAGACTAGACATGGAAAGGGAGAGCATGATGGTGTAAGAGAAGGCATAAAAAGCGCCCTAGCTAGAGAAGAATTGAAGTACGAAGGTGGTGCTGAGTCGATAGATGCAACAACAATTGTGTGATGGTGTAACTCTACAATGGGACCAAGTAATGTAGGTAGGTCAATGGTTTATAGATATTTTTGGTTGATCAGTGAATTTAACTTTGAAAATAATCAAAATTGTTGTACAGTTGCAGGATCAAGTGAGATGCACTCATTTAGAAGTTCAAATGTAAGTTCACTAGTAATTTATACTAGATATATTGTATGTTTTTGCTCTTCATGTATGCATTTTTTGTGGGAAGAATGTGAATCACAAGAGTGAGTTGACAAATGGTCTTGTAGACCGTTGGTTCCCATTGATACATATCAAGTTCCCAAAGCACTACAATTGAACCAGATGGAAGCATCATTGGATTTTGACCATGTATCCGACCTAGTGGAACCAAGTGATTTTTTTGGTTAATTTTTTGTAGGAAAATTTTTTGGCTCATTTTGTTACATCACACATTATTTTTGGTATTAATTATCATTCTATAAAATGCAAATCATGTGTACGCAGTTGTTTTGAATAGAAGAGAACAATCAAGAAGGAACGAATTACATTTGTGTCGTTGTATTGAGCCTAAAAGAAAATTGACAACCACAATCATTGATGGAGAGGGTATTGAGTACCCAATAGGGTCTATAGTCGTGATAGACACATGGCTTAGGAGATACCCTATCAAGAATATTGATGTTTGGTTGTTCGAGGACTTTGAAACACACATACATATTATTCATTTCTTCAACCTTATTTTTGCAACAAATATTCAATTGATTAAGTATCGTGGTAGACCTCATAACAAGAATTTGTGGAAAGTTCATGAATCTGACCACAAGGCAATACTTGACACAATACGGGTTAGAGCTAATCTAGAAGGCTCACTTGATTGATTTTGGGTCATCCACAAGTGTTCAATTCTTGGAGCATTATAATGATTATATGGTTAAGGGTAAAATGATTTTGAGAATTTTGTATATATCGTAGACAAATTGTTCTATATTCAATTTTTGTATATATAAATGCCCAAGCTAATTTGTGCTTATTTAGAGGCATTTTTTGTATATTTAAATGACAATGAGCTGATTTGTACATATTTAAATGCCAAATTTTGTATATTTAGACGACCATAAGTTGGATTTTGCATATTTAAATGCCAAATTATATATAAATGCCCATGAGTTGATTTATAAATAATTTTTGAATATTTAAATAGCCAAGAGCTGATTTGTCCATATTTAGAGGCAAATTTTTGAATATATGTAAATTTGTGCATAAATGAAATTTTGTGATGCATTTTGTATTTTTTATTATACTTGAAATTTTGTATGACTATTTATGAGTACATGTGTATGCCTACTATACATGAGTATGTGATGCAGGAGCACCTAGGTGGCCATATGCTTCTTTTTGGCCATTATGAGTTTTTTTCAAGTTTTATATCATGTCAAGATGTAATAAGGTCATGAATGACCATTCTTAATGTAATAAGGTCATGAATGACCATTCTTAATGTAATAAGGTCCTTTAGACCAATTTCTAATGTTTGAGTCCAAATTGTACTTAAGATTGTCTCATTGTTGTCAAAATTGTCATCACAAGGTGGAAGTGTGTCAAAGGCATCAAATGGGGTATTGCATCATGTATGAAGGGTATTTGGGCCTATTTGAATGTGTTCATAATGGTTTTTAGTCATAGAGGTCCTATTCATTAGATTCAATGAGTCCCAAAGATACTGAGAGGGGGGGTGAATTAGTGTCTAATCAGTTAGCAGAATATTTAAACTTATTGATAACTTTGCAACCCAAAACAGTGTACCAGTAAATAAGAATTATTGTAGTAAACATAAATAATAGAGACAACATAGAAACAACATAGAAACAACATAGAAACACAACATAACACAAGATATTTAATGAGGAAACTCGGTGTGGGAAAAACCTTGGTGGGATTTGTGAGCCACGATATTTACTCACTGGTCAATGAATAAATACTACTTACAATAAGGGGCCTGCACATGCAGGGAGGCCAATAACCTAGAGCTCATTGCTCAATGAAGAGTCACACTGACTACAAAATGGATTATCAAATCCAATACAATGTATTTCTCAAAACAATATCTTTAATGCCAGGTTCAGTACCGGTTTAAGCTCAGTCTATAACCAAAACCTTTGTTGTCACTAAACAATTATTATCTACCATACATGTCTTCTACTACACACATTAAAATGACTTATAAGTTCTCATACATATATGAGTCTTTTACAATATACCATGTCGGATTTACAAAAGATAATTATATTACAATAAACAAAATTTCATCCCATGTTGGCTAGAGTGTCGGTATGCTTTGTTGCCGATGTAATTTGAATGTCAGTGAAGTGCCTATCAGTGCCGGTGTCTCTCGGTGTATGAAATTTTTGATGTCAAGCATGCAGAAACCAATTGCCGTTGAGTTTCCAGTTGGTTTCCATCAATGACAACTTCAACTATTCTCATAAGAGTGTAGAATGCCAACAATCTCCCCCTTTGGCATTGATGACAACACTCATGAGAAAAATCAAAACTGTTATCCAAAACCGAAATCCAAAAAGATGTGCTCCCCCTGAGCAAGTGATCTCCTTTGTACATGCATTTTTCTCACCACTACTCTCCCTTTGACATCAATGACAAAGGATGTCATAAATAATCAAAAGAGTACAAAAATGCTACCTCAAAGTTTGTAATCGGTTGGTTACAATTTGAAAGATGTTTGCCAAAATCATATTCAGACTCTGCATAAACTTGTTACTGTCAGTTAAGGTTTCCTCTGTTTGTTGGATCATACCAGAGAGATAGTACATTTGCTACTCTGGTGATCGTTCTCCTTGAACTATTGCCTTAGATATTTCAAATCTCTAAGTAATAAGATTATCTAACCTCAGACCAAGTTTATCCTTTAGTTCTCAGACATTAGACCTTATTCTGGCCTTCTCTTTCTCAAGTTTTTCTAACTTCTCCTTAAAAACTGTCATTTCCTGCTCAAAAAATGATATAAGTCCGGATGAACCTATTATATTGTCCATGATGTCATCAATTTCTTTTTGTGTCTTTTTTATCTCCTCATCAATGTCCTTTGTAAAACAATGAGGTTTACATGCTTCCCTATATAACTCCTGTAGTCACATAAATCTGTCTACTTAATTAAATGAATACTTAGTATTTATTTGATTATTTAACCATCAATTAATAATTAATTAAATTAATATTTAATTAATTCATCTTAACCCTCTTCTCCTATTAATTAAATAAATTATTCAATTTATTTGATTTAATTCACTTAACCAAATTCAGACCATTAATTAAATAAATAAATCATATTTATTTAATTAAATATTCTCTCATATTTAAATAAATTAATATTTATTTAAATCCCCCAAAATCCCACCTCTCACATTTAAATAAATTAACATTTATTTAAAATCACCTTTATCCTCTACCCACTTGCATTTTCCTACAAATGCAAGTTGGACAATTATTTTAAATAAATAATTTATTTAAATCACCTTTATCCTCCACCCACTTGTATTTTCCTACAAAAGCAAGTTGCACAACTATTTTAAATAAATTATTTATTTAAAATCCTATTTATCCTCACCCACTTAAAACCTTTAATGGTTTCCCTTAAAGTATTCAAACTTGATGGCTTTAAAGTCTTCAAACTTGATGGCTTCCTTCTATAGTCTTCTTAAGCCTTTAATGGTTTCCCTTAAAGTCTTCAAACTTGATGGCTTTAAAGTCTTCAAACTTAATGGCTTCCCTTAAAGTCTTCTTAAGACTTTAATGGTTTTCCTTAAAGTCTTCAAGCTTTTAATGGTTTCCCTCAAAGTCTTCAAGCATTTTAATGCTTTATCTTCATTTTTCTCATTTAAATAAATTAATATTTATTTGAATATTTATCCAAATGCAAATTACACCATTTAATTGAAATAAATGATTTTATTTTAATTGAAAATACCAAAATTTCTTCCACTTGCATTTTCCTACAAAATCCACTTGTATGCCTAAACCCCTTCTAGAATTTTCTAATCACTTCTAAATAACCTAACCCCTTCTCTAAACTTTGTCACATTCCTAAGCAAAAGGGAAGTCACTTCTCAAACCCTCAAAGTCTTTGATAACCATTAAAGGCTTTCAACCTTCAACCACTAAATGGCTCAAAGTCTTTGATAACCATTGAAGGCTTTCAACCTTCAACCACTTAATCCCCAAAGTCTCCAATAACCATTAATGGTTACCTCAAACCCTCCCACATGGTTAAAAAATTTGTTTTGACTCAACCTCTACCCAACCCAAAGGTCTCATCAGGCCATTAATGCTTTGACCATGATTATCTCTTAAACATTTGCACAAAGGTTTATCCTTGGATTAACTCTTAATCCAGTGGGTAATCTTAATTTGGACTTGACTCTTAGCCTCTAGATAACCATGAGGTCTTCTCAGGCCTTTAATGCCTCCAACCTCTTCTCTCAACCCAATCCTATGTTGACACTTGTCACCATTTTATCGGTGCCAATTGTGCACATGGATCCCCAACTTTCAAACTTGGCCCTTGATTAAACCATTCAATCTTAACCCTTCATTTCCCCATTTCTTCTATAAATAGAACCCTTCTCCTCAAGCAAAGAGAAAGCATTAGAGTATTGTTGTTATACTGGCATTAGCATAGAGCTTTTTCATAGCATCACTATCTACTCTTGCATAGTATTTGCTTACCATATTCAACCATCTTGAATCTCCATATGGCATCCATGGCTAGTGCTAAAAGCTGAGAGCTACACTCATTTGGGACTTGGAGAGGAGAGGAACAAGGGAGGAGCAACTATGAGCATCTTGATTAGCTATTTTATTCTATGTTTATATGCTTTCTATTTCATGCTTAATATCTCTCTTGATATGCCTGTTTAGGATAATCTTTTGTTGCTAACACTAACGTTTGTTTCTTGTGCTCTTGTGTGTGTTGCCATCAAACAGATTTTCTAATCCTTTTTGCAGAGCATCAACTCCTTATATTCCAAAATTGTAGAGTTGAGTATTGGTAAAAGTGTATCCAAGTGATTGGTACATTTCTTTATGGTATTTTCAAAGAATGTGTTTTTCTCTTTGTCAAATCTCTCCTTTATGGTATCCTCATTTACCTTATCTGTAGTTATTACAATATCAACAATGAATTTGGACAATGTGTCCAATTTCCCTAAAGAATCATTAATGTGATATATCTTACAATTGGGTGCAATCATCTTTAGAATGGGTAATGTGTTATCAATTTCCTTAAATGCTAAGGCATTGCAATCAGTAATCCTTTTAATTGAATCCAAAAGTACCTCTGTAATATTAGTGGGTCTGAATTCACCTGTAGATGTGCTTGGTTCTACTGTAGGTTTCTTCTCTATGGATTTCTAACCAATCATCTTTACTATATCCTCTTTGTTTCCATCAGATGCATCCACTTTACTCATCTTTTCTTTCGGTGGATTTGTATGTGTCTATACTTCTACCTTTATTGGTTTCTCAATTTTATTAGGCTTCTCTGTAATTGTCTATGTCAC
This sequence comes from Cryptomeria japonica, assembly GCF_030272615.1. Taxonomy (NCBI): domain Eukaryota; kingdom Viridiplantae; phylum Streptophyta; class Pinopsida; order Cupressales; family Cupressaceae; genus Cryptomeria; species Cryptomeria japonica. The sequence goes on along the minus strand of NC_081408.1, from coordinate 26,121,884 downwards.
AGACTCAACATGTACCTCTGCCTTAGATTGTTTCTTTGTTAGTACCACTGCCGGTTCCTCAAATTGCAGTGGCCCTGTGCTAGTTGTCTTATCCTCTATCTATTTCTTAGTCTTTGGTTGCTCTGTTTGAGCTAGTATCTCAGTTTCCTGAGAGTCTACGGTTTGCGTCGGTTTCTCTGAAATCTTGTTGTCCTCAACATTATCTGCCTTAAACTCTGAAGTTTCTTTATCCACAACAATGTTTACCTCCTGAGTATCTACATTCATGGTAAAGAGTATCTCCGACTCCAGATTAGTGTCATCATGGGTTAAACCTTCAGTAGCTATAACTAGTGCATTAATTGTATGAACCGGTGATGAAGGTGCTAAAGGAGGGGTGTCTTAGGTTGGTGGACGGATGTTATCTATTATCTTTATGGAAGGTACACCACCTACTTTACCTTTTCCCTTGTCCTTTTGATATACCTTGAATGTCTTTTCTATTTTAAGTCAGATTATTTCCTCTTTTTTTTCCTTCTCTACAAAGAATATGTCCTATTTATCTGCAGTATCATATGCAATTTATTTGACCCTTCTACCCATCAGGCTCACTTGTCGGTGTCCACTAACAAATACTGACCGGTTAGCTTCATAAATAAGCTCATCTATCTCTTCCTTAGAATTTACCGGACGCACAGCCAAGAGTGCTTCAACTTTCAACTTTTTGTCCAGTTCCATCACTAATAGCCTTTTAGCTTCCAATCTCATGTATAAATCATTTGGAATCTCATCAATCACTTCTATCAATACTTTCTTGTAAATATCTAAGTGCAAAATAATGTTTTCTTCAATTGTTCTTTTGTTAGAATCATTGGAAGAATTATACCATTTAATTTGTTTACATTAGATAGATTACCTTCCTCTATAATCTCATTTAATAAATCATTCAGTGTGGGGGTAACTGATGTCTATTTCTTCTTAGGTGTAAGCTTCTTCTTTGGTTCCCTAACTACCTGTTGTTTCTTCCTTAGTGTCTTGGTTTTCTTAGGTGAAGGAGAGGGTATCGGTGAGGGTTTTCTCTTCCTTTCCACTCTTTTAAACTTAGTGGCCTTACTACTATCAATATCAGAGGATGTTACAATTGGTGAAACATGTGCTTCAAGTTGCAGTCCTTCAAGTTCACTTGCTGATATACCACTGATATTCATGACATTTTCTTTGATTTCTTTGACCTTCTTGGAGGCATCTCTGATAAACTGTTCTCTTCTTTTTGTCTTCTTCTGCATGGATATGTTGCTCTCAATAGTTTATGCATTTCCAAAGAATTTCTCAGATGACTCCCTTGGTGTATCAAGTAGAGATTTAGCATAAGTTTCCAGGAATAGATAGGTCTACCTCATATCCTATCTCAGTAACCCAAATGATAAATACGAAGAGAGGGGGGGGGGTGAATTAGTATGCCTAACAATTTAACCAAACTCTTAAACAATTTTACTATAGACCAGTGTAGCAGTTTAAACAATAAAATGATTAAAACACAAACAAGCCAAATAGCAAATAAAGCATTCACCCACAGAAGCACAATCACCATAACACAAGATATTGTGGAAACCCAAATGGGAAAAACCATGGTGAGTAAAACTCACAAGTAAACTATCTGCAGAATAGTAACCAGACCGGTTAAGGTCTTACAATGTTCTTCACCAGAACAAATCCTATTAGGAATCTAGATCTGTGTTAGGAGATAAGTCATGTTAAAGACTACCTTGTTAAAGGATTTCAGATCCACAACTATGAACCACCTTGTTAGAGGATTTACAATAGGCTTGGCTGGGCCTACCCAGTTAAGGGTTTCAAACTTGTTAAAGATATTAGTAAATCAACAAGTGAATGATCTAGGAGATAGCACAAAATGTTTGATTAGATCCTTGACAGTTTACTATTAATGCATTACATCACTACTTCAGTCTTCTATTCTTTGCACTCACAAGCTCTGTAGTGAGATACCTATTTTGCATAGACCTAATCTTTTCTCCAACACTCGCACATATCAAAAACACTTAAAACCCTAGACATGATGTCCTCATATAGGAACCTGATTTCATGTCGGTCCAATAAGATTAGACTACAATTTCCTAGGTACAGTGCATCTAGATGCATTTGGTAACATGATACACAAACACCACCAAAGTGTCAGTGGATGATAACTCATCACACTTTACAATTATACCAATTTAACACAATATACCGATTACCAGTTAACAAATGAAGACTGGAAAACTGGAACATAGTGTTCTGATAAAAAAGATTAACTATCGCTCAGGGTCTTCATTCCGCTTGAGGTCTTTATACCGCTTGGGGTCTTCATACTTCTTGGGGTCTTCAGTCATGCTATGACCGATAAGCATCTTCTGCAAAACATCGATAGCCTTTAACAAACAAAGACTATACATATAATACCGGTTAAGAATAACTCATACATCAAATAAGTGTGTGTCCATCAATGACAATCACAACTAAACATCATCAAAATACCAACAATCTCCCCCTTTGGCATTGATGGCAACACTTAGGAAAATTTTGACATCTAAGTGCTTACAAAACAAAAATAGATGCCATAATCAAAATTACTCACCCTAAGCATATATACTACTCCCTTTGCAAAAATTACAAGTATGTGCATGAAATTTTTCAATACTACTCCCCATAAAATTTTATATTACTCCCCCTTTGCCAAAAATGACAAAGTAATGCAAAATATTCCCTTTTTGCATAATATAAAAATAGAGTATATGTTCGTGACAATAAAGAGTAAAACTTCTCAAAAAGAGATTTAAAGTTTTGCATAAAAGTCTTCATGTATGAAGACCATGAATCAAGAAGTGAGACAACAATTTCACTCTCGGTCTTCATCTAGAAGGCTAATTCTTCCATTGCATCGATAGTGCTCATCTCCTGTGTGACATTAATAGCCTCCAAGTTCAGGAAGCACTTCTGTAGAACCTGGAATTTTGGTAATAGAAGCAACTGGAGCTCCTGCAGATCTCAAGTCCGATTGCAGATCTTTGAGTCAAGCTTTGTAATCTGATGCTGGTGAGTATGAATAGTCTGTCCATATACGGTGAACAAATCATAGGGCAATTTGAAGTTGCCAATATACTTCTATAACTCCGATTGGAGTTGACTCTTCTGTTTCAGAGCATCTTCACAAAATAGGTGAGGTTGGCAAATTTTTCTTAAGAGGAAGTTACCTTCACCCAAAGCTAAACTTATATCATCCTTTTTCTTAAGCAGTTTTGCTCTATCTTCATCCATTTTCTTGACTAATGAAACTTTCAGAGCTTTTTCATGCTTCTTCTCTTCAGAAATCTAGGTAGCATCTTCTAAAGATTGCACTTGATCATCTACTACTGTGCAAAGAATTTTTAGCTTAGCCAGTGATGAATCGGTACTGGCAAGGTTAGAACCGGGGATTAGATTGGAAATAGTGTCAACAACAAACTGAATGACATCTTGTTCTTTCTTTTTCCTCAGTTCTTCCAATCTAACCTGCACTAGTTGAATGCTCCTCAGTAGCTCACTTTCATCAACTGATTGAGTCAGATAGGAAAGAGTCAAATTTGTGGGACCGGTGAGATCAACTTGCTTGGCTTGGTCTCCGGTTGCCTTAGGTGTCTGTCCTCCTTCCTTTGCCTTGATCTCCTCTTGTCTTTTCTTCTCCTCTTCTTCTTTTTCCTAGGCTACCTTGGCGGCCTTCTCTTTCTCCTCTTCCACTCTCCTCTTCTCTTCTTCTTTCTTCCGCTCTTCTTCCCTCTTTTTCTCTTCTTCCTTTTCCTTCTCTTCTTCATCCTTCTTCTTCTTTTACTCTTCCTTGTTCTTCTCCTCTTCCTTCCTCTTCTTCTCTTCTTCCTCCTTCTTCTTCTCATCTTCTTTCTTCTTCTCCTCTTCCAATCTCTTCTTCTTTGCTTCCTTCTCTGCTCTCTTTTTCTCTTGTCTCGCTTTCTCTGCTTTCTCTTTCTCTTGTTTCTCTTTTTCCGCTTTCTCTTTTTTTGCTTTCTCTTTCTTTTCTTTCTCTACTCTCTCCTTTTTAGCTTTCTCCTTATCTGGAGTGGTATCCTCAATATCTAGTGCATCAACATTAATGGGGTCATTTTGTTTTGCTGTTATTTCACCCAGATTGTCAAAGATTTAATCCTATTTGGCTGTGGATAGGTCAGGCTCTTGCTCATCCTATCGATTAGCTTCAGATACTTTTTGTATTTTGGCAGCTGCCTTAACCTGCAGATGGGTGTCTTTTTCCACTTCAGAAGTTTTGCCTCCGAGTAGTTGAAGTCTTCTTCTTCGCATGAAGAAGATGCCTTTGTACTTATCAATAATCTCAAACAATTTTGAATTTGAGGCATCTGGAAAATATTGAGCAAAAACTTTCTCCCTGATGTCTTGTTCCTTTTCAATGGAAATGTGCCATTTATTGTCCAAATAATCATACAAAGATTTAGAAGTAACTGATTTAATGTCAGTAGGTGACCAACAATTAATACATAAATATTTAATAAGTTCTTGCTCAACATCCTCATTTTCACTATCATTGAAATCATCAAAATATTCTTTTAAATCATCAAGAATTTTCCTTCTAATATTCTTTATGGTCCTTTGACAATGTGTCATAGGCTTGTAAGAGGAAATATCTATATTTACTGCTGCAGAGGTTGCTGGTAGATTACCGGTTGACTTCATCTTCTTGCTTGATTATCTTGTCTTCTTCATTTCTACCTTCAATTTAGTGCCTTTTGAATCCGATGAGTTATTCCTAGTTTTCCTCTTCCATTTGAATACCTTTGGCGGAATAGCCTCCAGTTTCTTTTTGGCTAGTGACCTCTTGGTCACTTGAGGACTGACAACAGATGTAACCAGTGTCGATGCCGATGGCACTGCTTTACTCTTTTTCTGCTTCGGTACTTTGACATATTTGATCCTCTCGGAGTAAGTATCGGTCCTCTTCTTTTTAGGACCCAGTGGTGAAGCAAGTAGGGTAGAGGCATACCCTATCAGTATATCATTTACCACTTCATAGCCCATAGGCTCAACTTCATCTTCTCTAGGCTCAACTGCTTGCATTATGCAATGATCTGTTTTGATTGTGAAATAGATGTCATCTTCATATCGTTTAACTAGATCACCAGATATTCTCATTCTCTAGTTCATCTTTAGTCTGAACTCATCAAAATATTTGTTCAGAGTCTCTAGATACACAGATCCCACTGCTTACAGACTCTCCTTTATTTGTCTGGAAACCGATAGGTCACTTGACCATTGAACATCACCAACTCTAGGAAAATATCCTTGAAAATAGAAAAATAAACTGACAAGAAGTTGTCCGAACTTAAACCTCAGAGTTTTTTCCACTTTGATGGACTTTAGGTTTTCCATTAGTTGTTTTTGCATGCAAGTGCATAAGTCGCATTCTACATTCTCCTTGATCATCCTATAAGCGACATGCACCGCAGCTGTAGGAACAAAATTCATTCTACTAGCATAGAATACTCTATACCCGATTACCATGCATGCATACTTCACCAAGTCATATTTAATGGTGTTAATAGTCATTGCCTGTTGGTCGCTCATAGAACCGGTGAGCTCTATCACTTTGGTTTTGGTGATCTTTCAAAGAACAGGGACTTCCCCAACATTGCAGAAACTGGTCACGGCATGAATTACCTTTGGTGTAATATCATGGGTTCACTCAAGGTACATCTTATCACCATAAACCCTACTAAGGATAGTCCTAATGTGTTCTTTTGTAAATTCCACGAGAAAATATACTGCATTGTGTAATTTCTTCTTCTTGATTATGTTGTATTCAGGTTTAATCTTCTTATTGTCTCCACATAACAGACTTAGCTGGGAGTGAATCACTAGAGACCCTAGGTCTTCTAGTTTGTATTCAATATATCATGAAACATCCCCTTTGACAATGAATTTGGTGGGAATTTGAGATAGGGCATTATGCATCATCTTCTTTTTAAGAAACTCGGGTGATTCCTCGGGTTCAGTAGAATTAGAAGGGATTTTATATATGGAAGCCCTATCTAGAAGATTTCAAATCACAAGAATGTTTCAACGAGAAATACCTTCACACTCCGAACTAGGGTTTGTCGATGTCGAGAACAACATACTTCTTTAGAAGATAACTTTACTGATCTGACTGGCACACTGATAGCTTGAAATGGCTGCAAAATCTTGTGCAAGATTCCTTTCTGAATTCTTTCAAATGCAAGATGAATCGCTTTGGTTGCACTGCTCAAGCTAGAAAAATTCTTCTCTGAAAATAAGTAAGTAAAAATGATGACAAAACTCACTTTTAACATACTCCCACCTACCATAATAAATGCATCACCATTAGGGCTCAAACCCTAATTTTACCTTTTATTGCTTCATTTCTTCTGTCGGTTGACAGGTACAAAATACCGATAAAGGCACTTTACTGATATACTCCAGGGGTTCAAAACAATGTTATCGATATGTTCCCCCTAAGCTTTTGGAAGCTCTATTTGCTGGTTCAGGGATCTCCACACTGGGTGCGGAAACTAGTACATCTTGTGGCTTCTCTTCAGATTTCTTTTTCCAAGTTTTATTCATATCCACCTGAATAGTTTCAACATCAATCTTTCCTTCTGGGTCGACCGGTATGTCTCTCGATGGACTCTTTCTCAGTCTACATGCTCTAGCAGTGTGTCCCGGTTTGTTGCAATGATAGCATACCATTCCAGGTGTTCTCTATGGTCTGGTGTTCATATTTCCATACTTCCTTCTACATGTTGTAGCAGTGTGACCGCTACCACGATAGATCAAACATGTTTCTCTCCAACTGTTTGCCGCTTCATAACCATTTGACCAGTGGTCATAGGTTCTATACTAGTTTGGGTTCTGGTTCATAGGAGGTTTCGAGGCAACTCCTTTAGATCTTGGTGCATATCTTCCAGATTTGTTCATAACTGACCTGCACTCAAAAGCTTTATCCCCAGACTTGTTGCATCCATAACAGTGACCATTAAATCTACCAGTTCTAGCCACATTGTATTGCATGTAAGGAAAGTTATTGTAAGCCTTGCTCCTACATACATTGGCAGTATGTCCTTCCTTGAGATAGTTAAAGCGAACAGGTTTAAACTTTTGCTTACCTTTACTCTTGTCATTGTTCTTAGGTGCATCACTCTTGGTTCCAGAGGTTTCACCTTCCTCGTATCCAGAGAAACCAAGTCAAGTGGTATCCTTTGATGGCTTCACCGATTCCAGCTTTTGTTCCAACTTAGCAGTACTCCGATCGAACTTTGCAAGTATCTCCTTTGATCCAACAAGTTCCTTGGAAAAAGCATCATTTTTTCATCAAGGTTTCATTCTGAGAGATAGCAGCATTTAGGTTTGCTTGTATTTCTTCTTTCTCTTCATTAACCTCTTGCAAATGAGAGGTGATGGTACCAATCTCTTGTTTCAACTTAGAGATCTTGCGCTCCTTGTCCTTCACTAAATCTTCAACTTTTCTTCTATTTTCTAGCTCCTGACTCATCCTGATAGTCAGTCCTTCCAACTCCCTCCTTAGGTTAGTTTTGGATTCATTTAGTTTCTCCACTTCTCCAACTAGTGCCTCCATGTCTGCTTCATTAGAAGAGTTGTTTTAAGTAAATTCCATCAATTGCTCAACAAGTTATCTTCTCTTGGCTAAAGAGGCTTTATACTTGATCTTGAGTTCATCGTAGGCTCTCTTAGAATCAGTAAGACAGTGAGTAAATTCCCTCATGTTGTATTCCCCCATATCTCCTTCCAAGTGGTTAGACTTATAAAAAGGTAGGCTCTGATACCAATTGATGAATACTAAGAAGGGGGGGTGACTTAGTATGCCTAACAATTTAACCAGACTCTTAAACAATTTTACTGTAGACTGGCGTAGAAGTTTAAACAATAAACCAATTAAAACCAAAAAAAAGCCAAATAGAAAATAAAGAATTCACCCATAGAAGCACAATCACCATAACATAAAATATTTTGATGTGGAAACCCAAATGGGAAAAACCACGGTGAGTAAAACTCACAAATCAACTATCTGCAGAATAGTAACCAGACCGGTTAAGGTCTTACAACATTCTTCACCAGAATGGATCCTGTTAGGAATCCATATCTCTGTTAGGAGATAAGTCCTATTAAAGACTACCCTGTTAAAGTATTTCAGATGCACAACTGTGAACCACCTTGTTAGAGGATTTACAATAGGCTTGGTTGGGCCTACCCAGTTAAGGGTTTCAGACTTGTCAAAGATATTAATAATCAACAAGTGAATGATCTAGAAGATATTACAAAATGCTTGATTATATCCTTGACAGTTCTCCGTTAATGCATTACAACATTACTTCAGTCTTCTATTCTTTGCACTCACAAGCTCTGTAGTGAGATACCTATTTCGCACAGACCTAATTTTTTCTCCAACATATCAACAACACTTAAAATCTTAGACACGATGTCCTCATATAGGAACCTGATTTCATGTCGATTCAATAAGATTAGACTGCAATTTCCTAGGTACAATGCATCTAGACACATTTGGTAACATGACACACAAACACCACCAAAGTGTCGATGGATGATAACTCATCACACTTTACAATTATACCGGTTTAACACAATATACCGATTACCGGTTAACAAATGAAGACTAGAAAACTGGAACATAGTGTTCTGGTCAAAAAGATTAACTGCTGCTCAGGGTCTTCGTTCCACTTGAGGTCTTTATACCGCTTGGGGTCTCCAGTCATGCTATGATCAGTAAGTATCTTCTACAAAACACCAATAGCCTTTAACAAACAAAGACTATACATATAATGACATACAATACCAGTTGGAACAACTACCGGTTGAGAATAACTCATACATCAAATAAGTGTGTGTCCATCAATGACAATCACAACTAAACATCATCAAAATACCAACACCAAATAGTTCTAGGGCTTATTGCTTCCATCCAAGTTTCATCTCTCTTAATGACAAAACAAATTTCTTTGTCCTACTTATCAATTATGCTATGTGGTAGTCTCTCTCTTTCTCTCATCTTAGTTTGAAATGTTTTGAAGTAGTCTGTGATGTTCTTAATACTGTCAGTGCCCATACTGGTGAAGGTTTCTTGTATCTGTCTTCCTATCGGGATGTCATAACCAAAATCCTTGTGACCTATGTCGGGTATCTCTTTGGTAAAGTATAGCATCAAGCATACTAATAGATTTACAAAACGACAAGTACCTTTCTTGTCTCCCTTAATCTTCTTCAAATTGTCAATTAATGCATCTTTAAGCCATTCACACACATCAATCTTAGCATTATTGTTGACCATCTCATATGCATTGTGAATACATAGGCTAGAAACAAAATTCAGTCTATTTGCATGAGTTGCTTTGTATCCTAGTACCATACTTACATATCTTACATTTATATCCTTAACATCATTCACTCTAAGTGACCTATTATCAGATGTGGCTCTGGTTAAATCCATAACTCCCTTGTTAGGTATCTTCTTGGTTTTATCAGGTCTACTACCGATTGAAGGTAAACTTGTAACTGCCTTAATTGCATCCTTGGTTATCTTGCAAACTAACTCTAACCATATGAATTCTCCATGGACTCTGCTCAATACAAGTCTAACAACTTCCTTTGGAAATTCGAGAATGTTCAGAATCTCTACAAAACCTAAGTCTTCCACAATTTTATGTTCAAGTTTGATCACACCATTTCTATCGGTAATAACCTCATTGAATATTTTATTTAGATCCTCAGTCCCTAGGTTCTCTATGTTGCAATGTATGTAGATTCTAGGGTCTTCTGCAAATGCTACACCCTTCGAAATTTTTGAAAAAGCTCTGGCAGAATCATCTTGTTTTGCAATCTCGAGGATAATCTTAAATACAGGTCTAGGGCGTTTGACATTTTCCACAATAACAGGTTTTGCAATAAACTCTGGAACAGAAGACGAGGAAGCCATTTCAAAGATAAATACCTCTTAACCAAAATTTTGAAAGCCTGAAAAACACTTTGCAGCTTCGCCTTAGAATGCCCTTTCTTAGTTTTGCACTCTTCGATTGTTTGAATGCTCAGTGAGTTTGTAATGAGGGTTTCCTGGTGCTTTATAGCCAAAAAGGTTCTTTAAAACTGTATTAAATGCTCGTCGGTTAAGTGAAAACTTAGCACATCTATCGGTAAAGAAGAAATGTATCTTCTCACCATCAACTGAGGGTAGAATGCATGATTTTTAACTTGTTGCAATACCCCCTAAGGATTATTCCTTAGTTAGATGAAGAATCTCTTGTTGGTGGAGGATTACTCTGTTCTACCAGTGTAGAGATAGTTTCATCAGTTTTTAATCACTCTTCTTAATCCATTGTTTTGAAAATTCTTGCTTTACTTCATCTACCTTTTCTTTGCCCTTCAAACTAGATCCTTTATTGTTCGTCGGTGCATTCCTACTTCTACAGAATTTTGTAATATGTCCAATCTTGTTGCATGCATAACAAGTTACATTATTCCTCTGAATAGCCTTTCCATATCCTTGACCGGGTTGTGATCTGCATTGATTAGATAAATGCCCAAATCTTCCACAAACATAGCATTTTACATTAATTCTGCAATTTTCTGAATTATGACCAACTTTGTTGCATTTGGAACATTGTCCGGTGGGTGAGTTTATATTCTGATTATTTCTAAATCTACATTGATTTTCTTTGTGACCATATTTGTTGCAATTAAAACATTTCCCATTAAATTTATAAGCATTAGGTTGTCTTACCGGTTTGTTCTGATCTTGATTATTTGCAGTACCAGAAATTTTTCCATGTTCAAATCCAAGTCCATTTGTATCTCCATCAGGTTTTTGTCTTTTAAGCATGTCATCAAGTTCTTCTAAACTTTTCTTGAATTTGTCTTTGCATTTATTTGCAGTAACCAACTCATTTTCCAGAATTCCAACTTGTCTCACAAGCTCATCTTTATCATGTTGCATGTGAATCAGATCTGTCTTTAACATATCATTTTCATGACCAAGTCTCAGATTTTCATTTCCAACATTATTAAGTCTCCTAGCCAATTCTTCTTCATTCTTATTTCTGTCTTCAATATCCTTACATAACCTCATAGTCATATCTTGCATTTCATTCTTCATATTACTGTTTTCTTGTCTCAACTTATTTGCAATGTCTCTAAGAGTCTCTTTTTCATCATCATCATTCTGCATCTTCTCATGAAGTTCCTTTCTCTTATTTTGTGTTATTACCATATTTTCTTGAAGTCCTTTAATGAATTCCTTAGCAGTCCTCAGATCATCTTCAAGTTTGATATTCTTCAATTTTTCTGCATCAAAATCTTCAAGAGCTCTTTCCAACTGTTTTCTTAAGTTCTCCATATGTACTGGTGTTAGAATCTCCCTCAAGTTGTTAGGCTTTTGCAAATAGAAGACTGAGCTCTGATACAAATTATTAGATTCAATGACAGTCCCAAAGACACTGAGGGGGGGGTGAATTAGCGTCTAATCGGTTAGCATAATATTTAAACTTATTGATAACTTTGCAACCCAAAACAATGTACCAGTAAATAAGAATTATTGCAGTAAACAAAAATAATAGAGACAGCATAGAAACACACCATAACACAAGATATTTAACGAGGAAACCCGATGTGGGAAAAACCTCGGTGGGATTTGTGACCCACAATATTTACTCACTGGCCAATGATTAAATACTACTTACAATAAGGGGCTTGCACATGCAAGGAGGCCAACAGCCTAGAGCTCACTGCTCAATGAAGAGTCACACTGACTACAAAATGGATTATCAAATCCAATACAATGTACTACTCAAAACAGCATCTCTAATGCTAGGTTCAATACTGATTTAATCTCAATCTATAACCAAAACCTTCGTTGTCACTAAACAACTATTATCTACCATACATTTCTTCTACTACACTAATCAAAATGACTTATAAGATCTCATACATATATGAGTCTTTTACAATATACCATGTCGGCTTTACAAAAGATAATTATATTACAATAAACAAAATTTCATCCCATGTCGGCTGGAGTGCTGGTATGCTTTGTTGCCGATGTAATCTGAAGGCCGGTGAAGTGCCTGTCGATGCCACTGTCTGTCGGCGTATGAAGTTTGTGATGTCGGGCATGTAGAAACCAATTGCCGGAGAGTTGCCAGTTGGTTGCCATCAATGACAACATCAACTATTCTCATAAGAGTGTAGAATGCCAACACTATTTTGGGTTTGGAGTCAAGTTGAGTAAAAGTTGTCAATATCGACAAAAAGTTGTCAATGCAATTTTATTGCAAAAAGTGCATTAAGGTTGGTTTAGTGTTAGATGAGATTCAAATGGTGGTTATGGCCTTTGGTTATTGACATTTTTTTAGACTTAGGGAACTTGAGAGATCGCGTCAGTAGGGTATGGCTCTCGACGTTCTAGCGAGCTGGGAGGCATAACATGAGCATGCCTATCATAAAATTTTTCATCTAGACGCGCTCATGCTACTTGTTCATGACCACGATGAACATAATCAAATTTATCCTATCTTGCAACCTTGCATTGCAAGCATGTGATGATTCTCGCACCAACTGAAAAAATGCTACCATGTGAAAATGACTCTGAGCCTTCAAAAAATGTGATCGATCATTGTAGACAGGCCTCACATGACCCTATAGGTTCAAACAAATCAATTGTATGCATCTTAGATTGCGAGAAACAATCCATCAAATTTTAATAATTTTTTGGACTTGGGGCACTTGAGTGATCACATTGGTAGGGTATGGCTCTGGATGTTCCACAAAGCTAGGAGGCACAACAGGAGCATGCCTATCGTAAACCTACCCATCCAGACGTTCTCGTGCTGCTGGTTCGTGCCCATGATGAAGGGAATACAATTTAGCCTATCTTACAACCTTGCATTGCATGCATCTAACGATTTTCGCGTCAACGGAAAAAATGCTACCGTGTGAAAATGGCTTCGAGTCTTCAAAAACCAAGATAGATCATTGTAGATGGGCCACACATGACCCTATAGGTTCAAACAGATCAATCTTATGCATCCTATATTGCAAGAAAAATTCCGTCAAAGTTTGATGAATTTTTGAACTTAGGGCACTTGATAGATTACATCGGTAGGGTATGGCTCTGGATGTTCCAATGAGATGGGAGACACAAAAAGAGCATGCCTATCATAAACCTACCAACCCATATGGGTTCGTTCTACTAGTTCATGCCCATGATGAACAAAATCAAATTTAACCTATCTTACAAACCTTGCATTGCATGCATCTGATGATTTTCGCACCAACTGAAAAAATGCTACCATGTGAAAATGGCTCCGAGCCTTCAAAAAATGAGATAGGTCATTGTAGATGGGCCTCACATGACCCTATAAGTTTAAATAGATCAATCTTATGTGTCCTGGGTTTTGAGAAATAATCTGTCAAAGTTTGACATTTTTTTGGACTTAGGGCACTTGAGAGATCACTTCGGTAGGGTATGGCTCTGGACGTTCCAATGAGTTGGGAGGCACAACAGGAGCATGCCTATTGTAAACATGCCCACCCAGATGTTCTCATGCTGCTCATTCATGCCCACAACAAATGGAATTAAATTTAATCTATTTTGTGACCATGCATTGCATGCATCTGGCGATTTTTGCACCAATTGAAAAAATGCTACCATGTGAAAATGGCTCCAAGTCTTCAAAAACCAAGATAGGTCATTTTAGATGGGCCTCACATGACCCTATAGGTTCAAACAAATCAATCATATGTGTGTTGGATTGCAAGAAATAGTCCATCAAAGTTTGACATTTTTTTGGACTTAGGGCACTTGAGAGATCCTGTCGATAGGGTATGGCTCTGGACATTCTCGTGAGCTGGGAGGTACAAAAGGAGTATGCCTACCTTAAATCTGCCCACCTGGATGTGCTCATTCTATTGGTTCATGCCCGCAATGAATGGAATCAAATTTAGCCTATCTTGCAACATGCATCTGACGGTTTTTGCGTAGTTTTTAAAGAAATTACAATATCTCCTAAAGCATTGGGTGAAAATTGATGAAAGCAACTGCAAATGAAACTAGATTCAAATATATAACATTTCCAAGAAGTCTCGAGTCTTTATTTGATCCATACAATCTACACAATTTGAAAGAGCAACAATATTGCAAGAAAACACATAGAAATAGTCTCCAAATTGATTCCTACTTTATTCAAAACTTCAATACAAATTTTTTCAACCCTTGGGTCGAGTTGAAGATCCCTATTTATGACCACACAAGTGGTTTCCATTATGCAACCTCAAACTTTAACAACAACTAAGCAACTTTTACATCTTTTATCCAAATGACCACAAACTTTCACAAATGACTCCAAATGATCATTGATGGTCCCAAATGACCTTATTTAGATGAAACAACACAAAAAAGACAAAAAGTGAAAGTTGACCATTGTGAGCATGAGGGTGCTCCTGCACTACTCACATTAATAGATATAAAGGAAAGGAATCAAAAGTATCCAGTGATCATTACCATGGATCAAATGTGATCATTACAATTGAATTTCATTGTGTTTGAGGTAAAGAGTTTTGTAGGGTTAATTTAATATTTTTGAAAGCTTATCAAATCATATTCCACAATTGCAATGCTTTATATCATAGCAACAAAAATCATTTGTGGAAAAAATCAGCAAACCAAAAGTACAAGATTTTTTGAAAAAAATAGCATATAGAGATATATACAGTAAATAAAATAGAGTTTAAGCCATGATTGTAGAAAATAGATTTGTGTTGTTTATATTCATATTGTTGATTACATAGGCAAATATTCATTTAACTTTATAAAAGGGCAGTCACCAAATACACCAAATAGTTGTCTAAGTTTGAGATCAAAGATTAGCCAAGTCTATGGAGTAGCTGAGATAAAAAATTATCAGACAAAGATCCAGCTATTGTTAGGAATTTAGTAAAAGTGGAAACTATTCTAAAGTGATTCAAGAATTTCTTTGTGATTGAGACATGGAGTTTTCTAGGGGTAGTTCATTATCTGAGAAACCTTATCAAATCATATTCCACAGTTGCAATGCTTCATATTCCTTGATGGCAATTGTTAAGTCTTTTATATGGGGTAGAATTCAACAAAAGGCATTTGTTTAGATGAAGTAATTGATTAGCAAGACACTGGTTTTGGCAATTCCTAGCTTGCAACTACTATTTTAGGTAGACACAAATTTTAATGATTATGTTTTGGAGGCTCTTTTATTACAAGTTTGTAAGCTTGTTTGTTGTCATTCAGACTTATTTCGTTGATCACTTTAGATATATTGCTCACATAATGAATTGTACATCTTTGTTTGAGCAAAAATTAACTATATCAATTATAAATCAACATTTATATATATATCAAAATGCACAATAATGAACACAATGAACAAATTGTGTATGTATCGAATATTAATATCAATACCAACAAAATACACAATAATGGACACAATGCACATTTATTGGATCGAATATCAACATTATATATATCAAAATGCATAATAATTGTGTATGTATACAAAATGGCATATACGTCAAGTAAATAAGTTTTACAAAAATGTGGCATATGCCATGTCCAGATCGATATACAATAAAAATGCAGAATATATCTAGATGCGATGGCCCTTCAATGACCACAACTAACACTATATGATCTTATAGTTATGGTGGATCATCAAAATCAAGCCTCTTTGATGCAATACGCGTCCTTTGTAGATGGCTACACAACCACAATTTAAAAGCCAAGTTAAAATCTTTTTGTAGAAAATAGTTCACAATTATCAACATAACTATACATTCAACTATAATTTTTTTGCAATTGAATTGTAGATTACCTCATTTGTCGATCTAGGATCTACCATCTTTTCTCTCGTTGCCTTGTCAGACTTAGGAGTCCTCTTAAAATGGAACTTGAGAGGATCCACATTATGGCCAAACCGCGAAGGGGCCTATTGTACGTTAAATACAATTAATACAAGGTGTGTAGGGGAAAAAGCGAGACTAGGTTAACATGCCCTAATCCTACCTTTTGACACACATTACGGAATACGAAAGAGCCTAGAGATATCGCACAATTGGCTACTTCTTTTTGTGAAAGAGAGAGCCACGGGATATCTATTAGGATTTCTATTCCTTTGTTGAAATTGAAAGATAAAATGATGCAAGTTCAATCCCTAACCTCAAAATGCAAGTAGGAACTAATGACAAGATTGCAGAATTGAACTTAAATGATGGAAAGCTGTAAACACAAGGATAAGACAAGAATGAAAATGCATACCCGGAGTTAAAATCTGACTGAAAATGTTCAGGACGGGGGCGCGGGCGCCACTGTCCTGATTCTGCCCCTGAAACTGCTCCGGAAACTGTTGTTTTTGCACTTTGGAAAAAGATGTCAAAAATGCTGAAAATGCTGTCGGACCAGGGCGCCCAGCGCCCCTGTCCCAGGGACCAGGGCGCCCAGAAGGGACCAGGGCGCCCAGCGCCCCTGTCCTGGCAGGACCAGGGTGCCCCACGCCCCTGTCCTGGTCTTTTGTTCTGAAATTTGGTGGGAAGGCCGGTCTCAGTCTGCTTCTTCCGGATCTGCAACCTGCGGCGTCGTCCGAGCCCTGAAACCTGCAATAATATCTGAAAAGGGGAAGGGGCGGCTATATAGGGTTTTGCCTTAGTCAAACCCCTGCTTCGGTGATTTCCACCTCCACGAATAGCCAAGTTGTTTTGTAAAATGTATTGTGTGTGCAGACCTAGTGTGTGTGCAAGGTCCAAAATGCAAGAAAGCAAACTAGAGCAACCTAGAAAGTAAACGCTAATTGCTTGTAAATGATGATGCAAATGCTCTAAATCAAGATGCAATGTGATCTAAAGCATGAATAAATGATATATCAAAGCTTATGTAAGGACATGAAAACAATATGAAATCATACCCAACCCTCAAGGGAGGAGTACAAGCCAATCTTCAGTCGGTAATCTCCTATTGTTCTTCAATGTCTTCCAAGCCCTAAATGAATGAATGAAATTGATGAATACTTGATAGATGGATGTTGAATGTTGTTGAAGTCTTCAAAGATCTGCTCTTTCGCTGCATATGAAGTTCCTGAAAATCAAAAATCGGATCCCTTCAAATGAGGAAAGAGAGCTTTTATGTATGAAACCCTAGGTCTTAATTTCGACTTTTGGCCGACCTAGAGATTGAATATCCCGCCAATTTCTTGAGGTTAAGCTTTATTTTATGATTGGATCGTGCCCCTAAAATTTTGGGAAAAATGTCCGGGACCATGTTGCACTCCGGGCGCCATGGTCCCGACAACTTTTCACCAAATTTTCAGGGCCGTCGGATATGATGATTTTAGAGAGAATCCCGAAGTTACGGGTGATTTCGAGATGTTTTGACCCCCGAAATCAAGCCCCCAAGTTCGAAATAGGACCTAATCAGGGTTTTTTATTAAATGATGTATTGGAAGAATAAAATGAAAGGGGCACACTTTAATGAAAGGGCCCAACTTTATGATATGGGAGATGATAAAATAGGACCTTAGACCTAATTAATTTAATTAATTAAGTGCTAAAGGGGAAATGCAATGCAAAATGCAAAATGCGCCAAGGCGGGTGCTAAACTAGGTGTGAAATTGTACCACCCTAGCAAGTGCGTACAATTTACGACGCTACATTTAGCCCCCACTTTAGCGGTCATATGAACACTACGTGCATATGCAAGCTAAAGTACAGAAAAGTAAACATTATTTGAAAAAGGATATATCCATAAGTCTGTCGAACGAAGCCCCCAGCGGTATCTGCAGTACACAGTTAGGAACCGCACCCTACAAAACACACGTTAGATCACAAAATCACCTAATGCTTACTAAGGAAGGTGATGAAAATTCGAGGGTAGCTATATGCCCCCCCTATTTCGGCTTGCTAATTTTAGTGAGTTGAAACAGGGTATCATGTTTACCACTTCGAATTGTTAAAGAATATTGATGACAAATGCTCACAAGAAGATTTGATATGAGATCAAAAACTAATGGAGAATCATTTGGTAAGAAAGAGGACTAAATCTCAATTTCAACACAACAAAGAGTGTGAGGATTTGAGAGTTCTCTAACACAAGATGAAGGATGTAAATGGAGACAAAATGCAAAGAGAAGAAAAGAAAGGAAAAAAGCATGAATACACACATTGGTGATCCATAAGAAGAACAGTGAGAGAGAAAACATGGACTTCTCGCCCCTAGATCTTGTCTAGGTGATCCATGGGAAAAAGGACATGGAAAACTAGCCCCTAGAGTCTGTCTAGGTGATCCATGTAAGGGAGGAGAGTGAGAAAGTCTAGCCTTATGCGGCTAGTTCCACTCAACCTCGTGCATGTGTGTGTAAGTGAGGTTAGAAGCACCTCATAGGAGTCTATGCCCGAGTATGCTACAACCTGTATATGTATAGTACAAAAGCGTGACATCTCGCTCTAAGAGTTTGTGCTCTGGTTTCGAGACTAATCACCTTGCATAAAAGAAAAATGGAGACATCTCGCTCTAAGAGTCTGTGCTCTGGTTCCGAGAATGACCCATTGCTCAAAAAGTGTAATGTTTATGTCATAAGCAAAGTAGAACAAGGATACCTACCTTCATCACAAAAGAAGATACCCCAAAAATGCAACAATGTCATAGATCCAAGCAAGAGAGTTTTGCACTCTTTAAGCAAGGATAAGATAGTTGAAAAGGGATATCCTGTAGTATGTGTAAAGGAGATCCTTAGAGGAGAAGAGATCTTTGTACAAAAGACACCTATCCCCAAGAGGAATTGTCTTAGACAAATATAACATCTTCTAGAATAAGACAAAGAAGAGAATAAGAATGCAATACTTCCTTCTTTTGCGAGGTGAAAGTGATTCTTAATGAAGGATGACGCTCTTTTTAACCCAATCGGGAGAGTGAATTCATTATAGATGTATTTTACCAAGTGCAAAAGAGGTTGTAGTCAAGGACTTAGTCCTCTTGTAAGAGAGAATCCTTGAACAAACAACAACAAATGCGTACAAGGCATAACATCAAGTAATAAAGTCCACACCATCCACAAAATAGGAAAAAGTGGATCCTTAGATAAAAATAAGGAAAGATTATTGCCTCAATAAGAAGGACTTACACAATCTTCTAGGGAGAGATTTAGACATAAGCAAAAGAAGAGATGTATGAAATCACTCTTGTCCCCATAGGAACAAGAAAATTAGGCTATTATGTTGCTTCAAAAAAAAAAAATATGATTGCACTTGAAATTGTACCATCACGAATGACAATGAGCCCCCAGTGAATGAGCTACCAATGTCACATAATGATGAGCAACATAATAGCCATTACTGTTATTTAAAGACATGATAGATTGAATGAGGTATTTGAATATGACATGCTAAATGCTCAACTATAAGTGAGATCAAAAACATGTATAAAATTGAAGAAGAAAAGTCACAAGAACTCTTAGAAGAGGGATGAGTGTAATTTATTAGAGCCTTATCCCTGGAGGAAAGGACTTTATGATGAATAGGAGATAAAGATTCATAAGTGGATTTAGAAATTTGAGGGGATTCATAAAGAGATTTGTTCATTGCAAAGATTTCCTTATGACGGGAATGAGAGTTGATAGAAGTAGAAGATGATTTAGTTGAAGTGAGATCATCATCACTACTAAATATAGCATTCACATTGAGAGATGGTCTTTTAGATGCTTTAGTGCGTTTGCAGGGATTATAGCCAAGTCCAAAGGCATAATTGTGAAAATTAGTCTCTAGAGGAACTTTTATCCCTTGTTCATGAGCGCCACAACCATTTCCATGATACCCATGCTTAGCAAAAATGCGAAAACCACGACCATAACGATCAGCCATTTCAGGAAGAGAAGGTGGTTTTTCATAAGACAAAGAATCAAACTCTTCATAATTAGAGGTGTGAGGAGAAGAAGTTTGAGAAGCGGCCACAAAATTATTGCTCATAGATTCAGGTAAGACTGATTGATCTCTAGTTTCTTCCTTCTTTTTACCTTTAAGATCTCTAGGAGGAACCCTATATTCACCTACAAAGGTGGGATTAAAATCAAGAGATCCCCGATCGTCTTCCGCGAGAACCTTCTCAGGATCAAAAGCCTTTTCATGTGTAGACTCAAGTCCAGAAGGATCTTCTTCAGGAGCTTTAGGCTCATCCAAAGAATTTTGATTATCAGAGGGTGATGATTCATCCATAGGTATCTTGTTTAACGAGTCATCACTAGAAGAGGAAGGCTTAGAAGAACTCCCTTTGGAAGTAGATGTTTGCAAACAAGCCTGAAGTTTAGTATCACCTATCAAGGTATATGTCTTATTGTTATAAATGAATTTAACTTGTCTATGCAATGTAGAGGGGACAGCTTGCATACTGTGAATCCAGGGTCTCCCTAATAACAAGTTGTATGTTAAATTTCCCGACATAACATGGATAGGAGTAGGCAAAGTAACAGGTCCCACTGTGACGGGTAAGGTGATAATACCTAATGAAGACTTAGCCACATTATCAAAGCCTCAAATGGGATGAGAGTCAGGCTCAATAAGGGATGTATCCACATTCATCTTATGCAATAGATTAATGCTACACACATTAAGGCCAGAGCCATTATCTACCAGTGTTCGTCTTATAGCAGTGTCATTTATGATAACCACAATCATCAAGGGATCATCTTGGGTAAACACAATTTGAGTTTTAGGATTCATCACAGAGTTAACCAAAGACACTATATTACTAGATATATTAGGTGGAGGAACATTCAAATCTTTCAAGGCATCTTGTAACATTCCATGATGAGCAGAAGAAGTTTGGATCAAATCCCAAAGGGATATCTTAGCAGGGGTAGCTTTAAGTTGTTCTATGAGATCATAGTCCTTACTAAGCATTTGTGAAATACGAGGCGCTTGAGGAAGAATAGGTTGGGAAGGAGGAAGTGAAGTGGGGATAACTGGAGGAGGACTAGGTTGCCTATTGTTTCTTGTGTTATAGGTATGAGCAACCGCATGATAACTCTCTCTAGTCGGTTGCTTAGCATACTCATAAGGGCTCTTAGAAGAATAACCTCCTTGCACAGTAATAATAGGTTTCTTAGGAGTGCAAAAAGAATCATTAGCATAATCACCTTGAACCACTAAGATAGGCTTATTTAAAGGTTGAGAATTTTGAGAAGGACAAGCACCTTGGATAGTGAAGAGAGGTTTGTTAGGTGTCTCATTCACATGTATCAAATTGATTGAGGATGGTTTAGAGGAATGAACAAAAGTGTTGGAAGAATTATTGATAGTCTTCTCTTGCACTAAAATCTCATCACGGATTAAATCAATTTTAGGAGAGAGACAAGGGGTAGGCATTGATGTTCTAGTAGGAAGAGGAAAGGTCATATCATCCTCTATCATCAAAGGATCTACATGGGGAATAAACTCTCTAGGAGAAGGATCAACACTACTCTCTAAAGTCTCACTTTTGAGAGGGAGATCTTTGAAAGAAATTTTAACCATCTTGCTTTGAACTAGGGTTTCCTTATGAGTAGAACCAAGTTGAGGAGAGGGAGATGCTTTATTTTTAGAGGGAGAATAATTGAGATTCAAGGAAGGGGAGAAACTATCAAGGGAGAGAGAATAATCTACACCTTCTTCTAATGGTTCATCCCAAATAGTGAGGTTGTTGAAAGGAATGTTTAAAGTATTGTCAATTTCGAGAGAGGAGATAACATTGTTTATTAATTCCTCATCCTTAGAAGGGAGAGCATCAATAGATGTGTTAAACTCATCCTCTTTCCTCAAAATATGTTCAATATGATCTTTAGGGGAGAGAGAATTAAGGAAATTGCTTATTATTTCATCTTCTTTCTCTAAGGGATGCTTATGGGTAAGACAAACTTTAGGAGAAGGGTAAGTATTTATCATTAATTCATCATCTCTAGTGGGAATTTTGTTGGAAAAGGAAAGGCCATCACTAGGCAATGTAGGGATAATGTCATCTTCTTGCACAAAAGAACCCTCATGAAGGGAGCATTTTTTAGGAGACACAAAGGCATCAAGGGCATCATCCCACAAAGCATGATCATATCTATTAAAAGGTTTATCTTTTGATTCAAAAGGAGATATTTCCTCATAGAGGGGATTATTGAACACAACCATGTTACTAGATTCAGTGGAAGAGTTGATAGGAATGTACCCTTGAGAGGAACCATTTGACTTATCTTTCTCATCACATCTAAATGGCATAGTAACAAGGTTTATGAGTTTTTGGTAAAATGAAGGTTTGGTATATTTAGGTTTCAAAAATTCATCTAAAGCTTCATCTAACTCATAATCATCACAAATATGATCATCTTGCAAATAAAAATCTAACATTTTGAAATTGCATAAAATTTAAACACACAATGCAAAGAAACACACCTTTTTTTTTCTTTTTTTCTTTTTTTCTTTTTAATGAAAATGAAATGAAAACACACTAAATCTAGATCTAGATCTAACAAATGCAATGCAAGAGGAAGCAATGATAGATTCACGTCGGGTTCACCAAAATGTGTAGGGGAAAAAGCGAGACTAGGTTAACATGCCCTAATCCTACCTTTTGACACA
The DNA here is from genome assembly GCF_030272615.1 of Cryptomeria japonica. NCBI lineage: Eukaryota > Viridiplantae > Streptophyta > Pinopsida > Cupressales > Cupressaceae > Cryptomeria > Cryptomeria japonica. Next base: position 26,099,195 of record NC_081408.1, on the reverse strand, counting down.
CATTACGGAATACGAAAGAGCCTAGAGATATCGCACAATTGGCTACTTCTTTTTGTGAAAGAGAGAGCCACGGGATATCTATTAGGATTTCTATTCCTTTGTTGAAATTGAAAGATAAAATGATGCAAGTTCAATCCCTAACCTCAAAATGCAAGTAGGAACTAATGACAAGATTGCAGAATTGAACTTAAATGATGGAAAGCTGTAAACACAAGGATAAGACAAGAATGAAAATGCGTACCCGGAGTTAAAATCTGACTAAAAATGTTCGGGACAGGGGCGCGGGCGCCACTGTCCTGATTCTGCCCCTGAAACTGCTCCGGAAACTGTTGTTTTTGCACTTTGGAAAAAGCTGTCAAAAATGTTGAAAATGCTATCGGACCAGGGCGCCCAGCGCCCCTGTCCCAGGGACCAGGGCACCCAGAAGGGACCAGGGCACCCAGCGCCCCTGTCCTAGCAGGACCAGGGCGCCCCACGCCCCTGTCCTGGTCTTTTGTTCTGAAATTTGGTGGGAAGGCCGGTCTCAGTCTGCTTCTTCCGGATTTGCAACCTGCGGCGTCGTCCGAGCCCCGAAACCTGCAATAATATCTGAAAAGGGGAAGGGGCAGCTATATAGGGTTTTGCCTTAGTCAAACCCCCGCTTCAGTGATTTCCAGCTCCATGAATAGCCAAGTTGTTTTGTAAAATGTATTGTGTGTGCAGACCTAGTGTGTGTGCAAGGTCCAAAATGCAAGAAAGCAAACTAGAGCAACCTAGAAAGTAAACCCTAATTGCTTGTAAATGATGATGCAAATGCTCTAAATCAAGATGCAATGTGATCTAAAGCATGAATAAATGATATATCAAAGCTTATGTAAGGACATGAAAACAATATGAAATCATACCCAACCCTCAAGGGAGGAGTACAAGCCAATCTTCAGTCGGTAATCTCCTATTGTTCTTCAATGTCTTCCAAGCCCTAAATGAATGAATGAAATTGATGAATACTTGATAGATGGATGTTGAATGTTGTTGAAGTCTTCAAAGATCTGCTCTTTCGCTGCATATGAAGTTCCTGAAAATCAAAAATCGGATCCCTTCAAATGAGGAAAGAGATCTTTTATGTATGAAACCCTAGGTCTTAATTTCGACTTTTGGCCGACCTAGAGATTGAATATCCCGCCAATTTCTTGAGGTTAAGCTTTATTTTATGATTGGATCGTGCCCCTAAAATTTTGGGAAAAATGTCCGGGACCATGTTGCACTCCGGGCGCCATGGTCCCGACAACTTTTCACCAAATTTTCAGGGCCGTCGGATATGATGATTTTAGAGAGAATCCTGAAGTTATGGGTGATTTCAAGATGTTTTGATCCCCGAAATCAAGCCCCCAAGTTCGAAATAGGACCTAATCAGGGTTTTTGATTAAATGATGTATTGGAAGAATAAAATGAAAGGGGCACACTTTAATGAAAGGGCCCAACTTTATGATATGGGAGATGATAAAATAGGACCTTAGACCTAATTAATTTAATTAATTAAGTGCTAAAGGGGAAATGCAATGCAAAATGCAAAATGCGCCAAGGCGGGTGCTAAACTAGGTGTGAAATTGTACCACCCTAGCAAGTGCGTACAATTTACGACGCTACACAAGGTAATAACATATATAGATCAAAAACACTAAAAATCTACAATATATAGAACAAAAGTGTATCGGAGCTTGACATGGTTCTCCTATTGACTTAGGAGGGCTCACCATTGGTGAAGCAACTATGACTATTTCTTGTATGAAAAATGTTAAGATTAGAATTTATCTAAAGTTCACATGTACATGTGCATATAATCATCAAATCAAGAAAATAAAGTAGAGATACATACCTTTTCTCTCTCTTGATCCTCTAGCATATCAGGTACATTCATCAATTCTACAAAGCCCAATTACTGTTGTATATTAAAGAGACAAAAAATAATAATCAATCTACAAGTTTCAATTTCAATCTTTTCAAACAATTGTGTCAATTAAAAATGTGTTCAATTCCGTTTTGATGTTTAGGCATCCTCAAGGATTTTTTTTGCCCAGGAGGTGTCCTAGACACACGTGGGGTACCCTTAAAAAACAAAATTAACACAAGGGATATTAGTAGATAATATTAAATATAATTTAACAAATCTAATTTAAAATTACTTGCATATTCAATCAAAAGAATACCGCATTGGCCTCGACATCCATCCCAGAGCATATGCCTCAACAACTGGGACACACATGTTGAATGGGCTCACCAAGGTCAAATGGTTCAGCTACTGCATCATCATCTGAACCAAGAGGGTGTGATAATTGTGTGCCATGTTGAATGATGACATCAATCAATGCAATGGCCACCTGAAGAGTCTATAGCTCCATCGAATCTTTCAGGGCTATTGGGATCATGACATGGACCACATGTTTTGGTGCTAGGGGGATGCAACTTTTGAGGTTTAGTACCCTCTGTGCTCCAAGTCTATCTTGGGCAGAGCCTCCACCTCTACCCTAGAACTCTCTCATATAAAATAGTTCGGCCGCTCATTGAGGATAAACTCACAATATAGTTTTCTCAAAAAATATAATGGAACCTCAAAATTATTACAAGGTGGTTGGTCAAAGGCCATCCACCACCTATTCCAAAAAACATTTTTCATCAGCAAATGGTTACACTAGTGTATAGGAAACCTCTTTGAATTAAGAGGTAAGGTATTAGCGGTTTTGGGATCAGTAAAAAGAGCACATATTTGTGCTTTACTCATGTTTTTTTTCACTTCATTATAGGACAACCCACTAGCATAAAAAGCATGACATCAATCCCTATAACTTCCCCATTTTGTAGCTTGTTTGGAAAATTCATTGGCACTACTAGCCAATGCTTCTAGGGCTGTGGCAAGGGATGCATGATGCTCATGCTTAGATGCCTTCAATCTATTCACCAATCTAGCTATTTTGGCAATGTTTTGTCTTAATTGGTTTATCAAATCCTCCTATGGAGCTTGTAAATGGTCTATTGGAGGAACTGGAGGGTTTGTATCTTGAGGGTTCTGCTACGGGTTCTCCTGTGAGTTTTTCCCTAAGTTATCAAGAGATGTGTCTTATTGGGGGGGCAGTATTTTCAGAATTTGACATGCATTCATAACAAAAACAAAAAAAAAGAAAAAATTTACATTCAAAATCGGAATATAATTTATCAAATGGATAAAATAAATGAAAAAAACTTAGTCTTATACCTCTTGGCTGCCCTTCCATTGTGGATGTGTTTTCTCTTGAAAACCCCATTCGCGTATCGCTTGTTTTAAAACCCTCTAAAATGCTTTTGTGTGGCCATAGGTGAAAATGACTTAGGTGGCCGCTTTAGAAAAAAAATTATTGACAGTAAAACGTATACGTGGTTTTTAAAACTAAACAGCGTACATGTTTAGTATACCATAAACCTTGTACGTGGTTTTTCTTTGTCGAGCCTAAACGTGTGCTGGGTTTTTAAAATTTGAAATAGTCGTGCGTGTTATATGTTTTTCAACTTTTTTTTTTTTGCACACCATCTTGATGCATTTACCCAATGTAAATAAATATAATATTCTTAAAGTTAAAGTAAAATAATATCTTTTAAATAAATGAAATAATAATTGTGTTATGAAGTTCAATAATATTTGAAGTTTCTACATCTATATAGTAATTATAAAAATAAGGTGTTTCCTAAGTATTTGGAGTAGTCTTATAATTGATATACCAAATCTAAAAGTTTACCTTCTTTTAAAATCTTTCCTCAATAATAAAAAATCATTCTTAATTATATCAAATTAGTTCTTTCAATAAAGAATAAATTAAATAATTTAATTTTAAAATATTTATATAGTAAGAATAAAACTCACAAATAATATAATACAAGAATGTTCTTTACTAAATAATATAATTCAAGATTGATATTGTCTAGGTGTTTTTAAATAGATGCATTTAAGATATCTATACTAGTCATGATTTTGTTTTAAAAAAAAAATTAAAAAAATAACATTGTAGTCAAGTTGAGTTATTTGGTTTTCTTGTTAGAGACCACACTTCAAATCCCCCAAGGAAAATTAAGTGTTCAATGACATGTTGAATGAATATCTTAATGCTAATCAAGGAGTGGAATGATGTGGCTTGAAGACAATCAAATGATACTAAACGTATAGTAAGTTATTAAATTATTGATTTCATGTATTTAAAGAACTTGAAAGTTTTGAAAAACCCCATCTCTATTCCATTCATAACTCTACTTAAAAACATTTACCCATAATTTAAAAAATATTAAGAAAACAACATTATTTTTTTAATATTTTATAATAACATTTTGAAATTAACTTAAAGAGGGGTAAAAATTTATTCAAACCGGAAGAATTACAATACAAGGGCCTTACAGTGTCAAGCTCCACTAAGTGGTCCAACTTTTGAGACAAATCCACTATTCCGTTCAGTTCAAATCTCTAGGAATATGATTGAAAGCAATAGAATCCAAAGAAGCACACAAATTAAGAATTTGTTTAACAACCAAAGCTAAATGCCATCTAACACTTTCTAAAGTATGTATATTCAAGCTGAAAGACACAGTCCACAACATATAAAATGGCAAGAGCCAAATTGTCACATATAGAATTAGAATTAGGTGCTTACCTATCTTATAGTCTTGTCCTATACAAAGGAAAGATGCTAGGGTGGAAAAAAGAATATACATTTTATATTATTTAAAAAGATTCTACGGTAGAAAAAGAATTCACATTTTATAGTGTTTAAAAAATTCTCTAGTGGAAAAAGAATACACATTTATAATTATTTAAAAAAATTCTATGATAAAGAATACACATTTTAAATTATGTCAAAAAAATTCTATGGTGGAGAAAGAATACACGACTTGTATGAATCAATAAGTCAGAACATGTTATTTGGATTTGATAATTTAAGAAGTCCTTCACAAAATATTTAAACTAATATTGAACAGGTATCTTGTAAACTTCAAGAACAATATAATGTTGAATTATTTGAGATGCCAGCTAATATTCAAATCAGATTTCATTCATGGGCTAAAGTAATATAGCTGAAAATGACTTCAATGGAATGAACTGTATTTGTGCTGTTTATGTGAGAATTTATTGCAGAGATTTTAGTATTATATAGTTTTCTTTAATAGTTTAAGCTGAGACTGAGGCTAGAATTGCTTACTTGTAAGAGTATTCTATAGTTTTTGTTCAGGCTATCATACAAGGTTGTGGCTATTTTGGTTTCAAAACGGACTTTTCTTATAGCCTGATAGCGATGTGTTAGTCAATCACAGCGGTTTATTGCAAACAAAACGGACTTTTCCTATAGCGTGATAGCGATGTGTTAGTCAATTGCAGCAGTAGCGGTTTATTGCAAAATCGACGGTGTAAATCGCACGACGTGTTAGTCAATCAGTACTGCCATTTTGGAGCCAGAATAGACATGTCCATCATACAAATAGTAGCTGAGATTTTATAGAGATTTTATATAGTTTACCAAATATTGATTTGGTTGATAAGTTAACATATAATGTATTTCTTTTTGGTAGTTGAGGTTATATAGAGATTTTATTTAGTTTTAAGAAGATTGGTTTGGTTGATAAGTTATTGTATATTACATTTTCTTGTTAGTTGAGATGAAATAAAGATTTTATTTAGTTTAACAAAGATTGATTTGATTGATAGGTCATTATATATCACTTTCTTTTTGGTAATAGTAAAAAATGATTTAATTTTTTTGTCTTACAAAAAAAACTTTTTTTTTATTACTAATAGTCCAAATTATCAGCCTCGTGTTACTTTATCTTTTAGATGTGCTTATTATTTGTTTAAATTAGGAATTGGGCAATTTGGTGACATATTAGACTTCAATATCTTAACTTGGTCACCTTGGCAAATCATTCAAGTATATTTTGGGTTGAACAACAATTATAAACAATTTATTTATTTTTGTGCAATTATTAGAGTCCTTAGATCTTACTATGAAATTATATACATTGACGGCATTAGACTTCTGCAAATTATTGGTGTTGGTTTTCTTGTGATCATTTCAATTTCCTTCAATTAAAGAAAATTTATATTTAATCCCTTCTATGTTTGACTCTTAATCCTTGACTTAATATCAAAATGTAGATTCAATAATTAAATTTAGGCTAAATTAAGCATTAAAATTTGGACATCAAAATGCTAGCATAAAGATTCTACATTGCAAGTTGTATATGGAAGAGATAATGTAATGTATGATTCAATCAATTCATTCTCTTTTGTCAATGTGATGAAAATATAAAAAATATATTTTTGGAACTACTTTTTTATCAAGAATCTATGAAGAATGCCTTTAAAAAACTTACCTTCTATTTTTTTTATCATAATTAAAATTGGAAAGACATTATTCTTTTTTTATTCACTTTACTCTCACATCTTTTTCCAAACTGTCTCTCTTTTTTAACAACTAAATAATTTGTTAAAAAATAAAGTGAACACTTTTCAACTTTATCATCTCAAAACCTGCTCCAATGGGAAACATATATATTTGACATTACTTTATAATATTAAATTTACCAAAAAAATAAAATAAAATAATGAAAGTGTAAATTTTAAAAAGTAATACATATAAAATATGGTAACTAAATTAATAACATCATTGCACATGTGCAAAGACACACTTTTTATGGGGCTGTTTTGTTAATCCAATGAACACTTGCTATTATATACAACCTAATTTATTTTGTGGTGACCAATCAATTATGTATAAGTTGTTCGCATTATACTTTTAAGGTTGAATTTGGTTCAGTGATTTTAAAAGAGTTTTATTATTGTACTATTTTTTAGGTAGTGTAAGTTTATTTTTATTTTTATTTTTATTATTGTTGGAAGAAGAAAATTAATAGAATAAGTAAAGAAAATAACAATTGTAGATTGATCTTTTATGTATTATGTTTATTTTGGTCTTAGTATAATTGTTTTGATTAAGGTAAACATTTTTTACTAGAGTTAAAATCTAAAATATGAAAATTTGTCTCTTTAGAAATTTGATTGCATTGATTCTATCAAATATATTAATATTAAATTTTCATGATGAATATTATATTATTTTAAATTTCAATTTTTTTTTGTGAATAGTGTATTCTATTAAAACTTACTATTATTCATAAAAAAAAAATTAACTTTTAATGAAATAATTATTTTCATCATAATTTTAAATCATTAAAAAATATCTACTTCAATTATTTATAATAATATAAATAATATTATTTTGTTTTGTTAGGCACCATGAACTTGAATGAAGGTAGATGCTTAATTATCTGAAGAAAAGTAAGATGCTAAACTGAGCAATAAATACACGTTTTCAAATCATTATTCTTTTTATGGTCGGCAATGAATAGATGTTTGTTTTTTTATTATTCTTGTTATGGTGGAGAAAGAATACACGTTTTTTTTATGGAATTGGTAATTCAGCAATTATCATAAATTTAAAGCTAAATATTATATACGTATGGCGTGCTAGGAAAAAGAAAACCATGAAAAAAAAAATTCTACTTAATTTTTTTGGCAACAATTATATATATATATATATATATATATATATATATATATATATATATATATATATATATATATATATATATATATATATATATATATATTTAATAATCTTTATTTGTATCTTGTTTTATTTCATTTTTTAATTTTCTTTAAATTTGTTTAAATTTTAGATAATGTCGAAGATACTTTCAATTTTATTTTAATAATCATTAATATTTTTTTATTTTCATTATTATTTTTATCAATTATCATTACTGAAAATTATTTGCTAAATCGTCTATTTAACAATGTCAATGAACAAAATAGGTTTTTTTTTGCTTTGAAGCTTGCAAATTTAGATTTTCAGTTTAATATAAATGCACATTTATATGTAGATTTGATTCATCTATTTTTGCATCTCATTACAATTGTTTGGCATCTGAGCATCTGAGCAATATGAGGTATTCCACATCTCAACATTGGACTCCAAGGTTTCAACCTAAGGATTCCTCCAACCAATTCATTTGCATGCAATGATTGCTTAGGAGTGATAAAGTCTCCATAATTACTAATGAAGAAGTGGAAAGTCTCCATGTTACCCTATTCTATCCCTTCCCTAAATAGCTTCAAAGCTTTAGCCATGATTGTTCTACATTTGGCAACATTAGCATCAAAAAATATCAACAATACATCCACCCTTAGCCTCTACAACCATCTCAGACTAAGACCAATGCCTTCAGCCTTAGCAACCCATTAATACTTGGACTTTTATTATGATGTATAGAAGAAAGATCTGTCTCTAACTCTTCAAGAGATAAAATCTAAACTAAAAATTTATTGTCTCCTAGATCACCTATATTAGGGATACAATATTTAGCAATATCTTCATGGGTATATAACATAATCTCAATTTCCATCTTCTTTGAAATTTGTTTCATTAATCTTTTGGAAGTGTAAGATTATCTTAGTGCTATCCATGGGTAATGAACCCTAAATGTTAATTATTGAACATATTTTCCCTTTCATGTTGTATATTTTAGATAATTAAAAAACATAATTTGACCTTTAATAGCTTCTTTGAGCCATTAGGTTATGGCTTGTATCCTACCACCTAAGTTCCCTCTATAAATGCAAAGTTTACATAACTACATTTTAGTAGAAGAAATGTAGCTTGGATCATAATATTACTAAGATCAAGGCTATGTTTCCTTCTAGCATGTTCTAGTTTTCCTTAAAGGGAATTTTACTTTCTCTTATGGTACCACACATTTTATTCCAAAAGAACAAAGAAAATTAGTATGTTTAGAGAAAACATCACACTACCAATTAATAGAAGAATCGTTATTTTTTTGGTTTAGCTAAGGAATTTCAAATACCCTTAAGATGAGATGGGCTAAGATTAAGAAAAATAATTTGAGAAAAGAATGAGATAATGATTGAATAGTGTGGTGGAATAACCATGAGTAAACCAAAAATAGAAGGAGAAACTAAGAGGTTATAGAAGATATAAATTCTGTCTAGCCTACTAAATTTCCTATCTAATCCAAGTTTAAATTTAGTTTGTGTGTACCAATTGTCAACATAACTTAAAAATTTATCAAACAATGGATCAAACACACCTAAAGAGTTATTATAGAAATTCCTACTATCAAACAATGGACATTCCCACGAGCTAGGAGGCACAATAGGAGTATTCCTATCGTAAACCTGCCCACCCGGATGTGCTTGTTCTATTGGTTTGTGCCCACAATTAATGGAATCAAATTTAGCCTAGCTTGCAACATGCATCTGACGGTTTTTGCACCGTTTTTAAAGAAATTGCAATATCTTCTAAAGTATTAGGTGAAAATTGATGAAACCAAATGCAAATGAAACTAGATTCACATATCTAACATTTCCAACAAGTCTAGACTCTTTATTTGATCCGTACGATTCACACAATTTGAAAGAGCAACAATATTGCAAGAAAACACATAGAAATAGTCTCCAAATTGATCCCCACTTTATTCAAAACTTCAATACAAAATTTTTCAACCCTTGGGTTGTGTTGAAGATGCCTATTTAGGACCACACAAGTGGTTTCCATCATGCAACCCCAAACTTCGACAATAACTAAGCAACTTTGACAACAACTAAGCAACTTTTACATCTTTTATCCAAATGACCGCAAACTTTCACAAATGACTCCAAATAATCATTAATGGTCCCAAATGACCTTATTTAGATGAACCAACACAAAAAAAAAGACAAAAACCCAAATTTGACAATTACGAGCATGAGGGTGCTCCCACACTAGTCACATTGACATATATAAAGGAAAGGAATCAAAAGTATACAGTGATCATTACCATGGATCAAATGTGATCATTACCATTGAATTTCATTGTGATTGAGGCAAGGAGTTTTGTAGGGTTAATTCAATATTTTAGAAACTTAATAAATCATATTCCACAATTGCAATGGTTTATATCATAGCAACAAAAACTATTTGTGGAAAAAAAACAGCAAACCAAAAGTGCAAGATTTTTTGAAAAAAATAGCATAGAGATATATAGAGTAAATAAAATAGAGTTTAACCCATGATTGTTAAAATATATTTTTGTTGTTTATATTCATATTGGTGATTACATAGGAAAATATTCATTTAACTTTATAAAAGGGTAGTCACCAAATACATCGAATAGCTGTCTAAGTTTGAGATCAAAAATTAGCCAACTCTATGGAGTAGCTGAGATCAAAATTTATTAGACAAAGATCCAGCTATCATTAGGAATTTAGTAAAATTGGAAACTATTTTGAAGTGATTGAAGACTTTCATTGTGATTGAGACATGGATTTTTCTATGGGTAGTTCAATATCTGAGAAAGCTTATCAAATCATACTCCACAATTGCAATGCTTCATATTCCCTGATGGCAATTGTTAAGTCTTTAATATGGGATAGAATTCAACAAAAGGCATTTGTTTAGATGAAGTAAGTGATTAGCAAGCCACTGGTTTTGGCGATACCTAGCTTGCAACTACTATTTTAGGTAGAGTCAAATTTTAATGATTGTGTGTGGGAGGCTATTTTATTATGAATTTTGTAAGCTTGTTTGTTGTCATTCAGACCTCATCACATTGAGCACTTTAGATATATTGCTCACATAATGAATTGTATGTCTTTGTTTGAGCAAAAAATAACTATATCAATTATAAATCAACACACACACACACACACACACACACACACACACACACACACACACACACACACATATATATATCAATATCAAAATGCACAATAATGAACACAATGAACAAATTGTGTATGAACTGAATATCAATATCAATACCAACAAAATATACAATAATGGACACAATGCACATTTATTGGATAGAATACATTATATATATATCAAAATGCATAATAATTGTGTAAGTATGTAAAATGGCATATATGCTAGCTAAATAAAAGTTTTACAAAAATGTGGCATATACCATGTCTAGATAGATATACAATAAAAATGTAGAATATATCTAGATATGATGGTCCTTCAATAACCACAACTAATACTATATGATCTTATAATTGTGGCAGATCATCAAAATTGAGCCTCTTTGATGCATTACGCGGCTCTGTAGATGGCTACACAACCACAATTCAAAAGCCAAGTTAGAATCCTTTTGTAGAAAATAGTTCACAATTATCAACATAACTATACATTCAACTATAATTTCTTTGCAATTAAATTGTAGATTACCTCATTTGGCGTTCTAGGATCTACCCTCTTTTCTCTCGTTGCCTTGTCAGACTTAGGGGTCCTCTTAAAATGGAACTTGAGAGGATCCACGCTATGGCCAAACCGCGAAGGGACCTGTTGTAGGTTAAATACAATTAATACAAGGTAATAACATATATATATCAAAAACACTAAAAATATACAATATATAGAACAAAAGTGTACCGGAGCCTGAGATGGTTATCCTGTTAACTTAGGAGGGCTCACCATTGGTGAAGCAACTATGACTATTTCCTATATGAAAAATGATAAGATTAGAATTTATCTAAAGTTCACATGTACATGTGCATATAATCATCAAATCAAGAAAATAAAGTAGAGATACATACCTCTTCTCTCTCTTGATCCTCTAGCGTATCAGGTGCATTCATCAATTCTATAAAGTCCAATTGCTGATGTATATAAAAGAGACAAAAAATAATAATCAATCTACAAGTTCCAATTTCAATCTTTTCAAACAATTGTGTCAATTAAAAATGTGTTCAATTACCTTTTGACATTTAGGCATCCTCGAGGATTTCTTTTGCCCAGGAGGTGTCCTAGACACACGTGGGGCACCCTAAAACAAACAAAATTAACACAAGGGATATCAGTAGATAATATTAAATATAATTTAACAAATCTAAATTTAAATGACTTGCATATTCAATCAAAAGAATACATAAATAAGAGGTGCACAAAATATGATACCGCATAACTTTCTAGGCCAAAATCGATGGCCGAGAGCATGACATTATCAATCTGGGACATTTGATCCCCTGAAAATGCCTATAAAATGTAAAATAAATATACATTAAAGAGAGTTAGTATATCTTATAAAAAAAAATTTTGAATTCATGGTACTATTCTATTTTAACATGTTAAAAATTTTATACCTTAGGCGTCAAAGCTGCAGCTACAACAACTACGGGAGGAGTATGAGACAGTGTATTAACAACCATTGTTACATCCTGAAATGCATATTGTTTGTATCAATTTAAATCGATCTATAAATAAAAGTTTATTTACATTTACAAGTTTTAAGTGATTTACAAATAAAATATGTAGACGTATAAAAATGACCACATTTCTAAATGAATATTTTATGTTCATTTTTCTATTTGATTAAATTCAATTTAATTAAATTATCCACACTCTTCTATTTAATTAAATAAATTATTCAATTTATTTAAATTAAATTCACTATACCTATTTAATGAATAAATCATTTTATTCAATTAAATCCCCCTAGCCACTTTTAATTAAATTCAAATTTAATTAAATAGTTATCCCAAATTGAATAAATCAAATTTATTTAATTACAACAAAATTGAATGAAAATCATTTAATTCAATTAAATCCTATTATCCCTCCATCCACTTGCAAAACCCAAACCCCTTCCTAATCCCTTCTAGAGTCTTCTAAACACTTCTAATTAACCTAACCCTCCTCTAAACTTTGTCACATCCCTAAGCAAAGGGAGGTCACTTCTCAAATGACCCAAAGTCTTGGATAACCATTGAAGGTTTTCAACCTTCAACCACCAAAACCCTTAAAGTCTTTGAAAACCATTAAAGGCTTCCAATCTTCAACCACTTAATCCCCAAAGTCTCCAATAACCATTAATGGTTAATTCAAACCTTCCCACATGGTTAAAACATTTGTTTTGACTCAACCTCTATCCAACCCAAGGGTCTCATCAGGCCATTAATGCTTTGACCATGATTATCCCTTAATCATTTGCACAAAGGTTTATCCTTGGATTAACTCCTAATCCAGTGGGTAAACCTAACTTAGACTTGACCCTTAGCCTTTAGATAACCATGAGGTCTTCTCAGGCCTTTAATGCCTCCAACCTCTTCTCTCAACGCAATCCTATGTTGACACTTGTCACCATTTCATTGGTACAAATTGTGCACATGGATCCTCAACTTTCAAACCTGGCCCTTGATTAAACCTTTTAATCCTGACCATCCATTGCCCTGTTTGTGCTATAAATAGAGCCCTCATTCCTCCATTCTCAACAATAATCTTTCAAATTTGAAGCATTACACTTATGCTCAAATTCTTTCAAGCTTTCTCATTTCATATATACTCATCATTTAGCCTCTTTTAGATCATAAATTAGACTAATATGCATGTCTAGAGTACTTTATTTATCATTTTAGCTCAATCATAGACTAAATATAGTATGCTAGGATAGTATTCATACTAACCTCGTCATCTTATCATCTAGTTTATTGCATTTTAGTATCATACATAGCTTAACATCCATCTCATACCAGAATCAATTAAAAGCATCTCTCGTTCTCATATTTGCCATCCCCAAACCATTTTGCTCAGTAATCTGAGAGCAAAAACGTTGGTTTGAGGGACATTGTGAGATAGAGAACCATGGGACCCTCCTTGGGAAGCTGAGTAACACTACGTTACTCCATAGCTTGCATCAAGAAGTCATGTGTGTGTGTGTGGACTAGTTTTCTATAATATTTTCACATATTAAGTTTTATCAACCCACTTTTCCACCATACATTTCTGGCGCCCACCGTGGGGCATGACCCCCAATAACACATCATTTTTTGAATTTGATGACTTTTGCAGGTACGCGGGAAACTAGAATTAGTGCGTCGAAAAGATATTTTAGCGCATCTGCTTAATAGTTTAGCACTTCTAGCCTACTGTTTAGCGCGTGTGCTTTCTGTCTTAGCGTGTGAACACTGTTCCTTAGCGCATGATACTATTTAACAAATTTTCCTGTAGGTGTCGATGCCGACGAAACACACATTAGCGCATCCACCTAACAGTTTAGCGCTTCTAGCCTACTGTTTAGCGCGTGGGCTCTCTATCTTAGCGCGTAAACACTTTTCCTTAGCACATGATGCTGTCTAACAAATTTTTCTGTAGGTGTCGACGCGAACAAAACACTGTTTAGCGCATCCAGTAAACAGAGTAGCGCATCCAATCCACTGTTTAGCGCGTGGAGTTCATCATCTAGCGCGTGCAGTTCAAACATTAGCGCGTGACCTCCGTTAAGATTTTTTTTAGGCCTCAACGCAGAAACAAAACAGAGTAGCGCATCCGGTTAATAGCCTAGCGCATCTAGTCCACTGTTTAGCGCATGGAGTCTATCATCCAGCGCGTGGAGTCAATCTTTTAGCGCATCAAAACACTAATATTTTCCTGTAGGTATCAACGTGGGAGAAAAACAGAATAGCGCATCGGGAAAACAACTTAGTGCATTGGGGGCACATAATAGGGCGTAGGGGCTTTTTCTTAGCGCATAGACATCATTTCTTAGCACATAGAGTTGGGAGAGCAAAAAATTTACGACAGAGTCAAAAATTAGGCTTGTGGGAGACAATATATATGGAATATAACATTTAAGTATAATTCTTATACTTTAAGTTATATTCCATATATACTTTCAGGATGTTTGAGAGGGGTTTCAGACCTCTAGGAGTTATAATGCAAAATCTAGTTTTTGGAAGATCTTCCAAATTTCAGACTTAGTCAAATTTCAGGGCATTTCAGGATCAGGATTGTAAAATTTGTAACCAAGATCAGAATTTAGGCTTGTGTAAGCCCACACTAACACTTGATCACTGACTGTGTGCAGGTTCTAATATTTTTTGTGCAGAGGAAGGAGTTAGTTTAGAGGCTTTAAGTTTCTTTTTTTACTTTCTTTCAACAAAAGTTGGTTAAAAAGAACTCACTCTCTTTTTTTGCACAAATTAAAATAAACCTCATCATTTCATTTGGATGCATAAAATGAACTTCATGCCTTCCTTTTTGGTGTTTTAAAATAGAACTTCATCTTTTCTTTATTGTAAGGTAAAAAGAACAACAAATTTCATATTTGTTTTCTTGCAAGATTAGAGGAAAAACACTTCATTTTGGAAGCTGTAAAAAGAACCAACAATCTTTACTTTGGCAAAATGTTTTAAAAAGAACCTCACCATACTTTGGTGTTTAAAAGGATTCACTTCATTTTGCAAAGTAAAAGAACTTCATCTTCATTTTGTGCAAGGCAAAGAGGGAAAAACTTTCCCCTATCGACTTTAATTTTGTTGACCAAACATCACGATTTACTTTGTTGACCAGGCTTGTTTTACAAAAGTTTTGAAAATACACACTTTGCTATGAAGGGTTAAAAAGAACATCATGCTTGTTGGAGCAACATCTCCAAATAGAAGTTAGCAAATCATTGTCTTGGAGGCTAAAAAGAACAAATTGATTGCCTTGTCTCGAAAGTGGAAGGTATATGCTCTCCCCATAACTGGGTGATCAAAAAGCCAAGCCACTCTTAAGCTTTCTGTACTTCAAGCATTTAAATCCTTTAGCAGGCCTGCCTTCCCAAGGGGTTGAAAAACTCTTAAAGCCATTCTTTGGCCGATGTGAAGGGAACGACCTAAGTGGGGAACGACTTTGACGCCAAGTATTCCAACCCACTATAATCAAAAGTGAAAAGTGATGAAAGTCCTTTTCAACGGTTGCGCGCAGCGATTAGCCTTCCCCCAGTATCCTTGAGATACGTAAAGCCTTTGTTCTAAAGGTTGGGAAGCCTCCTGAGGGAGTTTATCGCTGACGGCCGAACGGGAAGCCTGATTACGAACTTTAGCATTAGAAACTTTGAGCTGAGTCAGTCGCCAAACATTGGCAACATCATAGTGCAAGGGTGGGGAAGAATCCGCCCCCAAGATTACTCACCATATATCTCCCAAGATAACTACTCAATTGTGAAGCAATTCACTTTGAGTTAAATTATGGCAAAAGGCAAAAAAACGGGTGCCCTCTAGGGGGTGACAAGGCTGTTTGAGCTGACGGAGTATCGAGACTAGTGGGCTATGATATTGTCAATGACCTTTGAATAAAGAGTCTATCTGATGTGTCTTTTGTTGTAAATCAAACCAGTGATAACATCGAGGATTTTAACACATCCTCAAAAGAATATACACTCAATGTATAGCATTAGGATGATCATTGTCTTCATGTGTGCTATGTATTCTTGTCACAAATGTTAAAATATCTTGCAAAGTATCCAACAATCAAACTCAAAAATCAGTTCAAACAAGGAAAAATCATAAAGTGGAAACTCAGTCAAAGGAAATAAGTCCTAGCCTAAATCAAGATCACAATATCATGGCTCTCCAATCTGATCCCATCTTCGATCAAGATCCCACCTGTCAAGAATCTTATGATGAACCCCTAAAATTTTGGTATTCCATCCACAATGACCCTCTTTCATCTCAAGAGCAGAGTCCCATTCAACATCCATCTCTTAAGCAAAATCATGATATTCCTTCCATATCCTCCACTATTCTAAATCAAAATCAAGAGAAAAGTACACACTCAAATGATCCTACTCCAAGTCAAGATCAAGATCAAGGAATCTCTTCTTCTTCCTCCAAATCTATCTTAGGCCCTTTCATTCCACAATCGAATTCTCCATCCCTTCCATCCATCTTGGGTCCTTACCTCCCTCCATCTACCAATCCATCACCTCAAATGATCCATAAGAAAGATCAACAAGGAGCACATCTTTGAACTTCTTTCAATCCTCTATCTAAACATCTTTCCAAAACTTCTTCTATCATTTCCTCTATCTATTTTGGGTCCTTTTGTCCCAAAATTCAATTTTCCTCCATCTCTTCATCACTTCTCAAGTACCAACACTCATCCTGAATACATTTCCCTCTATCCTTGCACAAATCTTCAAACATTCTATCTATTATCCAACACCTCTTTTCTATTCTTCCATCCCTTTCATTCAATCATTTGCATACATCCTTCATCTGTGAAATAGGCATTTGTGTCATTTTGTCACATACTTGCCCATGCTCGAATCTCATGTTCAGTCCTTTTCCTAGATATCTATTCATGAAATGCTTTAGAATCCGAGGTTGTTCCTCTTTAACATTTTCTTTTGGTTGGGATACACACTCAATCCAGAACAGAACCACTTATCGTATCTTGGTACCGACATCTTTTAATTACTATATCTCATACACTTAATCGATTGCTCTAAAAATCATTGTGATCTCTTAAATTGAAGACATGGCTAGTGAAAAATCTAAAATCTTGCTTCAGCGCCACTGTAATTATCAGACCCATGTAAGTTTCATCACTTACAAGCCAATGCAAGAAAAATAAAGAGAAAAAAAAAAATATATATCAAAAGCATGAGCAAGAAAATGAATATCAAGAAAAGCAAAATGCAATTAAATGCAATATCAAAATGATTGGCTATGGGAACATGCAAGTAACTCCATCGGGGCTATGGACGCCTGGCTGGCAATGGAGCAATATTTGTAAGATTACAGCGATAACCTCGTCGGGGCTATGGACGCTCGTTGGCAGCGAGGCTCTATCCAGGATGCTTTTGAAGTTAAGGTAACTCATATAGCTAGCCATGTTGGATTCTGAAGATTACAATGATCATATGAGCCAGAATGAACCCACTTGCACACACATGGGTAATCAAAGAACTAAGTACCTTGATCCAGTTTGGGATTCTTCTTCCCTTTTGAGTCTGCTTCCTAGTTGCTAGAAATATTTAGTTGAATTTTCCAGAGGTTCTAAGTTTGGGTTGGGTCTCTATCTTTGAAAAGTTCAAGAACACTTATTCAGATGGTGCTAAATACTATGACAATCTTACATATCACCTTTTTGCAAATGGAAACCTTTATGCTTGGGGGCAAAGTTCATCTACTCTATTCTTCCTACCATATCTCCCATATCCTCTAATCCATATCCCTTATCCTATCTATTCATTTCTTCTATCATCCAATTCTTTCTACAATCTTGCTTCACTCTAATCCATATCCCTTATCCTATATATTCATTTCTTCTATCCTCCAATTCTTTCTACAATCTTGCTTCACTCTAATCCATGTCTATCTATCCTATCTATTCATTGCTTCCATCATCCAGTGCTATCTATATCCTATCTCTATCCATATCCCCTTTTTCATCCTTGATCTTGATCAAAACTATGGACAACAAATCTATTTCCACCTCAATGGTTCCGTCATTCATTCATCCATTCCTCGTCTTGATATACATTGGGGCAACCAAATACATCTTTCTTCTAATCCAAAAACTCAAAAAAATCAAAATATCCAAAAACTCAAAAAAATCAAAATATCCCAGAACTCAAAAAAATCAAAATATCCAAAAACTCAAAAAAATCAAAATATCCCAAAACTCAAAAAAATCAAAATATCCAAAAACTCAAAAAAATCAAAATATCCAAAAACTCAAAAAAATCAAAATATCCAAAAACTCAAAAAAAAATCAAAATATCCCAAAACTCAAAAAAATCAAAATATCCAAAAACTCAAAAAAAATCAAAATATCCAAAAACTAAAAATCGACAAAAATAAAAAAAAATCAAAACAAAAAAAATCAAAGCATGAACACATGGACCATCCATCAAATCAGATCAACAACTGGAAAACTCTCAAAGTCTGCAATCAAACTTATCACATGTCTTGTTAATCAATTCATTACTTGAAATCAACGTCAACATCAAACATGTCTTATACAGGGATAGGTACACTCGAAACCAGATAGATCGGTCTTATACGGGGTACTCACTCTTTGAATCCAGACATTCCTATCAATCATCAAGTCTTGATAATCAATCCATCCATCAACATCATTTTTCATCAAAGCAAAGTGACAAACAAACCATTAAAACTATTTCTCGAGCTAAATTTGTGTCAAAACAAAAGTTGTCAGAATCCTAAACGAATCGCACGATAAAGGACGTCTTTCCTATCATAATCCGGAAAATCTCATCATCAGTATCAACAGAATCCTTTACCATCTTACGGATTTTTATCTCAAAAACACTTGTTTAAAATTTTAAAATTGTCAAATCCAGTTTCCAGATCGGGAAGCTTTTATCCATATCATTTGACACACTTTGTCGTGAAGGGACAGCTAAACCTTCACTCTGATAAAGTAAGATTTGAAATTTTCAAAAACAAGAATCAACTGAATCCAAACCAATCAAAGGAAACCATTGATCACTCATGCATGACTAATCTCCTTATTCTGAGAAGAAAGAACCTCTATCGTAACATCACGTTGAAGAAACAACAACCTAGTTTTTCCAAATTCATCAAGAGAAATAAATTTTTATACATCAATCATCAACCAAATCATAACAATGACATCAATCAGTATGACTGCTAGATTTTATTATAGTTAGCCTTATCTTTATCAATTGATGGTAGTACATGTTTCACAAATCATATTGTACATATCATATCCACCCATCTGAGACATCACCAGAAATTCACAAATACTTATCAATCTTTGACATACTTAGTGTAGTCACTGTCCTTGGTTTATCTGAAACAATTATCCAAATAATATCCCACCATGGCTTGGTGATCAGTATACCTATCCATATCAAAGTAGTATCAATAGCAAGGGGCAAAATCCTGACCTCGCTAGGGGCATTTCGCCTTCAGGGTTTTCAACATCAGACCAAAAACGTAGCAAGACAACAAGGATCAAAACAACCAACAAATGACAAATGACAATGCAAGAAGGCTAAACATCACGAACTTGAACTGATTTCAACTGAACAAAGATCTATTTTGCAAGATGTTTTAATTGACAAGAATACATTTCCAATAGCATGCATGATTACTTATGGTTGTTAATTTTTGCTTATCATATCTCTTGAGCACCTCCAGGATGTCTTACGACTAGAGAAGCAAGGAAGGAATGTGATGTTTTATTTGTCTTCTATCTGTGAGTGAAGTCTTTTACCATGCAAATTTGTCCAATGAAGAAATCAGGTGGCATATCTCTGAGGACATTTCAGATTTGTATGGGACAAAGGTTAACTCTTGTATGTTTACGCAATACGCACTCAAGTCGTCCTGGTTCAATTATACCTTGACGCTTGTGCTATCTTGCAAAATCAAATATCATGTAAATTTTTCTCAGGTCATTATGGTTCAATTATACCATTATGCTTGTATAAATTTTCAACATATCCTAAACAAATCAATGCTCAATGATGATATCTACAAAGAAAGCAAACAAATGGCTATATCGGATGGCAAATACAGAATGAGGATGCTACCAAAAAAATAAAAATAAAAAAAATAGTTGCATATCATTTTACAATTAGTTGCATATCATATCATACATCATTCATCATTGCATCCCTCGCATGCATATCTATCACATCATCATGGAATCTTTCTTCACTTTCATATCTTCTATCATTCTTCCAACCTATCTTCTATCATTCTTCTAAACTATCTTTTATCATTCTTCCAAACTATCTTCATCATTCTTCTAAACTATCTTCATCATTCGTCCAAACTATCTTCTATCATTCTTCTAAACTATCTTCATCATTCTTCCAAACTATCTTCTATCATGTCTTATACAGGATATATCGTTCTTGAAACCAGATGTTTTGATCAGCTCTTATACAGGTAGTATCATTCTTGAAACCAGATGCTTGATCATCCATGTCTTATACAGGTAGTATCATTCTTAAAACCAGATGCTCAATCATCCATGTCTTATACAGGAGGTGTCATACCTGAAATCAATCTTAATCTCATTCCAATCAATCTAATCAATCTTATCAAACCCATGCATGCCATCACTATCTACTCTTCCATCTTTCAAACAACATTCTTCTTCTTTCGAGAGATCATTCATGCTTTGTGTGCACGAACGATCTCCCGAGGGGGCATTATCATATCAAATCTCAAAACAAATCCAATATCAGTTTCCACATCAAAACAAAGATATCAAAATCAAACTTACATCAACAACATGAAACAAATTTGCTCATCTACATCAAGTTCAAAAACCTATCATTTCATATCAACTTGTAACACAACTCAAGTTCTCAAAAACCATATCAAAACTTGTAAAACAACTCAAGTACCAAAATCACATAAACTTGTAAAACAACTCAAGTTTCCCACCCATATCAGCTTGTAACACAACTCAAGTTTCCAACCCATATCGGCTTGTAATACACATCAGGCTTCCCACATCGAACTTGAAATAGAACACGCAAATAAATCATATTTTGATCAAAACAACACATTGATATCTACATAACTTGAAATATCTCACATCAAAACAAGTTATACCGACACTCATATTGGACAACTACATAAAATCATGACAGCATCACATCAAATATCGAATCTGGGGCACAACTGGCAAATTAAAAGAGCGACACAACAAAGATTGCATTTGATCATAAATCATGATAAAGCATCATTTTCTTTGAAATAACATGTGCACACACGTCACTTCAAAGAGGGGCAAAATGTAGACGTATAAAAATGACCACATTTCTAAATGAATATTTTATGTTCATTTTTCTATTTGATTAAATTCAATTTAATTAAATTATCCACACTCTTCTATTTAATTAAATAAATTATTCAATTTATTTAAATTAAATTCACTATACCTATTTAATGAATAAATCATTTTATTCAATTAAATCCCCCTAGCCACTTTTAATTAAATTCAAATTTAATTAAATAGTTATCCCAAATTGAATAAATCAAATTTATTTAATTACAACAAAATTGAATGAAAATCATTTAATTCAATTAAATCCTATTATCCCTCCATCCACTTGCAAAATCCCAAACCCCTTCCTAATCCCTTCTAGAGTCTTCTAAACACTTCTAATTAACCTAGCCCTCCTCTAAACTTTGTCACATCCCTAAGCAAAGGGAGGTCACTTCTCAAATGACCCAAAGTCTTGGATAACCATTGAAGGTTTTCAACCTTCAACCACCAAAACCCTTAAAGTCTTTGAAAACCATTAAAGGCTTCCAATCTTCAACCACTTAATCCCCAAAGTCTCCAATAACCATTAATGGTTAATTCAAACCTTCCCACATGGTTAAAACATTTGTTTTGACTCAACCTCTATCCAACCCAAGGGTCTCATCAGGCCATTAATGCTTTGACCATGATTATCCCTTAATAATTTGCACAAAGGTTTATCCTTGGATTAACTCCTAATCCAGTGGGTAAAACTAACTTAGACTTGACCCTTAGCCTTTAGATAACCATGAGGTCTTCTCAGGCCTTTAATGCCTCCAACCTCTTCTCTCAATGCAATCCTATGTTGACACTTGTCACCATTTCATTGGTACAAATTGTGCACATGGATCATCAACTTTCAAACCTGGCCCTTGATTAAACCTTTTAATCCTGACCATCCATTGCCCTGTTTGTGCTATAAATAGAGCCCTCATTCCTCCATTCTCAACAATCATCTTTCAAATTTGAAGCATTACACTTATGCTCAAATTCTTTCAAGCTTTCTCATTTCATATATACTCATCATTTAGCCTCTTTTAGATCATAAATTAGACTAATATGCATGTCTAGAGTACTTTATTTATTATTTTAGCTCAATCATAGACTAAATATAGTATGCTAGGATAGTATTCATACTAACCTCGTCATCTTATCATCTAGTTTATTGCATTTTAGTATCATACATAGCTTAACATCCATCACATACCAGAATCAATTAAAAGCATCTCTCGTTCTCATATTTGCCATCCCCAAACCATTTTGCTCAGTAATCTGAGAGCAAAAACGTTGGTTTGAGGGACATTGTGAGATAGAGAACCATGGGACCCTCCTTGGGAAGCTGAGTAACACTACGTTACTCCATAGCTTGCATCAAGAAGTCCTGTGTGTGTGTGTGGACTAGTTTTCTATAATATTTTCACATATTAAGTTTTATCAACCCACTTTTCCACCATACAAAATATTATCAATTCAAATCAACACACTTGTATCCGCATCTGACTACCAGACACCATATCCATCAAATCATCAGTCAGCGCCACATCCTCTGCGGTGCTAGTCTGACATCTACCCCCACAACATGTACATAGATGGGACATGGAACCATCTACATTGGCCTCGACATCCATCCCAGAGCATATACCTGAACAACTAGGACACACATGTTGAATGGGCTCACCAAGGCCAGATGGTTCAGCTACTGCATCATCGTCCGAACCAAGAGGGTGTGATAACTGTGTGCCATGTTGAATGATGACATCAATCAATGCAATGGCCACCTGAAGAGTTTATAGCTCCATCAACTCTTTCAGGGCTATTGGGATTGTGACATGGACCACAGGTTTCGGTGTTAGGGAGATGCGACTTTTACGGTTTAGTACCCTATGCACTCCAGGTCTATCTTGGGCAAAGCCTCCATCTCTACTCTGGAACTCTCTCATATCAAAATAGTTTGGCCGCTCATTGAGGATAAGCTCACAATATAGTTTCCTCAAAAAATACAATGGAACCTCAAAATTATTACAAGGTGGTTGGTCAAAGACCATCCACCACCTATTCCAAAAAGCATTTTTCATCGGCAAATGGTTACACCAGTGTATAGGAAACCTCTTTGAATTAAGAGGTAAGGTCTCAGCGATTTTGGGATCAGTAAAAAGAGCACATATTTGTGCTTTACTTGTGTGATTTTTTCACTTCATTAGGACAACCCACTAGCATAAAAAGCCAACATCAATCTCTATAGCTTCCCCATTTTGTAACTTGTTTGGAAACTTCATTGGCACTACTAGCCAATGATTCTAGGGTTGTGGCAAGGGATGCATGATCCTCATGCTCAGATGCCTTCAGTCTATTCACCATTCTAGTTATTTTGGCAGTGTTTTGTGTTAATTGGTTTATCGAATCCTCCTATGTAGTTTGTGAATGGTCTATTGGAGGAGCTGGAGGGTTTGTATCTCGAGGGTCTGGCTATGGGTTCTCCTATGGGTTTGTACATTTTTTGAACAACAATTATAAACAATTTATTTATTTGTGTGCAATTATTAGTGTCCTTAGATCTTACTATGAAATTATATACATTGATGGCATGAGACTTCTGCAAATGATTGGTGTTGGTTTTCTTGTGATCATTTCAATTTCCTTCAATTAAAGAAAATTTATATTTAATCCCTTATGTGATTGACTCTTAATCCTTGACTTAATATCAAAATGTAGATTCAATAATTAAATTTAAGCTAAATTAAGCATTAAAATTTGGACATCAAAATGCTAGCATAAAGATTATACATTGCAAGTAGTATATGGAAGAGATAATGAAATGTATAATGATTCAATCAATTCATTCTTTTTTGTCAATGCGATGAAAATATAAAAAATATATTTTTGAAACTACTTTTTTATCAAGAATCTATGAAACATGCTTTTAAAAAACTTACCTTCTTATTTTTTTTATCATAATTCAAATTGGAATGGCATTATTATTTTTTATTCTGTAGACTTTAGTCTCACATCTTTTTCCAAATTGTCTCTCTTTTTAACAACTAAATAATTTGTTAAAGAATAAAGTGATCACTTTTCAACTTTATCATCTCAAAACCTGCTCCAATGGGAAACATATATATTTGACATTACTTTATAATATTAAATTTACCAAAAAAATAATAATAATAATGAAAGTGTAAATTTTAAAAAGTAATACATATAAAATGTGGTAAGTAAATTAATAACATCATTGCACATGTGCAAGGACACACTTTTTATGGGGCTGTTTTGTTAATCCAATGAACACTTGCTATTAAATACAACCTAATTTATTTTGTGGTGACCAATCAATTATGTATGAACTTTTAAGGTTGAATTTGGTTGAGAGTGATTTTAAAAGAGTTTTATTATTGGACTTTTTTTAGGTAGTGTAAGTTTATTTTTACTTTTATTATTGGTGGAAGAAGAAAACTAGAAATTTAAAATAACAATTGTAGATTGATTTTTTATGTATTATGTTTATTTTGGTTTGTAGATTGATCTTTTATGTATTATGTTTATTTTGGTCGTAGTATAATTGTTTTGATTAAGGTAAACATTTTTTACTGAAGCTAAAATCTAAAATATGAAAATTTGTCTCTTTAGAAATTTGATTGTATTGGTCCTATTAAATATATTAATATTAAATTTTCATGATGAATATTACATTATTTTAAATTTCAATTATTTTTTTATGAATAGTGTATTCTATTAAGAAAAATAACTACTATTCATCAAATAAACAAAAACTTTTAACGAAATAATTTTTTTCACCATAATTTTAAATCATAAAAAATATCTACTTAATTTTTTATAATAATATTATTCTGATTTTATGTTTTGTATTTTTTTTATAAATAATTCTTAATGTTTAAGATGGTATTTATAAACTATTTATTAGTTTATCCCCACAAGATTAGCATTAGGCACCATGAACTTGAATTCATTATTCTTTTTATGGTGGACAATGAATACACGTCTTTTTTTCGTTTCTATATTATTATTATTTTTATGGTGGGCAATGAATACATCTTTTTATTTTATTATTATTCTTTTTATGGTGGGTAATGAATAAGTGTTTTTATTTTATTATTATTATTCTTGTTAAGGTGGAGAAAGAGTACACGTTTTTTTTTTTTATGGAATTGGTAATTCAGCAATTATCATAAATTTAAAGCTAAATCTTACATACTTATGGCGTGGCATTAAAGCTCGGAAAAAGAAAACCATAAAAAAAAACTAAATTTCTACTTTTTTTTTTTTTTTGGTAACAATAAAATTAAAAATATTTAATTTTTTTTTTTCTACTTTTATCTCTATTTTTTATAATCTTTATTTGTATTTGGTTCTATTTAAATTTTTAAATTTTCTTTAAATTTGTTTATAATTTATTATTATTACTATCAATTATCATTATTGAAAATTATTTGCTAAATCATTTATTTAACAATGTTAATGAATAAAATATATTTTTTTTCCTTTAAAGCTCCCAAATTTAGATTTTCAATTTAATATAAATGCACATTTATATGTAGATTTGATTCATCTATTTTTGCATCTCACTACAATTGTTTGGCATCTGAGCATGAGAGCAATATGAGGTATTCCACATCTCAACATTGGACTTCAAGGTTTCAACCTAATGATTCCTCTAACCAATTCATTCACATGCAATGATTGCTTACGAGTGATAAAGTCTCCATATTTACTAATGAAGAAGTGGAAAGCCTCCATGTTACCCTATTCTACCCCTTCCCTAAATAGCTTCAAAGCTTTAGCCATGATTGTTCTACATTTGGCAACATTAGCATCAAAAAATACCAACAATACATCCACCCTTAGCCTCTACAACCATCTCAGACTAAGACCAATGCCTTCGGCCTTAGCAATCCATTAATACATTGACTTTTATTATGATGTATAGAAGAAAGATCCATCTCTAACTCTTCAAGAGATAAAATCTAATCTAAAAATTTATTGTATCCTAGATCGCTTATATTAGGGATACAATATTTAGCAATATCTTCATGGGTTTATAAGATAATCTCAACTTCCATCTTCTTTGAAATTTGTTTCATAAATCTTTTGAAAGTGTAAGATTATCTTAGTGTTATCCATGGGTGATGAACCCTAAATATTAATTATTGAACATATTTTCCCTTTCATATTGTATATTTTAGATAATTAAAAAAATATAATTTGACCTTTAATAGCTTCTTTGAGCCATTAGATTATGGCTTGTATCATACCACCTAAGCTCCCTCTATAAATACAAAGTTTACATAACTACATTTTAGTAGACGAAATGTAGCTTGGATCATAATTTTACTAGGATCAAGGCTATGTTTCCTTCTAGCATGTTCTAGTTTTCCTTAAAGAGAATTTTACTTTCTCTTATGCTACCACACATTTTATTCCAAAAGAACAAAGAAAATTAGTATGTTTAGAGAAAACATCACACTACCAATTAATGGATTTTTTGGTTTAGCTAAGGAATTTCGAATACCCTTAAGATGAGATGGGCTAAGATTGAGAAAAATAATTTGAGAAAAGAATGAGATAATGATTGAATAGTGTGGTGGAATAACCAAAACATGTGAGCGAACCAAAAATAGAAGGAGAAACTAAGAGGTTATAGAAGATATAAAATGTGTCTAGCCTACTAAATTTCCTATCTAATCCAAGTTTAAATTTAGTTTGTGTGTACCAATTGTCAACATGACTTAAAACTTTATCAAACAATGGATCAAACACACCTAAATAGTTATTATAAAAATTCCTACTATCAAATTCTTCTGTTAAGTTTAATAATGTTTATACCAATTACAACCATTTTGATGCTCTACCATATTAAAGTTACTACCTAAGATCCAATTTGTAATAAAAATATTCATCAACATATAGTACCAAACGACCTAATCCTTTTCTTAGTAATATTAGAGGTGTAAATGGAGTAAATTATATTAGTGTATCTATTAATAAAAATAAGGGCCCAAACATAGCTGTGTGATGGGTCCTCAACCTTATCAAATAAAAATTTAAACAACCAAAGCTAACAAACCAAAACAACTCCTCATCTACCATCATTATAGGAAATATGCAAGTGAACATATTTTCCTAAATTATAAAGATACATCAAGAAATGTGTTATTTAAGTTGACTTCTTGTAAGAATTGATATCATATCTCAATCTCTCAATAGACTTCTTGATTAGACTTTCTATCAAGTAGAGAAATCCTCTAGCATTCCATGTGAATAAATTGCAATTCATAGTAATTCAAGAAAGAGAATTTTCCTTTTTTGATGCTCATTACACTTAATATCTTTAGTAGAAGAGGGGGATCTTGACCTTTGGTGAGCACTAGGATTGGAATTTGAAGAATGTGGAGGGGAACTGAATGGATTTGATTGGGAAAGTGATGAGAAAAAGGACAAGAATGTGGAGAGGAAGGTGAACAGACTTAAGAGGGAAAGTGAAGAGAAGGAAGAGATGAGCTAGAAGGTTCCTTCCTGTCATGAACCATATTTATCTGTAATTATTTATTAGGAAAATAATGCTTATTTTTTTATTTTATGAAATTGAAATGAAATGGAAATGGAATTTTTAATGAAATAAGATAGGAGATAAAATGCAATGAAATGATTTACATGCAATTGAATGATCAGTATTATTTTAATTAAGAATTGGGATCATCATTGCTAATGAGCAATTAAGTGCAAGTGAATGCAGAAACAGGTGAACGCGAATGAAGGCGAGAACATGGTTCAAGTAGAGTTTTTTTAGCTCATGGACTTCACTAGAATAGATGGGAATCTCACACGCCACTTTAGAATATATATGTGTATCTGTTGTATAATTTAATTTTGTGATTGAATCAAATCCGAATTTGCATAAGTGATTGTGAAATGATATGTCTTATTTCAAAGCAAGACTTATAGTCAAATATTAGGTTAAATATGAATATTGATCGTAGATTTATACGTTCTTTGTGTGCAGATATGTGTAGTTGGATGAAAAAAAAATGTACTTGTGTGTTCACTTTTGTGTTTTGATAGTAGTACACATATGTGTGTGTGTGTATGATTTCGAATATCAATTCGATCATATACATGTATATATGTATATAATTATAATGTATGTATCTTATTATCATAAAATTTAATTACTTTACTCCATGTATTTTGTTTATACATATATATAATCATATATATATATCAACTTGCTTCAACTATATCATATGCATTGCAAGTCTTAGTCAAACAACATGTTGCATATTTATAAGGGAAGTCGATACTAGTGAGTCGACTTGGCATAGACTTAAATGCCACTAAGACTTGCTATCGATTTGCAAGGGAGTTGATATTAATATCGATCGTACACTCTAACAGACATATAGTGTTTGAATTAAACATAGACTTTGCAAGGAATACCAACCACGATATAGTGTTTGAATTGAACACATGCATTGCAAGGAATAATAACCATGATGTGTTTGAAGAGTTTTTAAATTGTTAGACGTGGTGTTTTCCGTTGGAACAAGCACTACGTGGCCAAGTAACTGTTAGACCTGCTGCGTGGTGGCATGGAAAACTATTATAGAAATGGGTGTAAGCCCGAAACATAGAAAAAAATATAGCATGTGACTAACATAAATATAGAATGATAGGAGAACAGAAAATACAGAGAGAGAGAAGGATAGAGAAGACGGTATAGGAAAAGATAGAACAAATATATAGAGAATTGGTGAGGATAGAATAGAGAAAAAGAATAGTGAATAGAGAAGAGAGGTGAAAGAATAGAGAGGAAAGAATTCAAGGGATTAAAACAACATAGAGGAGGAAAAGCATTGGATATCTAGACGTATTGCAGAAAGATTTGGAGAAGATTATCATTGATCATATCAGACTTGGGTCGAATTTCAGAGGTAGGCTCTTAAACGAGCAATAGTTTGTTTTATTATTAGAGAGTAAGAATAGAATTATCTCGAGATTTGATTGTTTTAGATCTTAGTGATGAAAAGAGTTATATTTTTGAATAGTTTATTTCTTTAGAAGTTACAATGATTATATGAAATTTTGTTTGAAAAAGCCATATAGGTGTGTGCAATTAGAATTATCATTTTAGATCAAGGAAAGCATTTGTTAGTATCAAATTCGAGAAAAGAAGTAGATAGACAAAAACATGTGGAAAAATAAAGAACTTATGCACTCTAAACTTAGAATTTGAAACCATAAGATGCATGATTACGCTATTGGATTTTATGAGAAAATATAAAAGAATGTGTACTCATAATTTATGTTTTTGAATTTTACTTTTATATGCTAAATCTGCATACATGTGTTACACCTTCTTATTTTTTATTCTTATTCTTGATTTACTTGTAAAGATAGAAGCGAAAGATTGTTTTCTTATTAGATGCAATTTGGTTGTAAACGAAAGATTGTTTCTTCTATATCTCTTAAATGAAATATTGTTTCCTTAAAGATTGTAATTTTATCATGCAAGAAAAGGGAAGCTAGACTTGAGAAAAGAAAGATTATCTTCTATATACTTGTCCTAATTTCATATGAATATTAGAAAAGCTAGATATGTTTGCATTTGGGGAAATTTACCTTCTGGGACGGGTGCTGAATGTGGAATCATAGAGAGAATAGTTTGGTTCTCCAAACTATATTTTATTGCTATGCATGGCATTATACTCGGCCGAGTAACTTATTGACCATTGAAATTGATGGATATATTTTATACTCTCTACCATATCTTTGATTGACCTTGCTTGTTTCTTTATGGAACTAGAAAATTAAAAATGCATGTATCATTCTAGGCAAGCACCAGATTCCATCTTGTTTATCAAATTATTTTTGCTAAGCAATTCGTGCAGGGTCGGGTATTCTTGATTGACCAAGAATTATGGGGAAGTATAAGCTTCAAGGTTGGGTGGAAAAAGCACCCGAATCTTTTTCTTGTCTTCATTCTAAAGATTGCATTGAAGATGGCTTTGGATTGCAGACCAATGAACACATCTCATCCTTTACTTTATGTTTTTATTGTTATATGAACTTAAGGCATTTGAAAGTCCTAAGTATTGTAGGTAGATATGAGTGAGATACTACTTACAAATTCCTATTGAATAAAGAATCTTTCTCTTTATAGAAATCTCGTGTTCATTATGATTTCAATGGAAGGATAATTTAGAGCTAAGAATGGAATAATGGAAAAAATAGACTTATTAAAGGAATTATGAGTTTATTTAAGATTAAAGAGTATTTCTTTTTATTATTGAATTCGGAATGTTTTACATCTTTATATTTTGGTATCAAAGCCTAAGGTTTATAACACTAGGACCTTTTGACCATTATGCCAAAGAAGCATTCCTTGATACAGATGAATTGTTGAATTGCAATGGGTTCTAGAACTGCTAAAGCTAGATCAAGCAACGGGAAGGAAAGACTTGACCAGATTCTCTATCTTTTAAATCAGTAGAATTCTAGGATGGATGGAATCGAACAAGAAGTTCGAAGAGTTGGTGAGGTTTGAAATGAACAACCTCGACAGGAAAAGCAACCTAGAAATGAAATTCCTAGAGCTGAGGAACAACCTTATTATCAAGATAGGATTGAAGGGGAGTTATAGCCAAAGACTTGAAAAGGATAGCCCCACCTAAGTTCAATGGTAAGACCATTGGTGATGGTGTTGAAGCTTGGATAATTGAGATGGAGAAGTATTTTGAACTTTGTAACATGTCCAACGAAACTAAAGTAGTATGGGTTTCTTATCAGCTTACTGAAGAAGTTGCGACATGGTGGGATGGTGAGAAATCTGAGAAGAAGTTATAGCCTGGTGATATTACTTGGGAACTATTTCTGCAATCATTTAGGAAGAGGTGGCTTCCTCAGTTATTCTTTGACAAGAAGATGACTGAATTCCAGAATCTGACACAAGGTGGTATGACAATTACTCAATACTGGGAGAAGTTTACCAATCTCCTAAAGTATGTTCCGTAGTACCAGATGGGTGAACATTTCGCATTCAGAAGTTCATCTTGGGTTTGAGGACTCACATTGGAGCAAAAGTGGATATTGATAATCCATTGACTATGGATGAAGTTTTTGAGAAAGAAACTAAACAGGAACAAAAGTTGGAGCAATTGGCGAATTTCTGAAAGAATGTGAATACCAAACCAGGTTTTGGGAATAGGAATTTTCAAAACAATTATCAACAAAAGGGAAACCAACAGATAAGAAATCTAGAAAGAGGACCTAATACTCGGGAGAAAGGATGAGTGAACCAAGGTGGAAACAAGAAGGTGAACAATAACACCAACTTCACTAATCCCAGTACTAGGTAGAACTTTGATAGGAATAGATTAGGTGGACACCCAGGACCTAAAGATGGATTTTATAACTGTGGGGGGAATCATTATGCTTCAAACTGTCCACAACATACCACTTCTCAAAGAGGAGGAAACCAAGAAGGAGCTTCACAGCATTAGATTCATGCAGCGGTTGACAATCGTCAGGCTTCACCTATCCAGATGACGAGTAAGCTTTTTGGTCAATCAGTTTCTATTTTGATAGATACATGAGCTACTGAATGCTTTATTGATCCTAAAGTAGTTTCTAGATTATCTATTAGACCTGGTTATATGTCAAATGCATGGATGGTTCAATATGGAAATTGAGTAGAGAAGAGGGTATATTCATGTCTATTTTACAGTGATTTAGAGTTTCCTAGTTTCCAAACTTAGATAAATCTATATGTGACACCACTAGGATCATATGATGTGATCTTAGGTATCAATTGGTTAACTGAGCACAAAGTTGTAGTAAACTGTGAGGATAAGATTGTTAGTTGTATAGATGATTTTGGAAATCCGGTTGAGATTCTTCGGTCTCGAAAGCCTCTTGAATTGAGACACATCTTAGCTATGCAACTCAAGAAATCCCAAAGGAAGGGATGTTCCATTTTTGTTGTCATTATAAGTGACTTGGATAATGTCAAGAAGAGCCCTAAGGATTATCCAGTTCTCAGAGAATTCCTGGATATTTTTTCAGAAGACCTTACTAAGTTACCACCAAAAAGGGAATTTGACTTCTCTAGAGAACTCTTACCTGGAACCGATCCACAATCCAAGGCTCCATACAGAATGACTACCACAAAATTGTATGAGCTTAAGGCTTAATTGCAGGAGTTTCTTAGGCAAGGTTTCATAAAACCTAGTGTATCCTTGTGGGGTGCACCAGTAATCTTCGTGAAGAAGAAGGGTGGTACCTTGATACTATGTATTGATTACAGGATGCTAAACAAGGTAACCATTAAGAACATATATCCTTTGCCTATGATAGATGAGTTATTTGACCAAATTAAAGGTGCTACAATATTTTCTAAGATCGATCTTCGATTAGGTTATCACCAGCTGAGGATTAAGGATGAGGATATTCCTAAGACAACATTTCGAACTCGATACAGACACTATGAGTTCATGGTCATACCTTTTGGTTTAACCAATGCCCCAACAATTTTCATGAACCTTATGAACATCATTTTAGAGATTATCTGGATGATTTTGTGCTTATATTCATTGATGACATATTGATCTATTCCAAGAATGAAGAAGAACACAAGAAGCACTTGAGGATAGTTTTGCAATGGCTAAGGGATTGAAAGCTTTTTGGAAAGTTTTCGAAGTGTGCTTTCTTTCAAGAAAAGGTGCACTACTTAGGTCATGTTATATCTGCTGAAGGAATTTCAGTTGATCCTGCAAAGATAGAGGCAATTGTAATTGGCCAACACCTTAGAGTGTTACAGAGGTCAGAATTTTTATGGGTCTTGCAGGATACTACAGGAAGTATGTGGAAGGTTTTTCTAGGATAACGACACCTATATTACTTCTCTTCAAAAGAAGGCAAAGAAATTTGAGTGGACTGAGAAGCATGAATAGTCATTTCAGCTCTTGAAGCAAAAATTGACAACAACACCAATTTTGACTATACCAGATCCAAATGGATACTTCACAGTAATTACAAATGCCCTAGGTGAAGGTGAAGGAGCAGTGTTAATGCAAGAAGGAAAAGTGATTTCTTTTGAGTCAAGAAAACTAAAACAATATGAGTTGAACTGTGCACCACATGATTTAGAGCTTTTAGCTATTGTGCGTACATTACAAATGTGGAGGAATTACCTCCTAGGGAATCCATTTGAGTTGAAAATAGACCACTCAGGCCTAAAATATATTTTTACATAGCCTAACCTTAATGCAAGACAAAGAAGGTGGCTTGAATTCATAAATGAGTATGATTTTGGTATTGAATATATCAAAGGAAAGGAAAACAGGGTAGTAGATGCTCTCAACAAAAGAAGATATCTAATTGCTATGGTTACTATAAGGTCAAACTTGAAGTAGCAAGTGTTGTAGAATCTTTTTGAGGATGGGTATTGTATATGGTGAAAATGGATAACAAATAACAACAATATTGAAAGACTAAAATGGATTCAACCACTAAACCCTAGCCTAACAATGAACAAAGATCCACCATAACATATGAAGATAACCTAAGACAATACAAAATAACTCAAAATCACAAAGATTATACCATCACATGTCCAATAGGGTTTTGATCTCCATTCTTCCTATCTCCATTGATCTTGTTTGATATGCTTGCTCTCAGATTTTTGTATGCACAAGAGCTCAACAAAGAACGGAATGTGGTTGCAAGTGGAATTGTAGTGTAGCCAAGTTGCATGAAAGATCATTAGCATGTGCTATTAGGATGCTTGATTAGGGTTTGACAATGAAGAAAGCATCTCCTTAAATAGAAGACACAATAAGAAATGGAGGGTTAAGATTGAGAGGTGTAAAAAGAGAGGTCGGCTAGGATTAGAGGGTAGGTATAAGAAATACCAAAATAATGAAAGAGGTAGGTAGTGTAGGAATTAAGAGATGAATGACATGTGTCATGTGTAGAAAAAGATAATGAATTAATTAAATAAATAAAGATCTATTTAATTAATAGAAGAAGTAGGACAATTAAATAAATAAAATATTTATTTAATTTAGGAAAGGGATAATTTAAATAAATAAATGTATTTATTTAAATGAGAAATAAGGCTAGAAGAGGATAAATGAATTAATTAAATAAATAAAGATTTATTTAATTAATAGAAGAATTAAGCTTAGATAATTAAATAAATAAAATATTTATTTAATTAAACATGACAATTTTGAGTGTCTACATTTTGCCCCTCTTTGAGACAATGCGGCTTGTCGCGTTGTTTCAAAGAAAATAAGATGAACTGATACAGAGTTGCCCCAGTATGGGAATTATATGCCCCCTCGAGAGATTGGATGAAAATGTCTGAAAAGATTGCAGACAATCTCTCGATAAGAAAGATGGGATAGAATGGGTTGAGCGAATAAAAAGTCACGGGATGAAGAAGACTGACTCGGGAAATGAAGGCGAGGGCTAGGGTAGGCTATAAGATAGGCCACGGGCAAAAGACATCCTCATTGTCATCCACACCCTTAGAAGATCATAGTGCAGAACGAGAAAAGAGCAGCAGCAGTCAGCAGCGATGGCATCCATTCATAGATTCGACCGTGTTCGCCGATTCCAGCGACCAGCCGATGCAGGAGAGCCGGTAAGTACCCGAAAACCTCCTCGTACTTTCACGCATTTCGAGTTTTTGTCATAAATGCATGTTTAGTAGCAATAAATGCGCTAGGAATAGGATAGTTTAAAAATGCAAAAACGCGCAACCGCGTCTGTGTCAGTGCCAGGCGCGTCTGTGTCGGGCAGGCGCGTCTGTGTCGGGTCCAGGCGCGTCTGTGTCTGGAACCGCGTTTGTGCTGAATGCGGACGCGTTTGTGAAATGTAGAAGCGTCTGTGATTTGTAGAAGCGTTTATGTCATGTAGGGACGTCTGTGTTCCCTGGTCGCGTTTGTGCATGGCATAGGCACGTTTGTGTTCAGAAAACGCGTCTGTGTTGCAGAAGCGCGTTTGTGCAGTCTATAAGCACGTTTGGGTGTTAAAAGCGCGGTTGTGTGTCAAAATGCATGGTTTTAGTCTTTTAGGTCAAACCGGCAGTTCTGTGATGAACATACGTTGTCGATTGGATAAGCTGCTGAGAGGATACACTCAAGCAGGTCCTCTAGGAAGAGTAGAATAGATCAAGGCACTTTGTGATGAACAGGGAGCACCAAGATAGGCAGCACTTTGTGATGAACAGGGAGTGCGAATGTGAGTGACACTTTGTGATGAACAGGGAATGTCACACACGTAGTACTTTGTGATGAACAGGGAGCACTACTAGGGTAGATAGCAACACTTTGTGATGAACAGTGAGTGTCACTAGGAGAGATAACCAGATGCATTTAGGTAGCAAGTAGCATTTTGTGATAAACAGTGAATGCCACGATAACTGACAAAATTGATTGTGTGACTGCAGGAGTATTTGCCAATGTTAGAGTCACGAGAGAGATTCCCATCGACTCAGAGACTGCGACCAGAGTTGTCGATCCAGGACAGGATATCTATTGAGGAGATGGGTCTGACACATGTGCTATTTGTGCCTGAGTTTCGGGCAAACATGGGGTTGCTGACTGCGTTAGCTGAGAGATGGCACTCGGAGACGTGCACGTTTCATCTGTCGATGGGTGAGATGACAGTGACACTTGAGGATGTTTATAGGATTCTGCATATCCCTATTGATGGAGAGTTGATTCCCTATGACCGTGACGGTGACAGGGAGGCATTGAGACGGGTCTTCCAGGATCCCGGGTTGGAGATGCGAGCAGGTCATGTAGCCTGGGATACCATGACTGCCACAGGTTTAGCATTGCCAGCAGTTATTGGGGGAGCCATCAGTGGGTATTTGTGTCCAGACAGGGCCACACGAGGATTGGCAGTGGGCTGGGGAGGGGCATTGGAGACACTGATGACAGAGCACACTAGGTATGCATGGGGGCCATGTGTCCTGGCACATTTATATTATGAGCTGCATCAGTTTGTGTACCACGGATCAGTGGGTTTGGGCTGCGGCGTGACTCTCTTGCAGGTGTGGGCTTATGAGCACCTTCCCATCACACGACCCATTCATTTCAGAGGCAGAGGACAGGGACGGAGCTTCGTGCACTTGTACGACATGATTACTTCCCAGCCTCGGATTGGTAGATTGGAGCATTGGAGGCGCGTCATAGATGACATAGACATGGTCATCTGGAGGCCGTACCTGGGGTGCGAGGAGTGGGATGACGACGCATTGGAGCTACCATATGTTTTCAGGAGCAGGTATCTGATGGGGCGGACGCCCTATATTTTGGAGAGGCAGCTTGTTGATAGGGTGTGCAGGCAGTTTGGGCGGATCCAGCGGATGCCACGGGGCTCGGGCATGTATGCCCGTACGGTCAGAGATCAGGTGCAGTTTGGGCCGCTATTATCATATGATCAGGCGGTGACACAGCTAGCAGAGATGATGCCGATGCCTTGGGACATGTGGCCAGAGGTAGATGATGCAGGGATGGACGCAGAGTACTCTGCGTATTGGGCAGAGCATCCGTTTCCCAGGTTGACAGATCCGGCAGAGCCACTGGAGGGAGAGGGTGGAGGAGATGATGATGATGGTGGAGGGGATGGAGGTAGGGGCCGGCGGAGGCAGAGGGGAGTGGTGGGAGAGAGGCGGGTGGCACCTCGGAGGGAGGGAGGACAGGAGAGAGCAGCTCCGGTGGTGAGGGGTCGGGGTGGACTGCCCCTACAGGTGCCAGCAGCACAGGGTCCTAGAGCACAGGGACCTAGACAGGTGCAGGCAGAGGGACAGAGACAGGTACAGCCACAGGTACCTAGACAGGCACAGGGACAGGTGCAGGCAGAGGCACAGGGACAGGCACCTGCAGGAGAGGAGCCACAGGCAGAGGCTGAGAGCAGAGATTCTGAGGAGGATGAGGTGTTGAGGCTACGAGAGATCTGCCAGGGCCAGGCAGATGAGATTGAGGATTTGGTGCGGGAGAGAGATCACCTCAGGATCAGGGTCAGAGACACAGAGCGGGAGAGGGATCAGGCCATCCAGAGATACACAGAGGCCGAGACAGCTCCGAGGGCAGGGAGGCGGGCAGCAGAGGATGCAGGGGCAGGCTATGCATATGTCTTGCGAGCCGGAGAGGAGATCGCCTACTGGAGGGATCTATACTATGCAGCCGTGCCAGCAGATCAGCGGGCTAGGAGCTTCCATAGATCGTCGCGCATAGCGACGGCTACGGGAGGGAGTCGCAGGAGACAGGCATCCAGCGGTGGGATCATGGGGCCTCCACCACCACCAGAGAGACAGGGGATCCTGGGGCGGGACCATCTACAACTCAGACTCCATCGAGGCCAGGCGGCTCCGAGGGAGGGAGTTCATCATAGCCTTAGAGGGCTCCCCATTGTATCAGTATATGTACCGTTGTTATATTGTAGACACCTGCGGGTGATTCTTTTGTAGCCATATGATTCTTTTGACATCATTGTATCATGACACTTTTTGATTATATATGAGAGATGATCCATTTTGCGGCAGCTATATGCATGTGTACCTTATGTGATGAAATGTTCTTATGTGATACATGTTTTATGATATGGATGCTTATATGATGCAATGCAATATATTTTTGTTCTTTTATGTTGTATATGTGATGCATGATGCAAATGTGAATGTATGTGATGCAAATGAATATGATAATGCAAATGATTATTTACATAATGAAAATGTGAGATGTGCTAACATGTGTTGTATGCAGGATGTGATGCAATTGTGATATCTATATGTATGTATGGAATGCTTATATGTGGTGATGTAGGTGTAACTATATGAAATGCAAATGTTTTTGGTGTGTCATTATACTCAGTCATGTGATAGCGGGCTACACGGACTCGAGAAGGACAATGGAAGTCAATCAAGAAAGGGGGATGGAAGACAGAAGATATGAACGTGAAAGAGCTTCTTGTGCGTTATCATCATTGAGCTTTATTATGGCAAAATAGGTTATGACAATCGAGGCATTTGTTCGGCCCAGAAAGTCATTGTACCTGTTTGCATGGAGATAAGACAGTCACAAACAAGGAATGCCCCAGTTCATACTAGACTCACAGTGTCCTCATATCCTTGGACAAGTCATAGCATTACTAGAAGACAATCCACAGACAGCAAATGCAAATAGGTGACGATACCCCATCCTTGCCTTTCTAGTCAAAGACATCCTGGAGATAGAATCTCTAGTCAAAGACATCCTGGAAAAGCTAAAAGACATGTCACCAAAAAGATAAAATCAAAAGAAAACCAAGACTCGACACCAACATCCACTGTAGTCCTCAAGTTTAGTGTCTCTTGTCACTTGTATAAGTCATGTTTGATTGTGGTCACAATGTTCACTTTCACAAAAAGGATAGATAGCACTGAACCATATGTTGTCTGAGTCTGTTGAAAGATTTGATTTGTTGAAGCTCATTGTTGCTGTTGTGTCTCATTTGAAACTGACTGAATCCATGAAACTGATACTTTATTGTGGAGAAGATGAAACTTTATTGTGGACTGGCGATGCAGATGTTGCTTTATTGCGGATTGTGCGCGGATAGACTTGAAGGAAGCTGGAAGAAACTGTACTCCTCGAAACATGTGATGTTCTCAGTTCCACACCCATCACTAGACGTAGGAATTGGCCGTAGTCACAGATAGGAGCCGATTTATTATGGATGGAAAGGGAGTGAAAAAAGGGGGGGTTATGGATGGCTAACCAATCTTGGGTAGATCAATAACAAGCCATGATGGGAATGGGTAAGTTTATTGTGAATGAATAGGTTGTGAGTGTGTGCAAAGTGAAAGATGAAAGAGAAACCTGAAGGAGGGAGGAGCAAAGTCTCTCTACGCATGGCGCTGGTGACCCAGTTTTCACCATGGTACTTGCCCAGGGCGCCATCGAAGTGGTTTTCACCGTTGGACGAAATTATTTCTCTTTACTTTTTTGGATTTTTCAATTTTTTTTGTTGTCACAAGGCGCCTGTTTGCCAGGTTTTCACCATGTAACGATTTTTTTGCGTTTTATAATTTTTTTGTATTTTTGCAATTTTTTGATTTTTTTGTATTTTTGCAATTTTTTGATTTTTTTGTATTTTTGCAATTTTTTGATTTTTTTGTATTTTTGCAATTTTTTGATTTTTTTGTATTTTTGCAATTTTTTGATTTTTTTGTATTTTTGAATTAGGATATTCCAAAGAGCTTATGTGTAGAACCTGCGAAGATGCATGTTGTTGATAGGATCCTCCAAGGGTTCACCTTCTATAGTTGAGAGCTGATATGCCCCAGATCCATATGCTGTTGTGATGATGTAAGGACCAAGCCAGTTGGGTTCAAATTTGCCCTTCTTATCTCTATCTTGTTGATTCTTGGGGTTCTCTCTGAGGACTAAGTCACCTACCTCAAATGTGCGAGGCTTGACCTTGTGATTGTAACTGCGACTCATTCTTTGTTGGTAAGCCTTGAGATGATTAAAAGCAGTGTGTCTTCGTTCCTCCAGCAGTTTGAGTTCTTGTAAGCGAGAGACCCTGTAGTCTTCATCGTTGATTATGTTTCTTAAAGAGACCCGTAAAGAAGGTAGCTCGACCTCAATAGGCAAGATGGCTTCAGTGCCGTAGACAAGTGAGTAGGGTGTAGCTCTTGTAGGTGTGCAGACACTTGTGCGGTAGGCCCAAAGTGCAGGATTGAGTTGGACATGCCAGTTACGGCCAGCATCATCGACTGTCTTTTTAAGGATTTTAAGAATTGTTTTGTTAGACACCTCAGCTTGGCCATTACCTTGGGGGTAATATGGTGTGGAGAAATGATGGGAGATATGGAAGTGCTCACAGAGTTCACGAACATCCTGATTCTTGAAAGGACGCCCGTTATCAGTAATAATGGAAGTAGGAATCCCGTATCGGCAGATGATGTAGTTCAGGATGAAAGTAGCAATTTGTTTTCCAGTAACTTGTGTGAGAGGTACGGCTTCAATCCACTTTGTGAAATATTTTGTGGCTGTGATAATGAATTTATGTCCATTGGAAGAAGGAGGGTGAATCTTGCCTATGAGATCGAGTCCCCATTGACAAAAGGGCCAAGGAGATGCAAGTGGTTGTAGTTCCTGTGCTGGTGCATGTATAAGGTCTCCATGAATTTGACACTGCTTACACTTCTTGACAAACTGATATGCATCTTTTTCCATAGTAGGCCAGTAGTATCCAGTCCTGATGAGTTTCTTGGCCAAGGTAGGACCACTAGTATGCGGACCACATATCCCTTTGTGTACTTCTCGTAACGCAATCTGAGCTTCGTCACTCTCTAAACATCTAAGGAGGGTGCCATCTAGACCTCGTCGGTATAGGATATCAGCTAGGATAACGTATCGGGAGGATTGGCGAATGAAAGTGCGGCGTTGGTTGTTCGATAGATCGGGAGGTAAGATATTGTCGCGAAGGTATGTGAATATGGAACCATATAACTGGGATTCAGGACCAACAACACATATCATTTCAGTAGGAGTGATCTCATATGACGGAATCAGCAGGTTGTCAACCAGGAACTCATAGCGAGTCTCATTTTGCGGTAGATCAATGAGCGAAGCAATTGTAGCCATGGCATCAGCAGCGTGATTCTGTTCTCTTGGTATCTGCTCAAACTCTATCTTTGCAAAGTGCTGTTTCAGATCATCTACCAGTTGTTTGTAAGGCATTAGCTTTTCATCTTTTGTTTGATAATCATCAGTTACTTGACGGATGACAAGTTGAGAATCGCCAAAAACACGAAGCTCTTGGATCTTCCACTGAACTGCAATTCTTAGCCCAGTTGTTAATGCCTCGTATTCTGCTATATTGTTGGTGCAAGGAAATGATAAGCGGTATGACTTTGGTATAGAATCACCTTGGGGAGTTATAAAGAGTATACCCGCTCCTGCCCCATGCTGTGTGTATGAGCCGTCAAAGTATAGTTGCCATGGCTTTGCAGGTGATATCGTTAGAATGGACTCATCTGGAAATTCTGACTGTAGAGGAACATCATCTATCATGGGAGCATCTGCCAATTGATCTGCAATTGCTTGTCCTTTTATAGCTTTTCTGTCCACGTATTCAATGTCGAATTCACTCAAGATCATTACCCACTTGGCTACCCGCCCAGTAAGTGTAGCTTTGTTGAGAAGATATTTTAGTGGATCAATTCTGGCAATCAACCTAGTCTTGTGAGTGAGCATATAATGTCGTAATTTTTGTGAAGCAAAGACCACAGCGAGACATGCACGCTCAATTGGTGTGTAGTTCAGCTCATATCCCACCAATGTGCGACTGATATAGTAGACCGCTTTTTCCTTGTCGTCAGGTATTTGCTGTGCTAGGAGTGCCCCCAGTGCTGTCGGAGTAGCTGATATGTAAAGTAGCAATGGTTGATCTGGGATTGGTGGCATCAAAACTGGTGGGTTCAAAAGATAGCCTTTGAGTGCCTGAAAAGCCTGTTGACAGTTCTCATCCCATTTGAACTTGATGTTTTTGTGTAGCAGGTGCTGGAAAGGATTGCACTTATCTGCAAGTTGTGCTATGAATCTTCGTATGGACTGGAGTCTCCCTTGTAAAGACCAAAGTTGACTGATATTCTTGGGTGGCGGCATGTCCAAAATAGCCTTGACCTTTGCTGGATCAGCCTCTATTCCTCTTTTAGACACAATGAATCCTAGGAGCTTCCCGGAGGTTACTCCAAAGACACATTTCTTAGGATTTAGTCTGACCTTGTACTTTTCCAACCGATCAAAAGCGACTGAAAGTATGTCCAAGTGTGTATTTCTGTCTATTGATTTAACCAAAAGATCGTCAACATAATCTTCCACAGTTATGTGCATGAGATCATGGAAGATAGTAGTCATAGCTCGTTGATACGTGGCACCTGCATTTTTCAGCCCAAAGGGCATGACATTCCAGCAGAAGGTTCCCCATGGACAAGTAAATGATGTTTTATGTTGATCTTCGGGTGCTATCCTGATTTGATTATATCCAGAAAATCCGTCCATTAAGGATAACATCTCATGGCCTGCTGTGAGATCAACAATTAAATCAATGTTTGGTAATGGGAAATCGTCCTTTGGACAAGCCTTGTTGATATCCCTGAAGTCTGTACATATTCGGATGCTGCGATCTGGTTTGCTAATAGGTACTAAGTTGGAAATCCATTCGGGATAATCAATTGGGCGTATGAATCCGACATCCAGTAATTTCTCTAGCTCTGCCTTGACTAATAATGCCACTTATGGATGCATTTTCCTCAATTTCTGCTTTACTGGTTTTGCCCCCGGTTTGACTGTTAAATGATGCATTACTAAATCGGGGTCTAGTCCAGGCATATCAGCATAAGACCATGCGAAGTTGACTTGTTGTTCCTTAAAGAAGCTTATGAATCTTGCTTTCTCGGCCTCTGTCAATGATTGAGCCAAAAATATGTTGTGTGGAACCTCTGCTGTACCAATGTTTGTCTTTATAGTCTCCTCTACCAACATGGATGATTTTTCCTCGTATGATGCTTGGAGAATGTCAAGCCTTCCATCTTCGGGCGCCTCAGAGAGGT
Source organism: Cryptomeria japonica (assembly GCF_030272615.1). Lineage (NCBI taxonomy): Eukaryota > Viridiplantae > Streptophyta > Pinopsida > Cupressales > Cupressaceae > Cryptomeria > Cryptomeria japonica. The sequence continues at coordinate 26,055,938 of NC_081408.1, read as the reverse complement.
TTTCACCCTCAGATACATCCTTTCTTTTTACTTTTTTAGAGTCAGATAGCGCCACAGTGTGGTTTTCGCCATAAGACCCTTGTTTTGTTTTTATTTTCACATTTTTGCGACTAGAAGGCCCGACACCCTCACCAAAGTATGCCATGTTATTAAGCTCTATGGCGTATCTTGCTTTATGGTCTCCAAGAGGAAGATCATCGCGAATGCCAAGATAATCGACAATAGCTTTGTCATTTTGAAATGTATCAAGCTGTGCTGGTCCATCCTGATCCCAGTCAATGAGTTGGGGGTGAACGAGGGGAAGGTCTTTAGTGTTTTTAGAGTCCGCAAGGCTAATAGTGAAGATGTGGTTATATTCAGGTATGTCCAGATAGTCATCGAGGTCGTCAATGGCACTCTCCTCATCAGTTTCGATCGTGAGTGAGTCCAAATTATCATCACTAGTAGCACCCTCAGGGACAGGTGTCCTCATCCTATGTGATCTTGACCTAGGGCCTTGAAACGACGACTGTGCGGGATCCTTATGGGTCGGTTCTTGGCCAACTCTGAATTTTTTGTAAAATTCCTCCTCCTCTGTAGGTTCCTCTGGCTCTCTAAATGTCTCGTTGAGCTCATAGTCGCTGGAGGATTTGTCTGAACCCCATTCCCATTCGTTGGAATCTGTAGAATAGTCATCTTCTTGTTGAACTTCAGCCACTTTGACTCACCATATCTGTTTTGTTCTTTTATTTTGAATCTTGGGATTTAGAAAACCAAGCCCCTTGGAGCGTTCCCTTCTTGTAGTTAGCTCAGGTTGTAAAGGCTCCATGACACCTTCTTTGCGTAGTCCAAGAGGACTTTTTCCATCATACCCGAATCTTTGCAGAATTTTGAAACCTTTGCCATAGTTCTCACAGGGTATTATAATTTGATCATGTGTATCCTCTTCAACGTCCTTATATAGCATTTTATATAAATTTTCTTCCTCTAGTTCACCCCATTTTTGAAAGACGGTAGGATCCCATTTGAGTAGCATGATGGAGATTTGCTTATTAGGATGTGGCCTCCCATATTCCTTGGGGGAGTTCATGACTTGTCGTAAGAACATTGTTTGATTCAGAGTGTATTCTCCCATGCCTTTGTCTTGAAACTTGGCTCTAAGTTCACCTTGTTTGGATGTCGAGGGCTTTAATGACTCAGGATCAATATATGCTGAAGAAGGAGTAGCCTCACGATTGCTGGGAATGATAGTCTCAGTATGTGATCTCAAGTTATTGCAATATATGAATGGATTTGGATCACCATTGACCGTTACCTCGACTCCATTATGAGGAAACTTAATGCATTGGTGGTATGTTGATGGGACTGCCCTCATTTCATGAATCCACGGACGTCCTAGCAATATGTTATACGTGAGGTCTAGATCCAGGACTTGACAAACCACGTCCTTTGTGACTGGCCCTATTCTTAGTGGTAAGGTGACCGTGCCCTTGGACGAACGCTCTTCATCATCATAAGCCTTAATAGTGATTTGGTTTGTAGAATTCACAGCTTTGTCAGAATATCCCAATTGTCTGATGGTGCTCAATGTACAAATATTAAGACCTGCTCCTCCATCTATCAGGACTCGTTTTATTCAGTGTTTATGTATGAAGGCTTCAATGTGTAGAGGTGCATTATGAGGCTGACTTATGGAGGCATCATCAGCTTCTGTGAATGTGAGGGAGTGTGGAACGGATAAATATCCCACCATGGCTTGAAACTGGTCCACGTTCAGATCAGTAGGGATGGCAGTATCTCTCAAGGTTTTATCAAGGATAGCTTTATGTGCAGGAGACATACGTAAGAGCTCAAGAATAGAGATGAGCGCAGGTGTCTTCCCCAATTGTTCTACAAGGTCGTACTCAGGTTTGGTTGATGAAAGATTGGTATTCTTAGTAGAGGCACCTGGCAATGTGATCTTACCTCGACGGGTTGTAGCATGACATTCAGAGGTAGATGCGAACGAAGATCCCACACCTTTTAGGACAATTTTGGGTCTTTGAGAAGGATTCTCAGGATTTTTGTTTTTGATAGTAATGGTAGAAATATGATTGTCCATTGAGATGTGATTGATAGTGGAATCATAATTGTAAGATTCTCTAGTGTAATTGGCTTGATCATCTGTGACTTTGCCTTTTCCCTTGTCATGTTTTGGGAATGGTTCCTTAAACACCTCATGCTCTTGGTTAGTTGAATGTCCCTCAATCTCAATATCTCCTTTGTCAATGAGATCTTGTACAATGTTTTTCAATCGATGGCAATTACTTGTCTTATGACCCTTGCTCTTATGAAATTCGCAAAATTCATCATCATTCCACCAATTCGGTTTTACCTTTGGTTCATATGGAGGAAAATCTGGGACCGTGATCACTTTATTTGATACAAGCTTTTTGAATACTGATTCAAGTGGTTCTCCCAATGGAGTATACTTCCTTCGTGGTTTAGCAGCCGTTTGATTGTTCACTTGATTGTTGGTAGAATTTGAACCAGAAAAGACGAACTTTGGTCTCACTGTGTTGGCATCAACAACACCATCATTAACTGTGTTCTTGTTCTTATTCCAAAATTTTGGTTTGTCCTTTCCTTTGAAGTCCTCTTTGTTTTCTTTGAATAGTTTGATAACTCCTTGTTCAATTAAGACTCTTTCTGTTGCTAGGCCCTTTTCAATGACATCCTTGAATGTAGACAAACAAGCTTTTCTGAGATCATAGCCAATAGCCTTGTTAACATTTTGTGTGAACATTTCCACCATTTGTTTTTGCGGGATCTCACAAGAGCATCTGCTAGCTAGGTTTCTCCATCTTTGTAAAAATGACGCAAAAGATTCTCCTTGCTTTTGTTTAGTATTGCACAAGGTAGTAACTGAGACATCTGTTTCTATGTTGTAGGAGAAATGCTGAATGAATGCCTCTGCTAAGTCGCCCCATGACTTAATACCAGGAGGTAATTGAGAAAACCATTCCATAGCTTGATCGCCTAAGCTCTGTGGGAATAACCTCATCAAGTATGTTTCTTCTGCCGCTACCTCAATGCAAGCTGTGAAGAATTGTCTTATGTGTGCCTTAGGGTCTCCTCTCCCTCTATATTTGTCAAATTTTGGTGTTACAAAGTGCGGAGGAAACGGAGGCATTGGAATGCTCTTATCGAAGGGATAGGGGCATATATCTCTCATAGTATATGTGGGTTTTGATGTGCCCATGTCTTCCACTTTCTTTTGTAGATCTCTAATTTGTTGCTCCAAATTATTTTTGGGAGGAGATGGATTTCTTGTAGCATATCCCATGTTTGAAACACCCATTTGAGGAGGAACTTGTTGCATATATGGATGATACTGATCGTAGACATGTCCATATGGAGGTCTATATTGTTGCAACATATATGGAGCACTTGACATAACTTCTTGTTGAGGGACCCCATATCTGTTTTGCGTATACAAACCATATTCAATAGGCCTTTCATTTTCTATTGTGTTGCCCCCAATTTTGACATGAGGTCTCCTTGTGTCAAAATTTTGAGGATGTCCTTGAGTATCCACTTGTTTTGATTGATTCATACCTTGAGCATGTGATTGAGCATAAGGCCTCCATGATGGTCCTTGAGTGTAAGTATCATATGTTTGAGCTTGTGTATGTGGGATTGCTGGTTTTTGAAGCAAAGCTGATGGTGACTCCAGTATCATATTATTCGGTCCTCTATTTCCTCCACTATTTGGTCTCCTTTGATCCATGTTGGGTTGAGCTTGTTGTGAGGGTCGACTTTCCATAAGTTGAGATAAGTCAAAATCATGCGGTATTTTAGCTCCACTTTGTGCCATCATGTTTAAAAAGTATTGACGATCTCTCCTCATTATCTCTTCAACCAATCTATTGAATTGAGGATCCATTATGGATTCTTGTATGTCTGCTGATAGTATTGAAGAATTGTCCACTGTGTCATTGTGTGTAGCATTGTTTATAGTGTTTGCGCTTTCCACATTTGGATTGTGTCTATAAACATTCATGTCTGGTAATGTAGTGTGCTCAGGATTGTAGAATAGATCATTGTCATACTCATAAGAACTCATGTTTGCGGATTCTTGAGCTTCTTTATCTATTCTCCTAGATTTTTGAAGGCGGGTTTCAACCATGAACTAGGTGTTTGACCAATATGTGAGAGACTAGACGAAGAATGAAAAGAGTATGGAAGACCAAGAGTTGTATGGAGTGTAAGTGAATCTTGAGGTGTACTTGCAATGTCCAAAGTGTAAGACCAAGTATGTAAGTAGTAGAGTAGGTGTGACTTCCAAAGAGAGGATAGTTTCTCTTGATGAGGTAAGCTGACCTTGACTCTAAGTAAGACCAAATGAGACCCAAAGGTAAGAAACCTTGATGAGGGACCACTTAGCAAAGTGTAGTAGTATGTAGTGTGTTGACAAAGTATGATGAGGACAAGCAAGTGACCTTTTGACTCAAGTTTAGACAAGTATGAATGTAAAATGAGATGTGAAGCAATGATGGACTATGTGAGACCTTAGAACAGGCTGAATGCTAGATGAAATCTGAAGAGACAACCTAGGAAGCTCAAGTATGCCGAAACTGATTTTCTTTGTTTGCTTGACTGTTAAAATTTTCAAATCCTGACACAGACGCCTCTGTATACTTCACAGACGCGGTTTTAAGACACAGCCGCTACTCTGTTTGACGCAGACGTGATTCTGAGATTTTCCTGTTGATGTTTGCCGGGACTGTAACAGTTTTTTTTTTTTTTTTTGCAATTGTGGACACAGACGCGCCTGTATAATTCACAGACGCGATTCCCAGACACAGACGTGTCTCTGTTCGACACAGACGCTGATAAAAACACAGACGCTATTCTGTACTTCACAGACGCGTTTATCCGACATAGACGCAGTTTGAACAGACACAGACGCGTTTCTGTAACCTTAGTGCAATCTTTCCTATCTGTGAATTTGTTTTGCTGTGACCAAATCTGATTGTTCGACTGTTTTTCGTGACAAGAGGACACAATGTTGATGACTCAATGTTTGCAGACTGTTTAAACTCCAAAAAGTGTGTTGTTTGATGTAAAAAGTTTTTTGCATACACTTGAAGACACAAAAGACACAATGTTTTGCTGTTTTGTTTTTGAGTGTTTGAATGTTTAGCATAAGACAAGCACAAATCTTAAGGCTGGCCAAGACAATAGTTGTTGATCCCACATAGGGTTTTACCCCCGAGGCTACGCTATTCAGAGCGGATACTTAGATGCTTGACCTCACTGGCTCCACCCTCGGCACTCACTTCTCGGGTCAGCCAAGCATCAGTCCCCATGAAAACTCCCCATGGCGAACTTTGTATCTCTACTAAGAACCGTATGTGTGTGGGCCGCTACCAGAGGTCCGACCTCCTGCCTCAACAACTAGAAGGATTTGGGCATCTAAAACAAAGAGGTGCTAGTAAGGGCATCCGCTCGTGTGGCCATACATGCGGCACTTTCAGCTCTATAAATACAGAAGGCTCCCAGCCGGTAGGGGTTACGCCCTACAAATGATCAAATAAATTTGATCAAACAGGTTTATGGGGAGACATAGTGTCGGTATGAACTAATCAGCACACGTTATTCATAGTTTTCACCATGAATACATTTGATTATAGTGGTTTGGATGAGGTGGGTTTTCCTCGCTACCACTTGGGTCGTTCTCTTCTCACTAGTAGTCCTAATGACCACACGGGAAGACAGGCCCTCTAAAGAATAAACAAAAAGAGCCTATTGCTCAAGACACAAAAGACAATGATTCAATTTTAGTGCACCAAAGGAAGTGTTTGCTAATCTATGAAAACAAGGCACACAACAAAATTACAAAACCCTAGCTAAGGCCCTGCAACAAAATTGTTAGTAGTTTGGGTTGTTTCAAATGATAACCCCTTCCTGCAAGCACACAAGTTAGGTAAATTTTTAGAAAAACCCAAAAAGACTTTGTGAAAAGGGGCCTTCAACAAAACATATTTAGCCTCCAAAGCAAGCTGCACAAACCAGGTTAGCTAGATCTGCAAAGGTTAGCCGAAAATAAACCAGATCTGAAACCCTAAGTACAAAATCCGAAAACCCGAATCAAAGAAACTTGAAAAATTTGCAAAACAGAAAGCACAGACGCCTTTATACCAGACACAGACGCGTCTGAACTACACAGACGTGGTTCTGTAGTTCACAGACGCGATCAGAGACCACAGACGCCTCTCCCTAACTCAGACGCGATAATATCAGTCACAACCGCGGTTAAAATTCTCAGACGCGATTCCAGAAACCTGCAAAAATAAAAATTGGCAAAAACACAGGCGCGATTCACGACATCACAGACGCTTCTGAAACACAAAAACACGATCCGAACACTCGCAGACGCGGAAAAAAACTAAAATGTTGTCGAAATCGTCCGATCTGCAACTTCAAAAATGCAAAATCTGCAACAAAAATGTTAAATGCAAAGGGACAAGGGTCCCACCGGGCGTGCCAAAATGTATATGGTGAAAATGGATAACAAATAACAACAATATTGAAAGACTAAAATGGATTCAACCACTAAACCCTAGCCTAACAATGAACAAAGATCCACCATAACATATGAAGATAACCTAAGACAATGCAAAATAACTCAAAATCACAAAGATTATACCATCACATGTCCAATAGGGTTTTGATCTCCATTCTTCCTATCTCCATTGATCTTGTTTGATATGCTTGCTCTCAGATTTTTGTATGCACAAGAGCTCAACAAAGAACAAAATGTGGTTGCAAGTGGAATTGTAGTGTAGCCAAGTTGCATGAAAGATCATTAGCATGTGCTATTAGGATGCTTGATTAGGGTTTGACAATGAAGAAAGCATCTCCTTAAATAGAAGACACAATAAGAAATGGAGGGTTAAGATTGAGAGGTGTAAAAAGAGAGGTCGGCTAGGATTAGAGGGTAGGTATAAGAAATACCAAAATAATGAAAGAGGTAGGTAGTGTAGGAATTAAGAGATGAATGACATGTGTCATGTGTAGAAAAAGATAATGAATTAATTAAATAAATAAAGATCTATTTAATTAATAGAAGAAGTAGGACAATTAAATAAATAAAATATTTATTTAATTTAGGAAAGGGATAATTTAAATAAATAAATGTATTTATTTAAATGAGAAATAAGGCTAGAAGAGGATAAATGAATTAATTAAATAAATAAAGATTTATTTAATTAATAGAAGAATTAAGCTTAGATAATTAAATAAATAAAATATTTATTTAATTAAACATGACAATTTTGAGTGTCTACAGGTATTACTTAAGGGTTAAGCAAGCCTTGGGAGTAGATCCTTCAGATCACCGATTTGATGGATATGAATTGGAACCTGATGGTATTTTGAGATACCAAGGAAGGATGTATATTCCTAAAGGTAGAGACTTAAGGAAATTAATATTGCATGAGGTGCACAATACACCTTATTCAGGACATCCTAGAGTGACAAAGATGGTAGTTGAATTGAGAACTTTGTATATTTTGCCTAAACTCAGGAAAGAGGTGATTGAGTATGTGGCACAGTGTTTGGAATGCCAGCAAGTGAAAGCTAAGCATGTCATCCAGCAAGACTTTTGTTTCAACATATCATACAAGAGTATAAGTGGCAAGTAATCAGTATGGATTTTATCCAAGGGTTACCTATGAGCAAGAAAAAGCATGATATCATCTTAGTAGTGGTGGATAAATTGACGAAAGTTGCACATTTCATACCTGGAAATCTCAAAGATGGATCATTTATTCTTGCAAAGAAATTTGTGCAAGAGATATCCCGATTACATGGTGTACCAGGAACCATTATTTTAGATAGGGATACCAGGATGCCATCTAGATTTTGAACAACATTGAATACAGCTTTGGGAACCAGACTGAACTTTAGTTCAACATATCATCCTCAGATTGATGGCCAAACGAAAAGGGTTAGTCAAGTTGTGGAAGATCTTCTACGGATGTATTGCATGGATCAACAGTACAAGTGGGAGGAGTATTTTCTTTTGGTTGAGTTTTCATATAACAACTCCTTTCACACATCTTTAAGGATGACACCTTTTGAGGCACTCTATGGATGAAAGTGTCGCACACCCATTAGTTGGGATATAATGGAAGATAGGATCACTATTGGTCCTAATTTTCTCAAGGAAATGGATGAGCAGATGAGATTGATCAAGACAAGATTGAAAGAGGCAGCCGATAGACAGAAAAGCTATGCTGATAGAAACATGACTTTCAGACAGTTTGTTGCGGGAGATAAAGTCTTTTTGAGGGTCAAGCCTCATAAGAGCTCTATCTCATTTGGGAAATCATCAAAGTTGGAACCAAGATATGTGGGACCCTTTGATGTGTTGGAAGTTAGTAATCTAGTCACTTATAGAATTGCTTTACCGCCTACTCTAGCTTGAATCCATAATGTCTTCCATGTTTCTTTGTTGAAACCTTATCATCTTGATGCATCTCATATTCTTGATTGGCAATCTTTACAGGTACAGGATCCAGGGGTGGTGCTAGTGGAACCCATCTGAATCCTAGATCAACGTAGCGTGAAGCTACGTAGCAGAGATTTCACTCAGTATAAGGTCTAGTGGGACCAATAATCTGAGGATAGTGCTACATGGGAGGATGCTGAGATGATTGACCGTCATTTTCTTCATTTGTGTTCTTAGAGTAGTATTTTCTTATTGCACGAGACACCTTGATACTTTGGATTGGATTCACATGTTGTGAACTTGGATAGCATGGATGCTACTCTTATTGTTTATGTTTTGATTTGAGACTATGATGTACGGTTAATATTTTATGATGTTAAAAAAAAACCTACGTGCTTATTGATAGAATAATAAGACATCAGGATGACGTCTCTTTCAAGTGGGGAAGGATGTCACAAACTATATTTATCTGTAATTATTTATTAGAAAAATAATGATTATTATTTTTATCTACAAAATTAAAATGAAATGGAAAAGGAATTTTTAATGAAATAAGATAGGAGATCAAATGCAATAAAATGATTTACATGCAATAGAATGATCAGTATTATTTTTATTAAGAAATTGGGATCAGGTAGAGTAGAGTTGTTTTAGCTCATGGACTTCTCTAGAATAGATGGGAATCTCACACACCACTTTAGAATATATATGTGTATCTATTGTATAATTTAATTTTATGATTGAATCAAATCCGAATTTGCATAAGTTATTGTGAAATGATATGTCTTATCTCAAAGAAAGACTTATATTCAAATATTAGGTTAAATATGAATATTGATCGTAGATTTATATGTTCTTTGTGTGCAGATATGTGTAATTGGATAAAAAAAATATTGTACTTATGTGTTCACTTTTGTGTTTTGATAGTAGTACATACATACATACATATATATATGTATGTATGTATGTATGTATGTATGTATGTATCTATATATGTATATGTATATATGTATCTATATATGTATATGTGTGTGTGTGTGTATACTATATATGTATGTATGTATACACACACACACACACACACACACACACACACACACACACACACATATATATATATGTGTGTGTGTGTGTGAGTTCGAATATCAATTCGATCATATACATGTATATATGTATATAATTATAATGTATATATCTTATTATCATGAAATTTAATTACTTTACTTCATGTATTTTGTTTATACATATATATAATCATTTAAATATATATATATATATATATATATATATATATATATATATATATATATATATTGACTTGCTTGAGGTATATCATATGCATTAATGCATCGAGTTAAGCATTGCAAGTCTTAGTCAAACAACATGTTGCATATTTATAAGGGAAGTCGATATTAGTGAGTCAACTTGGCATAGACTTAAATGCCACTAAGACTTGGTATCGATTTGCAAGGGAGTCGATATTAATGTCGACCATGCACTCTAACAGACATATAGTGTTTGAATTAAACACAAACTTTGCAAGGAATACCAGCCATGATATAGTGTTTGAATTGAACATGGACATTGCGAGGAATAATAACCATGATGTGTTTAAAGAATTTTTGAACTGTTACACATGGTGTTTTTCGTTTGAACAAGCTTTGTGTGGCCAAGTAACTGTTAGATGTGTTGCATGGTGGCATGGAGAAATATTATAGCGGTGGGTGTAAGCCCGAAACATAGCAAAAAATATCATTCAACTAGCATAAATATAGAATGATAGGAGAACAAAAAATACAGAGAGAGAGAAGGATAGAGAAGATGGTATAGGAAAAGATAGAACAAATATATAGAGAATTGGTGAGGATAGAATAGAGAAAAAGAATAGTGAATAGAGAAGAGAGGTGAAAGAATAGAGAGGAGAGAATTCAACAGATTAAAGCAACATAGAGGAGGAAAAGCATTGGATATCTAGACATATTGCAGAAATATTTGGAGAAGATTATCATTGATCATATCAGACGGGTCAAATTTCAGAGGTAGGCTCTTAAACGAGCAATAGTTTGTTTTATTATTAGAGAGTAAGAATAGAATTATCTCGACATTTGATTGTTTTAGATCTTAGTGAGGAAAAGAGTTATATTTTTGAATAGTTTATTGCTTTAGAAGTTACAATGATTATATGAAATTTTGTTTGAAAAAGCCATATAGGTATGTGCAATTAGAATTATCATTTTAGATCAAGGAAAACATCTGTTAGTATCAAATTCGAGAAAAAAAGTAGATAGACAAAAACATGTGGAAAAATAGAGAATTTATGCACTCTAAACTTAGAATTTGAAACCATAAGATGCATGATTACGCAATTGGATTTTATGAGAAAAGATAAAAGAATGTGTACTCATAATTTCTATTTCTGAATTTTACTTTTGTCTATATGCTAAATATGCATACATGTGTTACACCTTCTTATTTTTAATTCTTATTCTTGATTTACTTGTAAAGATAGACGTGAAAGATTGTTTTCTTAGTAGATGCAATTTGGTTGTAAACAAAAGATTGTTTCTTCTATATCTCTTAAACGAAAGATTTTTTTCCTTAAAGATTGTAATTTTATCATGCAAGAAATGGGAAGCTAGACTTGAGAAAAGAAAGATTGTCTTCTATATACTTTGCCTGTTTTCATATGAATATTAGAAAAGCTAGATATGTTTGTGTTTGGGGAAAGTTACCTTCCAGGACGGGTGCCGAATGTGGAATCATAGAGAGAATAGTTTGCTCCTCCAAACTATATTTTATTGCTATGCATGGTATTATACTCGGTTGAGTAACTTATTGACCATTGAAATTGATGGATATATTTTATACTCTCTACAATATCCTTGATTGATCTTGCTTGTTTCTTTATGGAATTAGAAAATTGAAAATGCATGTATCATTCTAGGCACGCACTAGATTCCATCTTGTCTATCGAATTCTTTTTGCTAAGCAATTCGTGTAGGGTCAGGTATTCTTGATTGACCAAGAATTCCTGAGAAGTATAAGCTTCAAGGTTGGGTGGAAAAAGCACCTGAATCTTGTTCTCGTCTTCATTCTAAAGATTGCATTGAAGATGGCTTTGGATTGCAGATCAATGGACGCATCTCATCCTTTACTTTATGTTTTTCTTATTATATGAACTTAAGGCATTTGAAAGTCCTAAGTATTGTATGTAGATATGAGTGAGCTACTACTTACAAATTCCTATTGAATAAAGAATCTTTATCTCTTTATAGAAATCTCGTGTTTATTATGATTTCAATGGAAGGATCATTTAGAGCTAAGAATGGAATAATGGAAAAAATAGACTTATTAAAGGAATTATGAGTTTATTTAAGAATAAAGAGTATTTCGTTATATTATTGAATTTAGAACATTTTACATCTTTACACTTCCTTTTCCTAACCATTTGAAAACTATTAACTATTGACATCCTTAGTAGATGAAACTGAAATAATGGGGGATGTAATTGATCCACTTTGGGGAGTGGTGTAAGGCTGAGAGAAGATTGAGAAGGGGATGAGTGGAAGGAGTAAGGAAAGGTGATGAAATGGGAGGCTAAGAAAATTTATTCTTCCTAATAGGGTAGTCATGGATTAGGTCTCCTTTTTTTTGTTAATTGAAACATGCATTTGGCTTGTTTAAGTATGCTATAGGTTGTTTTGTTTCAAATCCTAGACCTATCAATTTAAAACTCTTAGGTAAAGGTTTTTTCATGTTAATTTCTTCACAAACCCTATGGTGGACTCTTAGATTGCAGAATTTGTCTTATTTAAAGCTCTATCAAGCTGATAAACGATATATTTCAAAAAGTGACAAAACATCAAGTTTTTTATAATATTAAGTAGCAAAACAAGGGCATTGACCCTATATAACAAAAAGGTTGTAGGTTGGCCTAACAAGTCCACAAAACACTTACAACACTTATTAACAACATATTAAAGTATCGTTATCAATAGAAGAATAGAATCTATAGTAGATACTATCAAAAATAAGACAAAATGTCAAGTTTAAATATGACATTATGTAACAATTTTCATGATTAGATTTTTTTTTCTCAGAAAAAACCCTAGTCTATTATGATTCTTGCTTCTTTGATTTGCTCTCAACTTTTCCCAAAACTAAACCAATTTTTTATTCCTAATAATGTTTAATAATAACTTTTAAATTTTCATTTTAATAAAGACAAACTATTACAACTTAAAACTATTACAACTTAATGACAATTTTTTTGCTAATTTATCTCCACATATAACTTACCAACGTTTGCAAAGACTACTTGTTAGACTAATATTTTGTCCATTGTTTTTATCAGCTGGAACTTCTTTGATTGTATGGTGGAGAACGAACACATGTTTTGTATGGAGTTAGTACTTTATAAATATTCATAAATTTAAAGTTAAATCTGACATTTCAATGAAGAAACATGACCCATAATAAAGAATAATCAGAAACCATGTTACCATCTGACATACTTTATGTAGACGCTTACAAAATGTTGGAATTAATGTTCAACGGATATTAATTTCTTGCATGCCTGCTAGGAAACATTGACCAATGACCACATTATGTTGAATAATTTGAGATGCCAATCAGTATATATATAGGAGTATATTTTGATAGGACAAACAAATTTAGTGAAAATATTAATGTTTGCTACGGATGTGTCTATTTTGGTTTCAAAATGGATCTTTTGTACATCGTGTTAGTGACAAGTTAGTCAATCGTAGCCGTTGATTGCAAAATCGACGGTGTAAAACGCATGACTAACACGCGTGTTAGTCAATCTGTACTATCATTTTGGAGCCAGAATAGACGTGTCTGTTTGCTACTACTAAATCTCCAAGAACGGAGGTGTATAGTTAATGTAGAAAAATAGATGGAAGAGGAAGGGGTTTTATGTTTGAACAAGTAATGATAGTTGAGATTATATAGTTTATCATAGAATATAGATTTTTTATATATATTTTATCATAGATATAGTGAGTAAGAGTATATTCAATTTGTTTAAGATAGATATAATTAGTATTCGAGTATATTAAATTGGTTTATATGTGAAAATTTGTAGTTTTTATAATTAAATATTATGTATTCATTTATTTATTTTTATAGAGGAGTAAATGCTTTTGACTCAGAGCTTTGAACTGAAGAGGGGACCTTATCTCCATTTAAACATTCAACAATAGTACCCTAGTGAGGTTTGAATCTCAATAGTAAGATCAACAATACCACAACTTAACCATCACAATATGTCAATGTCAACAATATATTGATTTTTTTCAGTAGAGTTATTTGATGTAATCTTTTATCAACAAAATTTAATGGGTGCAATGATTTAAGAGAATTTTTATGATAAATACTTTTGAAGATATTATAATAAGCATCAATATTTGTGATTATTTCTAAAATATCAAATTTTGATTTAATAAGTATAAATCATAGAAAGATGATTTCATAATTTTCTTTTATGGTTTTTCTATAGTATTATATTTCTTTAATACAAAAAATTGATTCAATAAGTAATATTGAGTTCTTAAGTTGGAGATATTAATATAATGTTTTATAGGTAGCATCATGCTATCAAAATATCTCCAACACTATATTGGTTGGTATGATCTCCTATGAAGGCTTGAGTTTGGAGTTATATTGTAATTCTTTGTGTTATTAGGAATACAGTTGCTTTTAGTTTAGAGGCTACATTTTTTCTAAAAAGTTTTTTTTCAAGATAATATGATGTTAAGTTTCCTTTTTGTGAGTTGCATGTGTCATCATTGATGTCTTTACATGGCAATGCATCTTATTGCTTGCGTCATTTTCTTATTTAAAATTGTTAGACCTATAGTTTTGGCATCATCTCTCATCAACAATTAGTGTAAGAAGCAATTTTAATTTATTTTAGCTTCCTTTCAACCAAACTAGTGTATGTGACCCAAGCCATGACTAACAACTACATGACCTAGCACCACTAATATGCCCCCTAGATACATTGCAACATTTTAAAAAATTCAAATCCCCTCCTCTTTCATTCATTCTTTGTCCCACCTTATAGTCTACCCTAATATTTTCTAAAAAATAAGAAATTTATTCTAAAATTAGAGTTTTAAAAATATACCTTAAATATCTATCACCTTCTATCCAACTCACTCATACATGGTCCAAGTGATGTCCTCCTAATCCCTACCTCATTGGCATTTCCCCTTCTCTATTCATCTTTACTTATAAGATTTGTCAATCATTTAAACTTATTAGAATCTAAAGACACAAACAAACCACGGTAGCTAATCACAACAATATTTTATAAATAAAAAATAATTATTCATATGGAAGCAATTTATTTACAAGGATGCTTAAGAGTGAGCGGCAAGTGGGTATATATAGGATACTCCACTAAAACATGTGAATTTAGAATAAATTTGGGATTGGAGATGTAGTCCCATGTGGGTAGTATACCTATAACAAACATGGAAATTACAATTCATGTAATGCAAGTGCAACTTACTTAAGTAAATACCTATTGAATCGAGCTTATCTTATCCTAGGAGAATATAATGAATAAATTAATAAAGTAAAAATAAAAATAAAATAATGCACTAATAGCCCCCATAATGGTAGCTTAGGTGGGTACAAATAGATAGACTTATTGAGCCCTCACAAATGTGTTTCCATGTTTTTACCCATGTAAAAATTGTTCCCGTTGAAAATAAGAGAATGAAAAAAATTGGTAGGAAAATTGTTTTCCACCAAGAGAGGGTGAAAAGAGTAAAGCTAGGTGACCTCACTTTTTAAAGGCTAAGAAGGATGAACCCCCATGTTAGGAAAAGATACCACCCATAATATATATAAAAAGTGAGACCATGAAACCCCCTCAAATATATAGTCTCTTGCATTGATAGTGGTTGTTTGACATTAAATGCTAAAGAGATGATCTAGGACTACTATACAATATTTCTCCCTTAAGGAAGAAATATATCTAAATTTGAATACAAAACAACTTTCCATCTTAGAAATTAATAAGAGAGAATAAATTAGAATACGATGATGTTTACAAACTACTAGAATGCCTCCATATAAGCCAAACTAAATAAAGCAACCATCTATAACCATGCAGAAATTGATGTGGATTGAGTATTAAGATGTAGATGGTGCCCCAAAAAATTGTTCAATGTCATCTAATTCATTTCTATAATCTAACCAAAATTAATAAGATTAATCAAGCACCATGTAAGATTTAGGTATAGTAACCATGAACATATGGTGTTTGCTATTGGTAAACAATTAGATTAATGAGTATCTATTATTTTTATAGAGTGTGTCAACATGAATGCTGGTTGATTTAGATCTATGAACTCATGAATGCCTATAGAATGTATCACTATAAATCATAAATTGGTGGAGAAAGAACAATAAATCTTGAATACACCCTTATGACATCTAAAGAAGATGATACAACTACCATCAATGTATTATCAAAGATAAATTTTAAGTCTTGATAGTATCCTTGAAATATTTGAGTAGGGACTTATAAGAATATACAACTACCATCTCTCATGAGGATGACTAGTCCACTTATCACTCATTTAATCTAGGTGATGCTCACAAAGGTGAATTATTGGGCCTTCCCACAAGGTCACTCATCCCACTACTACTCCAACTCAAGCAAACTTAACCATGAAGTTTCCTCCAAGGTTAAACCCAATTAGCTTGCAACCCCATTTGCACTTCCTTCAATAAGTGTTGTTCCTTATGAACCATTTAGTATAGAGCCCCTTTATCTCATCAATTGGTAAGTAGGAGATATTTTCCATAGCAAGTCAAATTGTGATATTTCTATAAGGATTCAACTATGTAGTTTGAGTCAAAATCATTGGCCCATGTTTCATGAGTTTCACAAGAACCCATCTCTCATGATAATGAATGGTCCACTTAGTACTCATTGCATCTAGGTGATTCTCACAGAGGTGAAGCATTGGGCCTTCTTGAGAGGTCACCCATCCTAGTACTACTCCAACTCAAGAACGCTTAACAACATAGTTTCCTCCAAAGTTAAATCCACTTAGCTTGCAACCCCATTTGAGAAACCTTCAAAAAATGTTGTGCCTTATGAACCATTCATTATAGAGCCCCTTGAGCTCGTCAATTAATAAGTAGGAGATATTTTCCTCAACAAGTCAAATTGTGATATTGCTATCAAGATCAACTGTATAGTTTTTTGAGTCAAACTCATTGACCCATGTTTCATGAGTAGTAGTTCACAAGAGCCCATCTCTCATGAGAATAAATGGTCCACTTATCACTCATTACGTCTAGGTGATGCTCACAAAGGTTAAGCATTGGGCCTTCTTGGGAGGTCACTCATCCTAGTACTACTCTAGTTCAAGTGTGCTTAACCATAAAGTTTCCTCCAAGGTTAAACCTACTTAGCTTGCAACCCCATTTGCAAAACCTTCAACAACTATTGTGCCTTATGAACCATTCAATATAGAGCCACTTTAGTTCATCAATTGATAAGTAGGATATATTTTCCATAGCAAGTCAAATTATGATATTGCTATCAGGATTCAACTATGTGGTTTTCAAGTCAAACTCATTGACCCATGTGTTCATGAGTATTTTGTATTGAATTATGGCTATACAGTTGAAGTGTTTGATCAAGATTTATTCACCACCCTTCCTCCTTCTCTCAGTCGGGTTGTTTTTAACAAATGCAAATGAGTCCATTGATTTTTTTCTAAAACTAAACTAGCATTGGATATAATAAAAAGGAAGATATATTAAGTATAGATAACTAAATCAAAAGAATTTTGACTAATTAGCATAATAATTCTACACTAAATAAAATTACAAAAGTCTAATCAAATACAATAAGTAGAGTTGACATTATAGACAAGCAAATTTGATGATGACATGGTTGCATGTTGTTTTCAATTCTAAAATTCTTTATTTGTGTCTCCTTCTCTGTGAACAAATGATTGAGAGTGTATGTCCAAGGTAAGGATGAATATAATGGGAGTTTGGAATACTAGAGCATGTCAATGGTTGTGATTAGTTTTATTAAATGTTGAATTAGTTGTAGTGAAAATTTTAGTAGAGTTTAAGATGCTTGTTTTATGATCCCTATCCACTTGAAAATGACCTGAGTTTCTTATTTTGTATGAAAATGCAACCATCAATTGTCGATTTGGATTGGATGGAATAGAAGAGGAAATGTAAGAGGAACTCGCGTTATAAAAAGGTAATTCATGCATAGAACTAAGCAAGATGAAATGGCTAGTCTTGTAAAATCATTCTTTGGATAATTGTGAAATTGAAGTTGTTGAGCTCAATATATTCTCACCACTTGGGCAAAATGATGATTTTGTCATATTAAAAAAATGAAGTTTTAACTATAATAGAGACATGAAAAATTATTAGGAAACAAGTAGGAAACATTCAAGAAAGGTTGTAATGCCCCACTAGGAACCCTAAAGGAAAACAACACAACTAGGCAACTAAAGGGTGAAATAATTTTTTTTTAAAAGAACAAGTGCATTAATTATAACTATTGCATGTCTAATAACACAACGGAAGACTAACACATGATTTCCTTAGGGTTACCAACGAAGATTAATCGTAGATTATATTAACAACATGCTTAATCCAATTGTCCATTTAATTAGATAAAGTAAATACTTAAGTTCAAAGCTACACATACATCTAAATTCTATAAAGAAGACATTAAAGTATTCTAATGCATTCAATTTATACATAAAATCAAAGCAACTGAATTAACATACATTCCACTGACATAATATTACAATATCCATAAATACATGGCTTCCAATAATACCATGGATTACAAAGTTACAATATCAAGGTTACATAAAAGTCTGATACAATGACCACAAGATCTCAACTGAACAATGATCACGAACATGAGCCGGTACATGAAAGATGAACCAAGATACACTAGTGAAGCCTTTCCTCGCCTAAAGATCCAATCCAGAACATCTGATGGGAAGTGGCACTACCACTCGACCATGTGATCCCGAAATGGAACCACCCCACCATGTTAGGAGATAGTAGAAAACCCTCAAGAAAGCAAAGTAAAACAAGTACGAAATAACTACAAGACTCTGCAAACATCCATGTGACTCAACTCACAAAACACTAGTGACTCTAAGGAGAGATTGTCATCACATAGCTTGATGGTTACCATGGTAGGCCTCCTAGGTCCCGACTCTTTGTCCTAGTAACCTCTCCCAGCTTCTTGCTCCAACTAAGTCTCATGCGGACCCTACCAATCCTTTTGTGAAGACAAGGTGGTAAGTCTGCCATTCCAGGCCTTCTCGTAACATTATGAGCCCTGTACAAGCACTACACCTATGCATGAGGTACATTATCTTAATTAATATTTATTCTACCCACCCCTTAATCAATTATTAGGTTATCACTTCTTAACTGACTTTCGACGGGCTATCCTGTCATCCACTTCGGGCACGGCCCCCACTCAAAAGCCACTCTCTCTCATAGGACACTAACAAGAAAGGTCTCTCTACGAGAACTCTATGGCAAAACAAACAACCATAACTAATCCTAACAAACCACAGGCAAAGGATACACAATCACTAACCCAAGATTGACCATTTGGACAAAACACACAATGACTCACATCAATAAGGTTATAAAACAACACCTGACCAAGGAGATATAACAACATAGGACACAATGACAACTCAACCAGAATTGCAATGAAATTAAGCTTGACTAAAAACACCATTTACACAAGATCCTAATACAAGCAATCTTTTCTTAAAACGGCTAAAAGCATAAATAACTTGCAATTAAATATTTTCCAAACAATAAGAATTACAACTATATTTAAATAAATCAATTTTGTCATTTGTCCAATAAGTCAAATAAAATCACATAAAAATTAATCTCCTAAAGTATTTCCCAACACACATATAAAATCTAAAAGTTATAAGTTTTTCCGAAAATTAACAAACTCTAAATTATTTATATTTGTATAATATAATTATATGAATACATATATATACATCGTATATATAATATTCTTATAATCATATTACAAAATATATTTTTAGGTAACTCATGAATTAATTTCCTTAGTATTAAAAGAATAATACTCAATAATATAATGTCATATTAAAATAAACTATATATGAATATATATATATATATATATATATATATATAACTTGAATCTTAAATATATTAATCTGCATGGAAAACCGAACACCAAATTTCGGTTTGGGCAAAATCTAGGAAACTGGGAAAAAAACACAGTGCCATGCTACCGTACACGGTAGCACATGCTACTCATGGTAGCCCATGGTACCGCTGGTAGCCCATGCTACCGTCGGTAGTAGGTATTACCGCCGGTAGTACTACTACCCCGATAGTTGTGCTACCGAAATTCCATTATTATATTTTTTTTTTTAAATTAATTTCCTTGCTCAATACAACCATAAAATAAATAAATTTTCAATATCAAGGAAATTCTTTCTCACTGAATTTTATATATATATATTCTAAAATTAAATAAATTAAATTTCCAAGACCTAAATATCCCAATAAATTTAATTAATAATTAAATTTATTTCTAATGTAAATAAACCATTTCACACAAATATAATTAAAAGACTACCATAGCTAAACACCAGAACAAAATCAAACAAGAGGGAATGATTTCTTTGGTAAACCCCATTCCTCCCAAATCTTGAAATTTCCATACACAACAAAAATCTTGCCAAGTTTTCCATAAACTAGAAATTATCTTCAGGAATGGATTTTAACCAAAATCAAGAAATAATCAGACAGGATTCCAAATTTGACAAACACCTTAATACACACATCATTCAGAGAGAGAAGAAATAGAAATATTTTCTTAGAAAAAACAACAATTAAAAGAAGTTATCCAACCTGGTATAGCTTTCCTGGAAGAATTTTGTAGAAGAGCCCTAATTCTTCAACAAGCTTCCAAATAAATTTCTTCACCTAAATTCCTGACCTGTTTCCTGTCTATCCTAAAATAATGACCTATTCCTCTTTTTAAACTAAAATTCTAGGTTGAATATCTTCTTCTTCTTTTTTCCCAAAAACTTAAATTTAGAATAAAAGCAATTTTCTTTTCTTTTCTCATATTCTAATCAAGGATAAGTTAACATGCAATAAATATAAATCATTATTCTTTCTTTTTTTTTCTCATGCAACTCTAATTAATTTTTTAAATAAAGAAATTAAAGCAATGCTATAATTTTAATAAATTCTTTTATTTATTTAAAATTCTACGAAACAATAAATGCAACTAATCTAATTTATTTTTCCACTAAAATTTAAATACAATATATTTCTAATATCATGCAGCTTGCAACTTAATTTAATAACTTTTTTTAATTAATTAAATTTATAATCTCAATGCATACATAATTCAACTATGAGATAACTCCATCAACTTAATTAATTAATCAAATCCACTACAAATAGAACAAATATTAAGTAAACACTCATAAAAAGATCAAACAACAAAATATGAAGGCCGAACTAACTGACTGGACGACCAACTGACGACACTCACACGAGTGTAACTAAGCAAAATAGGGTCAACTACTATCTCCTCCACTTCCATCGGAAAATATAAGGCACACTCAGACCTGTGAAGCCAAGTGGAGACGATACCCCGTACCTACCCGGTACTTGTACCTGCAATATCCTGCATCACCGAACCACACATGCATATATACAATACAAAAAACACGGCATACACACCGATGAAGGAGAATCACGACGTTCCCTGTCTCACCAAAATGAGTGAAGGAAAATCATCCCCCTGCATCCAATACACTCTCAAACACACAACATATAATTCCACATTGCATAGATAAAGTAAAGTGTCAGTACATAGCAATAATCCATAAAATGCCATAAATCACGAGTACTGAAATACTGCAATAAATTACTCATCTCATATCTAGATAAAGCATGAAATCATGTCACAAAAATCTGAATAACACATCATGGTAATGTATCCTCTGAAAACAAACAATAATAAAATATGAGTCTAATGAGTTCAAATGAGTAGGGGTACTACAAAGGTCGTAAGGAGTCTGATTAGTAGGATTTTACTTCAAAGGCATGTATCAATAAGCATGACATTCTAGAGATTTGTGTCATAATTGATTGTTAGTCTTGGTAAGTGAAAAAATTAAGTTTTAAACTAGAGACGAGAATATTCATGATCTGATTCAAACAATAGTGTTGGTGTAAATAAATATTCATTATGGATATTATTACACTTTACTTAAGTTAACTTAGGATAATGCATCTCTTCGTAGTTTGGATTTGAGACACTTAGGGAAGTGTGCACATAGGGATAGAGCTTGTAGGATAAATTTCACCTTTTGTGGTCTTATTTTGCTATTACACTCCACATTCGGTGGGTCATCTACCTCTTGTGGAATATTATATTATTTCTCCTACCTACCCCTAGTATTTCTTACCTACCCTTGTTTCTCATTGAGCCACATGTCATAATTGTGTGCTCGTACATCCATATGGCCTTGCCTATATAAGCAGGCCTATATTCATTGTATTGGTTAATCCAATTGATCATTGATGAGAATACAGTTCTGTTCTTGTCATTCTATTGTCTCTCTTTTAATGTTTTTCATTGTGCCCTTGATCTTGGCAAAATCCTACATGGTATCAGAGCCATTAGGGCTTCATTGATTGGTTTTTGGAGACATCGTGGAAGGCTTCTATTTTTGGATCTGAGGAACTGCATTTTTTGGAGGCATCTTGGAGCGTTTTCAACCTCACCATCGCGTCTAGGAGGTCGTTTCCATAAAAATCGAGTATAAATTCGACCATTTTTTGCGAAAATCGATTTTTGGGGGTGGAGGAATCTTTTGCCCAATTTGGGCGGTACGGTACGGAATTTTCGGATCTATTAAATAAATAAATTTTTCTCTGAAATTTTTTTCCAGCTTTTGAAAAAAAAATTTAAAATTATATCCGAAAATTTTTTTTTTTAAAAAAAGAATTTTTCTTTTTTTTTTTTGGTTTTTGGGGGTCCGTAGACCGCCCTGCCCACCGTACCTTTCCTACAGGCTTGTCAGACCTGCACAGGCTTCAGCGCCCACTGGAAGCCTCGACTCCGGTAGCCCCGTGACCACCGGCCACCGGAAGCTCCGGCCCCAGCGGCCACCGTTCGCAGTCCGCTGCCGCCGGTACCCGCAGGCCGCCACTCGTCGTCACCTGCCGCTGCGCACAGTTGCCCAGCTCCAGCTCTCGCGTCGCCTAGCTTCAGCGCCCGCGCAGCTCCCGCACCGCCGGGACCTCCCGACCCCGCCGCCGGCGCCACCGCCGGCCCTCCGGCAGCCCTTTTGGCCATCGCTTTCCAGTCACCACCAAACTTTCCCGGTCGTCGCCAAATTTTTCCGGTCGCCGTAAAACTTTTCTAGGAACGGACTGGCAGATTTCTGGTGACTGCCAACAGTCAGTGCCACCTTTTTTTTTTTGCACAGTCAGGGCCACCTGAATTTTTTGCACAGTCAGCGCCCAGTCAGCACCCAGTCAGTTTTTTGGAAATTCACAGACCCCTCTCCGTTGAGCTGTTTGGTTTTTTGGGCCAACTTTAGAGGCTCATAACTTGCTCAATTTTGCTCCTTTTTGGGTGCAATTTTTTTTTATTTAGGCTAATTTTTCGTGCTCTTCATAGTGGTGTGGTTATTTTCTAGTTTTGGTGCATATATTTTTTGGAATTTTTGGATTCTCTCAGCTGTACTTGTCCAATCCCCAATTCTGCAACTTCAAAGGCCTCGTCTGAGCTCATACGACCTCCTTTTCAGGTGCCGCTTTTTTTTAAAGTGCCTGTTTTTTCGTCTACTTTCATAATCTATGATCAGATTTCAGATATTTTGAGTGGAAGTTGTACTTTCAGATATTGGTCTTATTTGGCCTATTAGGTACTTGTAAAGTGCTTGGATCTTAGTTTAGATCTCTTGCATTATTAGTTTAAGTCTCTTTTGACCTTATTGAGGCAGTTCTAAAACTGAAATCAGAAGCCCACTTTGCCATTTTTTTCAAGTGGCTCATTGTATACGCACTAAGTATAAAGTGCCAAATCATCACTTTTGGGGGGTTTCTTTGATTGAGTGAATTTGGGGGGGGTGTCTTGTGTGATTGTGCCTCTCTTTGTGCTCTTTCATTTTTGTTGCAATGAGTCCTCATAAATATCCACTTTTAACTCCACATAATTATGCATCATGGAAAATCAAAGTATGGAGCAAATTAATGGAAAAAGGGTCTCATGCATTACATAGATGGAACAATAGCAACACCACCTGATCCTAAGGCTGATCCTAATGCTCAGTTAGAATGGCTCACAAAGAATTGCATGGCTCTTGGAACTTTGCGCAAGTATGTATCAGATGACCTCATTTTTCACATTGAGAAGTGAACTACAATCAAAGAGGCTTGGGATATGTTTCAGAAATTGTATGGTCAAGTTGATGAAATCAGAGGTTATAAGATTGACAATGAGATCACCAACTTGGATCCCAAGAGTTTTGATACAATCCAAGATTATGTCACCAAAGCAAATTAGCTAAGAGGAAAGCTTAAAGATTGTGGAATTGACAAAAAGGATGCTTAGTCGATATTCAACTTGTTGGACAAGCTTGCACTAGAATATGCAGCATTTGTGTCCAGCTTCCAAACTCATCGTTTGATAGTGGGGAGTTCCTATGTTATGCCTTCATTTGATGCTTTCACAGAAACGTTGATATTGGAACAATCTAAGTTGTTGAACATGGGACTTCTCAAGTCTTCAAAGTCCAAGGCTTTGGTGGCTAATCAAGGGAATCAAGGAAGTCAAGGCAAAGATTCCAAAAAAAAGAAGAAGCACTCTAAGTCTAAGCCACAACTAGAAAAAGGACAATCATCCTCTCCATCTCAAGGCGATTTTTCATCCTCTTCCAAGAAGGGGACACCACCTAAGAAGGATAAACCAACTTGTGCATATTGCAAGAAGTATGGTCATGATGAGCATTGATGCCACACCAAGCAAGTTGATGAGTTGACAAATCTTCTCAAGAAAAACAACAGCAACTTGTCATCCACCTACACAAAGAAGGATTCAACTCCTTCCTCTTCCTCACAGTCTAAGGGAAAAGGGCAAGCATTTGTGGCTACTACAGGTTCTTCATCGCAATGGATACTTGACTCAGGTGCCTCATATCACATGGGTTCTACAAAGGAGCAATTTTCTTCATTGGAGCCATCTAAGGTACCTCACATTTACATAGGTGATGATACACAAGTAGAGGTTGAAGGGAAATGTTCAATTGACATGGATGATGGAACATTTGAGAATGTTCTCTATGTTCCTAACTTGTCTACCAACCTTCTCTCTATCTACCAAATCACTCACTATGGGAATGGGAAAAAGGTTGAGTTTACACCAGATTCAGTTGTGGTAAAGGAACTTGATGATGATGCCTTGGTAGTAGTGGGACAAGTCAATGACAACTCAAGGCTTTATTCATTCTCCCACATTGTGCCAAGTTCACCTTCTAGGGTCTTACTTACTCATTCAAATTCTGAAAGTAAGCTATGGCATGAGCGGTTTGGTCACCTCAACTACTGCTATCTTCAGCAGCTAAGCACTAAAGACATGGTCACAGGTCTACCTCGAATCAGTTTTTCAGAGGGTGTATGTTCAGGTTGTTCCATGGGCAAGCATCCCGAAGAGAAGTTTGATAAAGGGAAAGCTTGGAGAGCTTTGGAAGTTCTTCAACTTGTTCACAGCGATGTAGCAGGTCCATTTCCAGCACCTTCATTTAGCAAGGCCCGCTATGTCCTCACCTTCATTGATGACTACTCCCGCTTCACTTGGGTCTACTTTCTCATTCATAAGAGTGAAGTATTTGACAGATTTCAGGACTTCAAGACTCGTGTGGAGAAGCAATCCGGGAAAGTGGTGAAGATTCTTCGCACAGATAATGGAAGGGAATATGTGAACAAAAGACTTGAGGATTTGTGTACATTTGAGGGTATTGATCTTCAGCATTCTGTCGCATACACCCACAGCAGAACGGAGTTGCAGAACGCAAGAATAGAACTCTCAAAGAAATGGCTAGCTGTATGATACATGCACGTTCTCTCGATCCCGCTTTTTGGGCAGAGGCTATCAGTTGTGCCACACACATTGAAAATCGGGTTCCTCACAAAACTTTGCAAGGTATTACTCCTTTTGAGGCTTGGGCTGGTAGGAAACTGCTTGTGAGACATTTCAAAGTCTTTGGGTGTCCAGCATGGGCTCGCATACCTCTGCAAAAACACAAGGCATTGGAACCTTAGAGTCGGCCTTGCATATTTGTTGGATATCCTGAGGGTGTTAAGGCATATAGATTGATGGATCCTGAGACACATGAGGTGTTCATTGAGAGGAGTGTTCACTTTGAGGAAAGCTCTCCTAGCTTAGCCTCTCTACCTCCTCCACCTTCCTCCATTGTGGATAGTGATGCTAGTGATTCAAATGATGAGACTCCTTCAACTCCGACTCGCAGGGTTACACCTCCGCAGGGTCCACTTGTAGTTGAGGAGCCTCATTCTCCACCTCCATCTAGACCTCGTTGGGCTCGACAGACACTTGAGTCAGCAGGTTCTCTTGTTGGGGATCCTTCAGATACATGAAGAACTCGATCACAACATCAGGATCTACCACATGCATTCATTGCTACCGCTTCCGATCCACAGACATTTTGGGAAGCATCAGGGGTTCCTGAGTGGGACCAAGCTATGGAGGAAGAGTATAGTTCCTTGATGAGGAACAACACATGGGATTTAGTCCATCTCCCTAAGGGGAGAAAGATGGTTCGATGTAAGTGGATCTATCGGACCAAGTTTGTAGCAGATGGTAGTGTGGATAAGTATAAGGCTCGACTTGTTGTGAAAGGTTTCTCTCAGGTTGCAGGTGTTGACTATACTGAGACCTTTGCACCCATAGTCAAGATGAACTCCATTTGCTTGACACCTTCTATTGTTGCAGTTCATGGTTGGGTTGTACATTAGATGGATGTGAAAAGTGCTTTTCTTCATGGTGATCTTGATGAGGAGATTTATATGGAGCAGCCACAGGGTTTCATCCAGGATACTTCCTTGGTTTGCAGACTAAGGAAATCTCTCTATGGCCTTAAGCAGGCCCCCAGGGCTTGGTATGCCAAGATGGATTCCTTTCTTCTCTCCGCAGGGTTCACCAGGTGTCATTTTGATCCGAATGTCTACATTTTGCAACAGGATGACTCTCACTTGATACTTGTGCTCTATGTTGATGATTTGATCATTACAGGGAGTACCGCATCTATCATTAGTAGGGTCAAATCTGCTTTGCATGACAGATTTGCTAGGACTGACTTGGGTCTTTTGCACTACTTTCTCGGGATCGAGATTTCACAGTCACCTTCCGGGATTACACTATCACAACCCAAGTATGCTCTTGATCTACGTGCACGCTTTCATATGGCTGACTGTAAGCTTGCCCTGACTCCCTTTCTTTCAGGAGTCAAGCTTGAGGCTTAGTGTTCTTCTCCACCAGTTGATGTCACTTTGTATCGTTAGCTTGTGGGTAGTCTCATCTACTTGACCCATACATGCCCTGATATTTCATTTGCAGTTGGCATGGTTTCCCGCTTCATGCAGAAACCACATGAGCTTCATTGGAAAGCCGCCAAACGCATCCTTCATTACATCCAGGGTACACATCACTATGGGATTCACTATGCAGCAGACATAGGACTTCGCTTGGTTGGTTACACAGACTCCGATTGGGCTGGCGATCTTGATGATCGTAAGTCTACTTCCGGTTACAGTTTTCACCTTGGTTCAGGCCCCATTTGTTGGCAGAGCAAGAAGCAACATGCTATTGCTCTCTCTTCGACTGAAGCTGAGTATCGAAGTGTTGTTAACGCAGCGATTGAGACCATTTGGCTCCAGCAGATTCTCACAGAGTTTGGATTCACCACTCCACGGTCGACAGTTCTACATTGCGACAATCAGAGTGCTATTGCAATCTCGAAGAACCTGGTCTAGCACCAGCGGACCAAACACATCGAGATTCATATGCACTATATCCGAGAGCTGATTCAGGAGCAGGTCATTGATTTGCAGTATTGTCCTACAGCGGAGCAGGTTGTTGACATATTCACCAAACCTTTCACCAAGAGTAAGTTCCAGCAGTTGCGAGCTCTCTTGGGGGTGCGGGATGTGTCATTAGGGGGGGTCAGTTGACTTCTCCTTCCTCTCTTATGGGGGGGACTTTTTCCTCTTTGAGGTTTTGTCCTTCTTCTTTGAGAGTCTTTTGTACTTTCATCTCTCTTTTGGGGGGGAGTTTTTTCCCACTGGGTTTTCTCCTTTTCTCCGTTTGTGAGAGATTGCATTGCATGGTTTTGCTTGCATTTGCATATTGTACATGGGTACCTATCATGGCCTAATAGCCGGGACCCATCTTGCATTGTTGACTTGAGTCTTCATTCCCCTAAGTTGCGCTTAAGGGGGGGGTGTTGGTGTAAATAAATATTCATTATGGATATTATTAAACTTTACTTAAGTTAACTTAAGATAATGCATCTCTTCGTATTTTGGATTTGAGACACTTAGGGAAGTGTGCACATAGGGATAGAGCTTGTAGGAGAAATTCCACCTTTTGTGGTCTTATTTTGCTGTTACACTCTACATTCGGTGGGTCATCCACCTCTTGTGGAATATTATATTATTTCTCCTACCTACCCCTAGTATTTCTTACCTACCCTTGTTTCTCATTGAGCCACATGTCATAATTGTGTGCTCGTACATCCATATGGCCTTGCCTATATAAGAAGGCCTATATTCATTGTATTGGTTAATCCAGTTGATCATTTGCATATTGATGAGAATACAATTTTGTTCTTGTCATTCTATTGTCTCTCTTTTAATGCTTTTCATTGTGCCCTTGATCTTGGCAAAATCCTACAAATAGAATCATGAATTTGATCCAATCCAAAATGAAAAATCTGAAAAAATTAGTTAAACATATATAATATAAAAGAAAATTTATTAAAATATCAATTTTAAAAATTAATGAATCTGTAAAATAATTAAATTATATTTATAAAAGTGATAATCCCTAGAACCATTAAAAAAAAACTAGATTATATCCTACAATAATACATCAAAAACATCCCCAAAAAAAACCATAAAACATTAAAAAAAAAATCTACTTTTCTTGACTTAGTTAAAAGCCAATCCCTTAAATAATATTACCAAATATTTATAATTATGTAATCTTTATTATCTGAGAATATTTCATTCAATAAAATAAAGAAATTGTGGGAACATATGTAACTATATTTAAATACCCCAAAAAGTACACATGAGTGGGATAGAAAACTGAATATCCTTGTGAGTAGGGATTGAAGTTCACGAGGAAAAAAAAGGGTGAATGAAAGCGTGGCCTATGATGTCATGATGACGTCATGATTACGTCATAGTAGTGAGTACACATTCAATTAGTAGTGGGCACGCGCATGTACGACCTTGCTAGTTATTTAAGCAATTAATTCTAAGCCATTCCTCCAACTTTTAAATATATAAATTTAGGATTATTCTAATTTTTTTTGGTATATTTAAAAATATGTAAAAAGTAACATACAATTATTTAAAATATATTTGTTTTTAATTTGATGTGTCAATCAATCTATTTTTATTGAGTTTTTATGAGTGTATTCAATTATGTGATAGCTTATTGGATTTTTTTTTATAATAATAATAGAATATTAAATTATGTGATGATTTATTGAGATTGAATAGGGATTTCTAAGAATTAATATCTCTTAAATATGAATGATCCATTTAATATTATTATATTATTGTATAGAGTTTTTTTGAGATGCATTTATCAAAATATTAATTGAGTTCAAGGCTGTTTAAAAGAGGTTCTCCACAATTAAACTCATTTAACTTATAAATTCATTGTAAAATTTTCATAGAATATTCTATTATTTTGGGGTTTGTCTATAGTGTGATGGTTAAGATGTAGCATTGTTGATCTTACCACCAAGGTTCAAACCTCCATTGGATCATTGTGATCACGAGTTTGAATCTTAGTGTTGATGTTGCTTGGCAATTGTCCCGTGTCTACCAAGTCTCTTTTTTTATGTATTGATCAAAGCCCTACATATATTTAAAAGTAGTTTTTTATACATCATTTAAAAGTAATTTTTACACATTATTTAAAAGTATTTTTTATGCATCATTTAAAAGTACTATTATATGTAGTTGTTGAGGATACGTTGTGATGATTAAAAACATATCATGTTGACAAATACACAAGGTTCAAATTCCAATTGAATTATTGACTTTACAAGCTTCCTTTGCTAAAATATATTTATTTTTATGTAATATTAACATATTTAAGTTATAAAATAATAATTAGATTGAATTACTACTCATTTATTTTTTGTGTAAAAGCCAAAAGAAAAAAATTCTTTAATGTGGAGTAAATACAAATAACCTTAAAACCAATCAAAGCTAAAAAGAAAAAATCATTTGTGGGGTAAATCCAAAAAGTAAAAAGTCTTTAATGTGGAGTAAATACAAATAACTTGAAAACCAATCAAAGCCAAAAAGAAAAAAACAATTGTGAGGTAAATACAAATAGCTTGAGGACAATAGAATTATTTAACATATATTTGTTCTCGATTTGATGCGTCAACAATATATTTTTATTTAAGTTTATTTTTGGAGTGTATTTAATTATGTGATAGTTTCTTGTAATTGTTTTTATAATAAAAATAGAGTATTAAATTATGTGATGATTGATTACGATTGTATCATCAAATAAGGCTTTCTAAAAAAATATTTATTTTCTACATGAATGATCCACTTAACATTATTGTATTATTGTATAGATTTTTTTGAGAGTTATCAAAATATTAATTGAATTCAAAGCCTTTTAAAGAGAGTTTCTTCACAATTAAACTCATTTAACTTATAAATTCATTTGCAAATATTTTTTGTTGATCAAAGCATAATACATAAAAAAAAGACAATGCAACAAACATATGTGCAAGAAAGAAGGATGTCTGAAACTAAAATGCTAAGAATTTTATGAAATATTCATTCTAAATCATCCTAGCTCATATATTTTCATATGAATAATATTTAGTGATATATCAAATTATAGTTTGTCTTATTTTGGGATATGATTTTTATAGAGTAAGAAATTTGAAGTACTCTTAATGCATAAATTATTTTGCATCAAATTTCATACCATACTTGATGATCCATAGAAAAATTGAAAAGGATTGCAAATAAGACTCTTTAAATCTTGGATGGGAGAATTTAGGGGAAATAAATGTTAGCTTTTTGTTCAGAGTGATAATAGATCATATAAGTGTAATCTAGAATATTGATAAAATAAAATATAGTTCATTCAAAAATTACCTTCTTATTAGAATTCAAGGACAGATTAAAATCATTCTTACTAATTGTACTTTTTCACATTATTCAAAAATAATTTTTACACATTACTTAAAAGTAATTTTTACACATTACTTAAAAGTAATTTTTACACATAATTTACAAGTAATTTTGCATACATCATTTAAAAGTAGTATTGCATGTAATTGTTGAGTGATGGTGAAAAACATAACATGTTGACACATATACAAGATTCAAACTCCAATTAAATTATTGGCTTTAAAAGTTACTTTTGCTAAAAAAAAATTATTTTATGTAAAATAAATATATTAAGTTATAAAATAATAATTAGATAGAAGTACCACTCATTTTAATATTTGTGTAAAAGTCAAAAAGAAAAAATCCTTCATGTGGAGTAAATACAAATAACTTGAAAACCAATCAAAGCCAAAAAGAAAAATCAATTAATGTGGGGTAAATACAAATAGCTTGAGGACAATACAATTATTTAACATATATTTGTTTTTGATTTGATGTGTCAACAATCTGTTTTTATTTATGTTTGTTTTTAGACTGTATTCAATTATGTGATAGTCTCTTTTAATTTAAAATAAAAATAGAAATAGAATATTAAATTATGTGATGATTTATTCAGATTCAATCATCCAATTACATTTTAAAAAAAATTCTTTTATACTAAATGATCCACATTATTGTATCATTGTACAAAGATTTTTTTTGAAATGTAGCTATCAAAATATTGATTGGATTAAAGCAGTTTAAAGAGGGTTTCTTACAATTAAACTCATTTAACTTATAAATTCATTTGCAAGACTTTTCAAATAGTAGGACTTTACAAAATATTCATTATAAACCATCCTAGCTCATTTATTTTCATATATATAATACTTAACTTAAATTTACCAAACTATATGATGTCTTATTTAGATATACTAGTTTATTAAATAAGAAATTTTAAGTAATATCCGTGTACAAATTATTTTGTATCAATTTTTACATCACACTCAATGACCCATAGAAAAAACAAGTGCCACATAGTGGCCAGTACTTGCCTTAATAATTTTTAGTTTGATAATAATATTTGTTATAATTATTAAAAATATTTATTTATTGTAACTAATATTAGCCAATCATTTACAAGTAAAATAATTTTTGTAAATTATAAAGTTAAAAAACATGCATTTGTATTATAGAAAAAAGTTGAAAAATATAAAACAAAAGAAAATATTTTATTTTCATTTTTCTAAATAATTTTATTTAATAACCATTTAAACATGACAAATGAAAAAGGGAAAAAAGAAATAAGATATTAAAAAACCTCCCTTATTTAAAATGAAAGGGATGACTTTCACATATAAGGAGTACCAAAAAAGGACAATACGATTCACCGAGTATCAAAACCGAGGCCTCACCCCAAAACCAAAATAACCAAGTATAATGGACCATCATATGAACAATACAAGATGTGACATAAAAACTAGTGAAGAACATTTGGGAACGTATCCACCCACGCAGTCCAACCTTGTGGGCCTTCCATCCAAACTATATTCTTCCTCTCTTGGATATGGGCCAGCATAAAGGTCTCCTCCTTCCTGGAAATCTGGTTCCACTTTATCACCTGGTTAAGTCTCCAACAAGTGCTTTCAAATATTCTCAAATCATCCAGAGACCTACACCATTGGTAACCATACTTGAGCTCATATAAGATTTTGATTATTATTGATAATTTATATTATTAAAATAATATAATGTTTTTTATTTTATTTTTTAAGTTGTAAAAATAAACCTTTGAATAATTGATTTGCTTGGAAAAAAAATTAAAAATAAACTGATTTAATTTTTTTTTAATAAATTAATAAATCAAAAAATGTCATTAAAATGTTTATAAATAAACTCATAATTGATATTATTATATTATAATGCCATGAATATTTTAGATCAATTTTTTATGTTGTTTAGTATTTTTTCATAATGATTTAGTTTCATTATCCTCGTTTTTATAAGATTTAATGTTTTTTTGGTTTTATGATTAAATTAATATGAATATTTATCTTTTTGTGAAATTTAGTTTATTTTGATTATAAATTAAAGAACATTTTAAATATAATACATATTTAAAAAAAATATATATTTTTTATCTTGTTCATAGGTTAATTTTAAAATGCTTGGTGATTCCGAAAAACTTGAGATTATGCGTTGTTCTGATAAACCGGCCTATAAGAGGCAAAACGATATTAGCCAATCGTTTGCAACAAAAATATTTTTTGTAAATTATAATGTTAACAAATGTGCATCTATACTATAAAATAAATTTAAAAAAATTAAAGAAAGAAAAATAATTGCTTTTCATTGGTCTAAATAATTTTTTTTAATAACCATATAACCACAACAAATGAATTTTCATTACAATCGGCAAGTACTAATAAGATAGATGACAAATAAGACTTTAAATTTTTTATTGAAGAAAGAGGAAATAAATGTTAGTTTTTTTGTTAATTGTGATAATAGATCACTAAGTGTAATCAATATTGCCAATTTCTCATTAGAGGACATAGTCTAAAATCAATTTAATTAATTATACCTTTTTAAACATTATTTAAAAGTAATTTTTATACAATTATTTAAAAGTAAATTTTCATACATTATTTAAAAGCAAATTTTACACATTATTAAAAGTATTTTTTTATACATCATTTAAAAATAGTATAATATGTAGTGGTTCAGGACCTATGGTTAAAAAAATAGTATGTGGACAAATCCAACAAGATTCAAATTCAATTTAAATCATTAACCTTATAAACCTTCTTCCTAATTTATTTTTATTTAAATTAATATATTTTATTTATAAAATAATAATTAGATAGAATGACCACTCATTTTAATATCTGTATAAGATTGGGGGCCTTGCTGGAGAGCTTCTTGTGGTAAAGTACTAGGTTATGAGGCCCTCCAATCCACATGATACAAAACATGTAATGCTAGCCATTCCTGCAATCTTATAAAGAACAAAAAGAATAATTTAATGTGGAATGAATAAAAATAACTAAAAGACCAATCAAAATATTAAAAATATCATTTAATATAAGATAAATACAAATAACTTGAAGACTAATTATAAATCAAAAACATTTATTTATTTGTATGTATGCTAAAATGTAATAATCACTAGAGTTCAAAGATTTAAAAATACAAATTACAAAACACTCAATTGATCTATTAATCTTTGCTCTAGATCTTTGATAAGGGCCAAGTAACCAAATATCTAACCTTGTTGGGTTGTGCCTCACATGGTTCTTGCAGCTAGATATAAACAAGAATAAATTTGTGGCTATTCTTTTCCCTACTAATAGTGATATGAATTATGACTAGTAGTTTGCCCAGATAATTGAAGCATGTTAACAACTACCATGGTCGCTACTACCAAATGATACAAAGGAATGGTAGATAATAGCAAGGAATGTATTATTTTAAAAAAATTAATAATTATTCAATTAATAGAATTTCTAATAGAATTTCTAAATGGAAAAACATTACAAGCTAATTTATCCAATATCTATTTTCTAAAATCTAAATAAACACTATAGCATCGTGTTTGGATGATGAATGTTGTTAACTGAAGTTTTGATTTCTCATTGATGATAATGTTGTTAAATTTGTTTTGGGCGATGATCATTGATGAGAAGTCAAAACTTAAATGTAACATCTAGACATTGATGCCACAGTGGAAGTACATTCTGATAACTGAATAGCCATTTCCTTTAAAGAACACCAGACAAACTATTCTTGTATGGTTGGTTGTTCTATGTTTTAGGCAAATGGACAACCAAAGTAAAGTAAAATAAAATCCATGAAATTGTCAAATATGAAGCTTAAAATTAGCCCACAAACAATGGTCATCTCATGAAAAACATGCCAGACCTTATATTATGGACATTAATTTAATATGTGGGTTTGATCAACCATGGAAGGTCTGATCAGGCAAGCACAGAACAGGAAAACATGAGAATTGGATGAGTACTTATTGAGCTTTCGTGCAAGGTCTGATAACCAGATTGAACAATGAAGTATCCCTTACGTATGGGAATGAATTAAACTGAATTCATGGTTAACTGCTCTCTGGAATTACAAATCATCATTGAATCTCTGTACAAATACCTTGTTTTTCCATTATTGATCTCCAATTCTCAACTAATACAGTAGAAATCCAACTTCTTGTTATATTCATATATATAACAAAGCTACAAACCCTCAGAAACCAGACAAATAATTCTACTGATCATTACCATTAAGAGGAGACATATCCATAGGATAGCTCCCCAAAACTCTCAGAAAAGTTGTGAATTCTTGAACCTCTTGCAGAGCATTCTGTGCTCTAGGATCTGCCATGGAGGCCTCAAAATCAACATAAAAAATGTACTCAAAAAAGTGCTTGGCAGTGCCTCCATTGAGGTCATCCACAACCCTAACAGGTTTGCTCCTTTGAGGCCTGCTCTCAATCTTAGTCAAGTTAATGTTCCTAAACGCAAAGGCTGACAATACCTTGAAAAGCACACCAGTACCTTCTTCATGGGCAAAAACTATGCTGGTCTTGAAAGGCCTGTCCTTTCTAGGAATCACAGGCTCTCTGGCCAGCATAACAAACCTGGTCACGTTGCCACGGTCATCTTGAATACCATCTGCAAGTATATTCATCCCATATATCTCAGCAGCTCTTGTGCTTGCAATGGCAGCAGTATCTCTGAGATTGTTGACAGCAACATACTCTGCAGCACCAGCAGTGTCATCAAAGGCTTCTCTGGCCACATTCAGTCCCATCATGGTTAGGGTATTCTCACACTGAGCTAGGGCTTGTGGGTGGCTCATGACCCTCCTCAATCCCTCTATCTTCACACCAGGCAATGCAAGCAGGCAGTGATGTACTGGAAACTGAACCTCCCCAACAATATGAAGTGAATGCCTGAGAAGCAGATCATAGTTTCTGTGTATGCTCCCACCTAGAGAGTTCTCCACAGGCAAGACTGCTCTATCAGCAATCCACAGCTCCACAGCTTGAAAAGCAACTTCGAACTGATCACATGGAATGGGCTCACAGCATGGATAAGCCTTACTTGCAGCTGCTTCACTGTAGGCCCCTGGGACTCCTTGATAAGCAACACGAAGTTGGGATCCATGCATTGGAGGGGGGGATAGATCTGTTATGCTCAGAGGTCTAGGCATGGTTGCTATATTTTGAGATACTATGGTATTCAAATCCCCATTTGGTGGCTTCTCCACAGGTACAAGCCCCACACCATTATTGCCCTTCCCATTCTCTAACACTTGCCCTGCTAGTATAGCACATGAGGTCTGCCAATCTGAGCCTCTTCCAGCTGCAAGAGACAGGTCTCCATTGGGCTCCAGAGGATTGTTGGCCTGATGCTTCCTTCCCAAGTGACTGCTGATGATGAATCTCCTAGGAGCCTGCTTCCATGGCCTTGATGGTTGATACAATATAGCCAATCCTTGCCTGCTGTTGCAGATACCCACTACTTCTCCACCATTGTCTTTCAATCCAAACACAATCCTGCAAGCATTGAGATTCAGAGCCATTCTATATGAATTGATGCTGCTATTCAAAACCCTGATTTGGGCAATAGTGTGGTATCTAATAGGTGATCCAAAGGCCTGAATTTGGAAATTGTATAGAGAAGTGCTCTATAATGGGTGTTCCAGAGGTCCGATTTTGGGCAAATGGGTGTTAGCAAGTCAATATACTGGGTGTTCTCAAGGCCCGATTTGGGGAAATGGGCATTCAGATATAAATTGTATTGCAAGTTTCACAGGCCTGATCTGGTCAAATGGGCATTCAGATATAATTGCATTGGAAGTTTCACAGGCCTGACTTGGGCAAATGGGCATTCAGATATATTTGTATTGGAAGTTTCACAGGCCTGACATGGGAGATGATATTGGGATTTGGGTGTATAATGAAAGGAAAAGCACAGAGAAATGAGATGACTGATGGGACAAGGACTGAGCAGGGGCAGGCAATTTGCCTATACCATACTAGTCAACCAGTTAAAGGCGACTCCCAAGCCACTGTTGTTATAGATAGTCTTAAAGGAGGGATATGCTTTTGGAATCTTATAGTACTTTGTGTGATGGTGGTAGTTGAATTGAAGCATGAGAGAAGTAGATGGAGGGAGTGGAGGAGAGAGTTTGTTGAGGAGAAGTAGATGGAAATCACTTTTCTTCCAGAAGCACATGTATTATTTCATTACAAGGACTAATATGAATGGTTAGAATGCAGTTTCAGAATGCTAGTACATATAGATGGAATTTATTTCACAATATAGGGATAAAACTCTGAGTACTAATATGTATGGATTTTTTTTGGTTTTGTTTTGTTGTGGAGAACAATTTTATTTTAGGTCAAGGTTAATATTTTTCATTAAGAATGTTTTATGTTTTTAATAATCAAAGTAGTATTATAAGGGTGTACGAGGCAATTTAATCAGTTCAACATGTTAACAACTCAAAAAGTCTTAAAAGAGTCTTAATATCAAACAAGAGGTTAGCCAAAGACCTCCTTGAGACTTCAACGAGGAATTTATGTTTCTCTTCCTTGTCACTATCTTTCCCAAGCTCTTATGTTAAATTTAGATTGTTTTTCTAATTTTATTTAGGAATATAAGTCTAAGTTGATATGTCCTTATCTAAAAGTTAACAATTATACATTTCACCAAAGTTATTTGGGGAGCATATGACCCTTACCCATCCTTTATGACATTGGACCTCTGCACTCAAGAACTTCATTCATAACCATTCATTAATCAAATATGCTTTGATTAATTAAAATATTTAGAATAATGTTTTCTTAATATTTGGACAATTAGATACCTTTTGTGGTATATAAGAACATTTTGTTTCATATGAAATTGTATATTTTAATTCTAATTAATATATTAGAACTAAGTTGAATTTGTTTTATAAACTAATAAACTTTTATAAAGTTATAAAGTTATTTTCAGCATGGAAAAATACTCTAATGATTATATATTTCTTATTTTCATAAATTTGTTTAGTCATCAATTAATTTTTTTTGGTATCATTTATACTAAAATCATAACTATAATGTCATTTTTTTTAATCTTTATTATGTAATAATTCTCACATATAAATTTGAAAGGATGGTGTAGTTGACTAAGAGATGTGAGTTCAGGAAGTTGATTCTCTTAAAAATAAAATTGACATATAATTCTATTAATTGTATTTTCTTATATACTTTTCTCAATTTTATAATATATATAAATTCACAAAATATCATATTCAAATATCAAAAAAATTATGAAACATAAATCACAATCATCTTGAACCATCATTACAATACAAAATTTTTAACCCAATATAAATTATGAAACATAAATCACAATCATCTTGAAACATCATTACAATATAAATTATGAAACATAAATCACAATCATCTTGAAACATCATTACAATACAAAAATTTTAACCCAATTGCTAGACCCCCCCTGTTATTATCTTTGGAGCCACTATGTGAGAAGTTGTGAAAGGCACTCTCCCCTATCAATAGTCACATAAATGTGCACAAGGTCTAATCAATTAGTATGATAGGGTATTTTTTGGCTCATGCAACATAGACTTGGACGAATGTTAAGCTTGCTATGAGTATGAATGATATGGGGTCAAGAGTAAGGAGGGCCACATTAATGTGTAGCGTAGCACATTATTGTTTGTAGGGTTGCTATCCTTGTCATAAGTAGGACCCCAAACTTTTTGGTGTACTGTGAATATGTAATTTTCCAGGGAAATATTTCACAAGATGTCTTGTGCACAGGGTAGTGGGACAATCATTGGACAACCATCTTAATAAGTTTCATTTTCAATTTTTAAGCAAAATCTATATGTTAACATTTTTTTTTTCATAAATTTGTAAATATGGAAAACATCTTTTGGTAGTTCCATGATTGTTTTTCATCATTGTAATTTATTTATTTATTAATGTATTAAAAAAACACAAAAATAAATGTAGAGATTTTTCTAAATTGCTTAAAAGATAAGATTGATAAATTTGATTATAATAGAAATGAGGAAAATTGTTCATTTTGAACAAAGTAAATATTAATATATATCAAAAATTATGGAGGATAAAGATTAAAAATGTAGTAAGTTGTTTTTAATTATATATTTTTGCTTATAGAATAAGTTGTTTTTAGTTATATAGAATAAGTCCTTTCATAGAAGCATATTAATTTGATTAAATTTTATAATGTTTAATTTTTTTTTACATTTCTTTTAAAATATTAGAGTGTGATATTAGAGTGTGATGTAAGATATGAATTTTTTTTAACTTTTTTCATTTTGACTTTTAAAAGGTTAATAGTTCAAACTCATGTCACTTTTTAATTTTATTCAATGTCTTATTTGATAAATTATTATTTTTAATAAAAACTTTGGGATCAATACATATTATTTATTTTATCTTATTTAAGTCAATTTTAATTTATTAAAAAGATAAAATAGACAAAATATGAGAAATTATTATTACAATGATTAATACTAAAATAAATTAATTTTGCATCTATTAATTTCAAATAATTTTAATATTAACAATAAGAAAATACTTTTTGTTTATAGTTCGAGAGATAAAACTTTCTTTTTTTGTGATGCTTTTGATAGTTAGCTTTTGATTTTAGTTGGTTGCTAGTTGGTTGTTAATTTGGGCACCCTTGTCTTGTTGCTTATTAATATAAAAATAATAAGAGAAACAAAATTTAATAAAGGTTAATAAATAATTATATATTTTCAATCTATTTTATACCTATTTTTAATGCACGGTGAAAATGCTTTTTAATTAGTTTAGCCAATGAACATATAAAATTAAAAAAACTTCAAGTAAAAATTTTAAAATCTACATTTAATTTTTCAGTTAAAAAAATTGTAAAGATGTAATTCATCTTTCCATCTATTAGTTCATGTAAGGAATTGTTAGTATTAAAATTAATAATATAAAGTACATGTCTAATTCAATGCATTTAATTTATTAAATCAAAATTCAAGTCTATTAATGATGACACAAACACTATTATATACATCATAATAGTCATTTTCATAGGAAAATAGTATTTATTTTGTCTCTAACATGATAGCAAAGTGACATAATGGTCTTTTGTTTATATTTTATAGTTTAATTTGAAGTTTTATGATTCACAATTTAAATACTAAAATAAATTTTTGCTCGCAATTTTTTTTAGATCAAATGAATCAAGTAGCTGAATTTTTTAATTCTTATTATTATAATCTAAATTCAAATCCCTAAAATAATATTTAAATTAAAAATATAAATGGTGATTCTGAATCTTTTGATCAAAATATTCACAATTTATTTTTAAAATAAAAATATATATTTTTATATTAAATATTGAGAGACCAAAATAAGGAGAGTTTATACAAAAACGAGCATGGGAGGCAGAGCCTCAACCATCAACTAGAGAGATTATCCGACTGAACATAGACATCCTCCTACCAAAAAAAAGTTATGAGAGAGAGTATATACAGTGATCCATAAAAAACACCTATTGTAAAATCTCATCCTAGTTTTCCAACCATGTTGTCCATCCTTGTGGGCCTTCCATCCACACCACCTTCTTCTGCTCCAGGACCTGGGTAAATATCTTGAGCTTATCGAAGTAGGGGCCTCTGTTGTCCCTGAGTTCCTTGATCAGTTTCTTTAGAGCCTCATCGAATGTCATTTGGTTCTTCGCGATTCTAGCCCATTCAAAGCCATCCTTCATCTCATATATGAACATGGTTGTCCGACCATCCCTGAGGAAACACAACAACTTCTCCCTCTCAACATTCATCAAAAAGCATACCTGCACAACAATTTTATAACGTGTGAGTTTCTTAAAAAACCCAGTAAGAGTCCTATCAGTACCTTGGAATTTTTCCTCATTTCTAAGTTTCCAAATAAACCAAAGTATGAAAGAAGAAAGAATTCGCCAAAACAGGTTAGCATCCTTCTTGAGGCCATGAATGAATCCAGTAATAATATCAAGAGTGCTAACATGTTCAATAATGGAGATTCCAAACATTAGCCAGACCTCTTTAGCAAAAATGCAATAAAAAAAGATGTGCTGCATAGTCTCAGGCTTCCTACATACAGAGCATAGGTCGAAGGCAGCAAAGTTATTCCTAATAGGCAGTCTATCCAACATTAGTTGCCACCTGAGGCATTTGATTTTAGGGGGGATGGGGGACTTCCATAGTTTCTCAAACATTTTCCAGGCAGACGTATTAAGGTCAACATACCAGAGGGAGTTAACATGATCTATCACCGTGGTATCATGAGTGAGCAGTTTGTAAATAGACTTGGCTTTGACCTTGGAGAGGAGGGAGCCATCCTTCCATCAGAATGAGAGGTATCTGTGAGCATCTACATCAGTGTTCCTAGGAAGATCTAGACAAGCACAGGCATTTTTAATCATATTGTAGGTTCTCTTATGTGAGGCGGGGAGGCCAAACTTATTGCTAAGATCCTCCCAGCTGATGAGATTATCATGTTCCAAGATGTCCATGAGATATTTAATGCCCTTATTATACCAACACCTAGCAGAGCATCCTTGGGTTAAAGTAAGGGGTTTAGAGTTATGGTAGAGATTCCACCATATTGACCTTTCCCCATGCAAAGTGTTATTACAATCAATATTAGAGT
Source organism: Cryptomeria japonica (assembly GCF_030272615.1). Classification (NCBI taxonomy): domain Eukaryota; kingdom Viridiplantae; phylum Streptophyta; class Pinopsida; order Cupressales; family Cupressaceae; genus Cryptomeria; species Cryptomeria japonica. Next base: position 26,014,227 of record NC_081408.1, on the reverse strand, counting down.
TGACAATAAGTTTACGCACATGCTCCCAGGCTTTCCAGATGGACTTAAACACCCAAGTGCCTTGAACAGACATAGAGAATCTGCTTGCTATCAGATCACTAAAGGGGAGGGCTTTCCAAGATTTGGCAGACTTGGGGACACCATTTTGTATGTTATTTCTGACAAGAATCTTCTAGGGTTCTTGTCCTTCCAAGGCATGAAGTATCCACTTGGCAGCCAGAGAAATTCCTTGCGTTTTGAGATCCTTAAGTCCCAACCCACCAAGTTTCTTATCTACGTGGCACCAGATCCATTTGACCTCGTGGGCCTTTCTTTTACCCTTACCATCAGACCAAAGGAAGCGCTTGATAGATTTTTGGATCTCATAAATTTGGTAGCTACTGAACATCCATATAGAGGAGTAGTATAAACTATAGGAGGAGAGGATTTTCTGGTAGACTTGGATCCTACCAGCCAAGGATAGAACCCTATTGTCCCATTTATTAAGTTTTTTGTCAATCTTTTCTTTGACCCAAATCCACATGTCTTTGAGAGAGGGAGAGATAGAAAAAGGGATACCAAGGTATCTGACTATTTTATTGGGTCCTCCCCATGAGTATCCAAACTGCTAAAGCCAATCTGGGGGTTCCTCTTTCCACCCAAGCATAATAGATTTGGAATTGGAGATACGAGCACCAGAGGATTTGCCAAAGGTTGCAAGTTTTTGATTGAGGGAGTCAATGTTATGCCTAGAGAGCTCTAGGAAGAGCGCGGTGTCATCAACAAACTATATGTTGAGCAATTCAGAGTCATCCGACATCTTAATGCCATGAACTTTAGGGGATATAGTATCATCTCTTAGGAGGTAAAAGAGGGCATTCGAGGCAATGACAAACAGAGCAGGGGCAAGGGGGCAGCCCTGTCTAATGGATCTAGAAAGAGGAATAGGCTGGGAGAGTGACCCATTAACTTCAACAAGGGTGGAGGCATCTTTGAGGAGAATTTGAACATATTTACAAAACTCGCTAGGGAAACCAAAGGCTCTAAGCATCATGAGGATGAAGTCCCATTCCACCATGTCATAGGCTTTCTCAAAGTCCACAAGGAACATGGTAGTATCTTGATTTGAGGTCTTGGCCCATTCCATAGATTCCCAGCTAGTGACAAGGTTCTCCAAGATATACTTACCTTTAATGAATCCTGTTTGGGTAGAGCAGATGAACTTGGGAAGGATTTTCTCAAGGCGAGAGGCTAGGGCTTTGGCCAAGATTTTATAGGAAACGTTAAGGAGGGTAATTGGCCTCCAGTTTTTTATGAGGGCTTTGTCCCCATCTTTTGGGATAAGTTTAACAATGCCCCTATTGATGGACTCCCCAAGGGTGCCATTATCAAATGCTTCGGTGTATATGTCATATAGGTCTTTGGTGACCCACTCAACATTGGTTTTGTAAAACTCAATAGAAAGTCCATCAAGGCCTGGGGCCTTATCATCCTTGAGGGCTTTAATGGCATCAACAATTTTTGTCATAGAGATTTTGGTCTCGAGAGGGAGAGCTTCAATCTTGGAGATTCTTTTTGGGATAATGTTACTGCACCTATTTCAAGCATCTTTTGAGGCTTCACTATCCTTCGAGGTAAAGAGGGTCTTATAAAACATTTCAAAAGCATCTTTGATCTCATTGATGTTCAGGAGTTCCTTATCCTCAAATATGATTCTATCAATTTTTTCTCTATTTTGTTTTTGTTTAAAGAGATTGAAGAAGACTTTAGAGCCTTTGTCTCCAAATTTGAGCCAATGATTAGGGGCTCTGATGAAGGCACCCCTGATTTTGACCTGTTGATGTTTCCTAAGAATGTCTCTAGCCTGAGAGACCCATTCCGCCAGGACAAAGAAGGAAGGATGTAATTGTATTTCATGCTCTAAGGAGTGGAGCTGATTAGTGAGAGTTTTTTCCAAAAACCTGAGATCCTTGGCTTTCTTCTGGCCAATAGTTTGGAATATTTTCTGCCAAGAGGAGACATTTCTATTCCATCTGAGGGTGTGGGATTGGGGATGTTGAGAGTGCATGTTAAAGAGTCTAACCATTTTAATGGTAGTTAGGGCATCCTTGTCGTTTAGCAGGGAGGTATTTAGGATAAACTTCTTATTGAAAGGAATGTTGTTAGGGATTGAGTTCCTAGTATTGATGACAATAATGATAGGGAAATGGTCGGATAAGGTCACTGGCAAAACAACCATCGAGTTCCCCAAGTGGTTAGGGGAGAAGGAGAAGAAATCTTTATTAACATAGAACCTGTCTAATCTGGAGTAGATTCGGCTGGGGCCTTGTTGAATTGCACCAAGTGTACCATAGGGCAGAGGATTCAGATTTGCTGCCCTTAAGGGGGTCAAATAACTGCACGTGTTGTTTAAACCTATCCCAATGAGGTTTCTCTTGGCACTTCCATTCGAAAGGGATACCCTCGGCCTTATCATCTTGGTTTTCAATCATGTTAAAGTCTCCAGCAAGACGCAGGGGATACTCGAAAGGGCTGCCAGCTAATTCCAGAGGGACACTCTTTCCCTATGATCATTAGGTGCATATATAGAACATACTCCAAAATAGGAGCCTCTAATATCCAAGGAGGCCTAGGCCACTCTGTTACATGGGGAGACACCCCTTTCCCTAATGTGATTCACCCACTTAGGGTTAATGAGGAGACCGACTCCACCCTTTCCCTTAGGATGATTGGTGCATATTTTGATCACATCTCTCCAAATAAAATCAAGCGCAGTTTCAAGGGAGAACTCAATGGATTTAAGCTCTCGAAGCATCAAAAAGTCTAGATGTTTATGACAATTCATAAACCTTTTAATAAAAAACTTCCTATCAGGTGACTCCAAGCCTCTTTGATTCCATGAGATGTATTTCATGAGAAAAGGGGAATTAAGAGGGATTGTTTGGGAGACCATTTTGATTTCCATACTTTTTCTTATTCTTGGAACCAACATGTCTGCCTTTCTTTCTGGCCATGGAGGATCCTTTCATGAGGTCATCATCTTCCTCACTAAGCTCAGTTAGCTCATTTTTACCATCTACAGTTTCTACAATGTTCAACCTAGGCACTTGGGAGCCTGGAAAGCCAAGGAGCATTGAGCTAGACTTAATGTCTTCTAGACCCTTATTAGCATAGATAACTTCAATAAAATGGTTGTCCTCTATTTCATTTAGCATAGATGCTGTCGTGAGGTTGGAGGTGTTAACATCAGGGGCAACCTCTGCAAATAATGTGAATTCAGATCGTTTGGGGGCCCCAGACCTGAGCATCATTTTCGTAGGATTATCACTCATGCTAGCATCACCAACACCGCGATCAGACTTCTCTAAATTTTTAACCATATTTTTAACCAAGGAGATGGTCGGAGTTTGTGAAGCATTTATTATGTCATCATTCATCGCAATGGGGTATTTGCTTGTTGTTGTCAACTAATTGGCAATTTGATCACCAGCTCAGATTTGATTCAAGGCGAGTTGTTGGGCATTCTTTCGTCTTCGCTTTCTTGATTTGACTGTTTGAAAACAGTCAGAAGGAAAACTCTCAGAATTTTTGGTGGGAACGGAGGCAGGTTTGAGGGGTTCGGTAGTGGAGTCAATATTCATTAGATTTATATCAACAGGGATGAAGCCAGGAGTAGAGCTTAAGGTGGGATCATCTTTAGGGTTAGTATTGTTTCCAGTAGAATGAGGGTTGCTTGGGTTTGGGATCAACTCCTTATCGGTGCTAGGGTTTTCAGATGCTCTTGCTAGGTTAGTGTTATTCTTTTGCTTCCCGCGGTTAATGATTGGGCAGTTCTTCCAAAGATGCCCTTCTTTTTTGCACAAAAAACAGGCATTTAGTCCTCCAAGTATTTCAACATGGCAAACACATGTTTCCTCACCGATGTTAAGGTTTAGAAGTCGTGGGATGTCGACCCTAGGTTTGATGGAGATAAGTATTCTTGCATCAAGGTTAAGGACTAAACGCGTTGTTTCATCAACCCGAATTATTCTCCCAAATGTTTCCAATACCTAGGGAAGAAAACACCAGAGGAAGGGAGGGACATCCTTAAGAATGACCCATCTAGGGCTTGATAGTGCAAGAACTTCCTCATTGGCGACCTCTGAAGACCAGGCTAGGGCACGAAAGGAGGTGTTCCGGACAGTCCAGTATTGTCATTTAAGGATTTCAACCTGGGATTCATGATTATTAAAAAAGATAATATAAAGACCTTTTTGGACTTGCCTACAGAATGAAATCTTAAGCCATAATTTCAAATTCTAGAGATTATGAAACCAATCATCTAGGAATTTCCTAGGCGAGCATTTCTCAATATTAACACAAGCAAAGAAAATGGCAGTATCGCTTAACCTAGATTTTTTGGAAATAATTTCTTTCAACATCTCATTGTTTGGCGAAATGCAGAAAGAATTCAAGGGCTTGGTAGGGCTCTTACCTTCCTCACCGGGTCGTTCGCCTCTAAGAGTCTTAAAAAATCTTGCACTAGGGTGGACTCCATGAGCAGATGGAGCAACGGTTTCGGCAAAGGTTTTTTTTTGGTTGGAATGGACCTAATCGGTAGGGCTAGAGGAATTAAAGGTGCCACCATTCGACTCTGTTTCCATTGGAGGCCACAGATGGGTCGCACGAGTGACCAAGGAGGTGCAATTAAGGGTTAGGTTGAGATGCGGATCGAGTACATTCGAATACCAGACAAAATTAAATCAAAGTAAATGCAGATTAATATATGAGTAAAGAAGAACATTAAATGAAGAGTATAAGGAAGAATTATCTGCAAACCACGTGGAGGAGGGAGTCCTCCTCCAAAACCACCGAGTGTTCACACACCTCAATCCAGATTTGACGATCTGCTATCAGCAATTTGCATTTTTTGCCCTTCACGCATTCGCCATTCACGCCAAATTTTCACCCCTTTTGCTGGAAGGCTGAGAGAGGCGGCTACTGGGAAACTGGCGGTGGAATGTACAGGCAAAAGAGTTCTGTTTGTGGAAGCAGATGCAGATGTTACTCTAGATGAAGTTGGAGATATTCAGCCACCGATTCCTGGATTTGATGAACTGCTACACAACATTCACAACCCTCTGACTCTCATTAACTCTCCCCTTCTTCTCAATCAGGTCTGTAAATCTAAGGTTTTAATCAGATTTCTATTTTTGTGCCATGGCGAGTAGATTGATCCTTTTTGAAGAAACACCTTCTGGTGGCCTCTGGTATATGCGATATCTTCTTCCAAGCTTGCGTTCCCAAGCATAATCTACAATGATTTTCCCTTGTTATCGCTGCTTGACACCAAGTTGTCCTTTGACCAAACTGGGTGCTACTGGATAATTAATCCCGATAAGCAGTCCTTCCAGTTACCTGCTATAAAGATTTAAACCTGCTTGAACTCTATAGCTCCTCTTTTCATGACAATCACCTCCTTGGCTCTAGTCGCCTTAATCTTTATTTGATTGTGATAAATTCTAGCTCGGCCCTGTCGACCCCATCAGAGAAAGAAGCCCTATTAAACAAAGCGCCTGGTCTCAGAGCTCTGTTCGCCCCCCTTGGAACTCTATTCTATAGAATTCCATGGTTGATATACAATGACTATTTACGCTGCACAAGAAACAATATAACTGTTAAACCAACTTCCCTAACCCTCTGTCCTCGCTCTGTCCTCACTCTGCATATACAAAAATCATATTCACTTCAAATAAAAATATTAAAAAAATGTATTCTTTTATATATAAAAATAATTTAATTTATCTTTATTATTTGAAATAAATGTAATCATAAATTTTTAAAAAAAGAATAAAATATAGAAAACATCTTAATTCTTTTTAATTTATGTTGAATGTAAACAATAAGTAGTATACACAATCATATTTATTAAAATAAGATGATATCAATGTATTTTATAATTAATAGTATTTATCAATAGATTTTTTATTATATTAAGTTAAAATATAATATAATGGATAAATGGATTTAAGAATTCAATAAATTTTAAGATTATGTTTAATATTTTTATCATTTGATGAAATGAAAATATCTAGTAAAATTGATAGTAAAATTATAATTTTGAATGTTATTAAAATTAGTATAAATATAATAAATATATTTATTTTGATTGACTTATAGATTGATGCACATAACTCAATGCATATGATGTTGGCATTGTGTTGTCATTGATGTCAACTGGTATAGCATGGCAACCGGTATGAGAGATTGATGTGTATTGTTGTCAACCGGAAATGGTGTCATTGATGTCAACTAGTATAGCAGGTTACCGATATAGCTTGTCACCGGTAAGGAAGAGAATGTCAACCTGCATTTTGATCATTGGAGTCATCGGAACACAAGTTAGTGTTGTCTTGTGTTGAAGACAAGTAGTGGAGACCAGTATGGTATGACAACCAGTATGTGATATGTTGGCCTTGAGTGCATTTTAACCAACCGACAAGCATATGACCAATAAGAAAACTAGGCGAGCTAATGAAGAAGTGCAAAACCTTGATGCATTTGTATGTCAATCTGCATGACTCCCACCAGATGAAGATGATATCATAGGTTGATGATATGACTGATAGTGAGTGTGTCCAACCATATCATATGTGCCTGATTGAAGATGTATATGCTCAATGTCAGCTAAAGAATATTGGTGCTATGTCAGAAGCAGATGACAAGGATCCTCTCCCACCGGTAAGTGATAATGCTCTGGGATAAGTCAGAGATATTAAAGGCAGGTGATTGAATGCTCACACCGGATCAACTGGTGAAACATAAGGATGCCTTAGGTGCATGAAATCAGAGATGTGCACCGAATCAGCAAGAGTTGGCATGTTGTACCACCAAGACATAAAAGGAAGAGTAAAGAAGTGATGGGTTTGTCACTTTGACAAACTAGTTGAGATGATGTACGGGCTGATGAAGAAGAGGGCAAGATTGAGTAGCTGCAAATAGAGAGTGCAGTCAGAATGTAGATGTAGACAAATGGAAACAGATGAAGGTTGATGGCATGGTGTCATCAAGGTACCTACCGGTAAGTATGTGAACCGGTAAGAGAGGAAAGAGGCTAAGTGATGTGCTCCTACCTAATGAAGATGAGCATGTGGTGGATTGATATGTTTGGTGACTGGCAAAGGTGTTCCACCGACAGAGCTGCCAAGTGCAGGCTTGAAGGTTGACCGGATAGGCTATAACTGGTAGGGTTAGGGAACTAGTAGATGAAGCACCGGTATTGTGTGTTGGTCGGTGACAGAGTCCAAACCAACATGGTGAATAAGCCAAGGTGCATGCCGATAGAGATGCCATGTGGAGTCCAAGTGTCATACAAATGGACCGTACATTATTGGTGAGGTAGGTGGTGATTGGTCGACATTAATATTGATGGCGTAAATCACGGGTTGAGAACAAAAGGGTGTAGCTCGAGACAGATCAGAGCTCAGAGATCTAATTTGGTGGCTTCATGATCGATGCAGAGTGTTTAGGTGTTGATCAGGGTAGGTTAAGCTAACCATATGATCACTTCATGGTGATTGACAAGTGCAGACTGAATAAGAGGTTGGGCTTGCTAAATATAGCAACTGTGTTTGGAAGCAACGTGATTGGTGGAGTTGAGTGATCCTTTGCTGGTGGTCGATCTCTAGAAAGAGATCTGATTAGATTTGGTTTGCCTTGAGGTCGATGAAGGAACCCTAGCGTGCCAGAATTTTGAATGTTGTTTTGGCAAGAATGCACAGTATAAATATGTAGATCGAAGACCAGATCTGTTGTTGTTGCATGAGAGTGTGACGTCAGTGAAGTGAGTAAAATCAGAGAGCCAACCTGTAAGAGACTTCATCAAAGATCACAGAGACTGAGTGTTGGAGGTGCAATCGGTGAGAGGGTTTGGTAGAGGTAGAACCGACAAGGTCAGAGTAACCGGTAAACTGCAAAGTGAGTTGCAGTGGTGTAAACTGGTAGTGCTAGAACCTGCAAAAAGGCAGAAAAGTAGTTGCAGTGCAGTGTGAGCGGTTGAGAAAATTCAACAAGCCAGAAAATAATGTAGAGTTAAACTGAAAAGCAAGAGAACCGATAGTGATCAGAGATCAGAGTACCAACAGAGAAGAGGTAGAGGCTGAACCGGTAAGGTTGCAACAAAGAGTGAAGGAGAGGAGGATCTGAGTGAGAAGAGAACTGATAGAGAGTAGAGCAGAGGAAGATCAATTGAGAAGAGTAGAAATGGAAGAAAGATCTTGCAGAGGTTACATAACGCATTTGTAACTAGGTATTAACTTTTGTATTTGATATATGACATTGTAATCATTGAGTTGGAGCTCGGTGTAGGGGTTGGTGCTCCTTGGGTTGGTGCCCTAAATCAGGGGTCGGTGCTCCTTCGGTTGGTGCCCTAAAGTAGGGGTGGTTCCCCTTGGGTTGGTGCCCTAAATGTTGTAACCAATGTTTTATTGTGAGGTTGGATTGGAGTAGTAGACTCCAACAACATTTCTCACCGAGGTTTTTTCCCATGTTGGGTTTTCCTCATACATCTGATGTTATGTGATGCTCCTATTGTGCGTGATTTCATCTTGATGTCTTCCCCTATCTCACCGGTATGTCCACCTTGTGTTAGAAATGCTAACTGATACACACTTTTTAGGACAAAAGGGTTAAGTTTGGAAACCACTGATCACCCCCCCTCTCAGTGCCATCTTGTGTTCAAAACTTGGTATTAGAGCCTAGGTTCTCGGTTGATAAGCTTTCTCTAGCTTGGGTAGATTATGGTATTAGAACACAATGGTCTATTTAGTGTCACCCCCTACTCCAGTGTTTGATGGATCAAACTTTTCTATTTGGAGTTGTAGGATGGAAGTTTACATGTCCTCTCTTGGGTATGATGTATCGATGTCAGTTGTTAATGGTCCCTCTAGACCGATCAGTCCTCCCACCAGTCCTAAAGCAGAAAGAAGAAACAAATACAATGTTGAATCTATGAATTCTATACTCAGTGGGTTATCCGGTGATGTTTCCTCATAGGTGGATAAATGCAGATCAGTAAAGAGCTTGTGGGATCGACTAAAGAATCTCTATGGAAATGAGCCAACCACTGTAGAACCGGTTTGTGAGAGAAAGAAAAGAAATGAATCACATAGGTCTGCAGATGAGGGTAGTTTAGTCAGCAGTAGTAGAAATGATGAAGAGGAAACTCACCTCTTCACGGCTCAAGAGACACACATTTGGATGTGATCATACAGATCAATCCTACTGGCAAGATGTGTTTGGGAGTGATAGTGAAGGTGATGAAGAAGATGAAGTCGAGGTAGAAATTGAAGGAGAACTAGTGAGTGCTCTTGATGAACTGAGTAGAGTAAGAAATGAATACAAGTTGTTCAAGAATGCTGCTATTGTGGAACAAGACCGGTTGATCAAATGTGTTGGTGCAAATAATTATTCATCTTGGATATTATTACACCTTACTTAAGTTTACTTAGGAAATGCATTTCATAGTAGTTTGGGTATGAGACATGAGTGTTTGTGCTACATTGGGATAGTGTGTGTAGGAGAATTTCCACCTTTTATGGTGTTGATCTTGTTACTACTATATCATATCCACTTATTGTGGAGTGATAATTCCACCTTCAGTGGGTGATCCACCTCATGTGGAATATTTTATTGTTTCTCCTACCTACCACACCTATTTCCTACCTACTCTTGTTTCTTATTGAGCCACATGTCATGTTTGTGTGCTCACATATCCATATAGCCTTGCCTATATATGCAGGCTCATATTCATTATATGTAACAACTATTGATCATTTATCTATTGATGAGAATACAGTTTATTCTTGTCCTATATTTTGTCTCTATTTTGTACTTTTCATTAAGCTTTGGATCTTGGCAAAATCTCACATGATATCAGAGCCTTTAGAGCGTCATTGATTCATCTTTGAGAGGCAGATCTAAGGAGCAACATCTTTTGGAGGCATCCTAGACCAGATCCGGCCTTGCCATTGCGTCCAGGTGGGCGTTTCCATGAATTTTGAGTATAAATTCGGCCTATTTTGGTGAAAGTCAAATTTCGGGTTTGGAGGAAAAAATTTGCCCAATTTGAGAGGTACAGTATGGATTTCGAATTTAAAAAAAATATATATATATTTCATTATTCCGCAGAAAAAAAAATTTGGAAAAGTAATTTTTTAATTTTTTTTTTTTGAAAAAAGAGTAAGAGATTTTTTTCAAAAAAAAACAAAAATCAATTTTTTTTTTGTTGGGGAGTTCCCTCGTCGACCTCTATACTCTGCAGGTACCTGTCGCTATCGTACCCTGCAACCCCCACCGTGCTCTGTGATTCCTCTGTCGCTACTCCCTTTTCGGCGGTCCCAGGCACCACTCACTGGCGAACTCTGTGATTCTTGCTGTTGGCCTCCCTCCTAGTCCCCCGGCTGCCGACTTCCACCTTCCGGCCCCCCGGTCTTCTTCTGACAATCTCTTCTAGATCCTGTCGGCCTCGGGCTCTTGATGGCTCCTCCTAGCACCAGCACTGACCCCTCCCACCGGCACCTCCGCCTGTCGACACCAACCTCTACACTGCCGATAGCCACCTCCGACGTCAGCCGACCACCTGTCGGGCCCCTCCGCCACGCAGACCCCGAGCTGCCACGCAACCACACGGACCCTGCTGCTTGTAGCCCCTGCCATGCCATTCCACCTACACCATGTCAATAGCCACGTCGTTCACCCTATCAGTTGACACATCAACATTACATCTGACACGTGTCGATCTCCAATTTGGCCATGTCATCCGTCCGTACTGTATGAATGTGACGCAGGCAAGGAGGTGAAGTTTTTGTGATGGCTAGATGATCATCAAATTTACACTCGTAGTTTTCTGACGTCATCATTTAAAAAAAAATTGCAGGCCCCCTCCATTGAGCTTTTTGATTTTGCAGTTCAACTTCAAATGGCCATATCTTGCTCATTTTTGCTCCTTTTTTGGTGCAATTTTTTTTTAAATGTGCTATAATTTTGTGTATGTTCTCGTGGTGGAATTATTTTATAATTTTGATGGACATAGTTTTCATGAATCTCAGTTTTTGGTGAGTGTACCTGTCCAATCCCCTTTTTTGCAACTTCCGAGACTCCGTTTGGGCTCATACGAACTCCTTTTTAGGTGTTGTTTTTTTTAAAGTGCATAATTTGTCATCTTATATCATAATATACTATCAATTTGTAGCAATTTTTGGTAAAAATTGTACTTTCAACATATGGTCTTTTTTGGCCAATTTGGCACTTGTATTGCATAGATCTATCTTGTTGGTATTTTGCATTGTAGTTCTCAGCCTATTGGGGCAATTGTAAAATAAAATCAGAAGTCCACCTTTCCATTGTTTGCAAGTGGCCTATTGTACACGAACTACATATAAAGTGTCAAAATCGTCATTTTGGGTGAGGTACTTTGATTGATTGAATTTGGGGGGGTGTCTCTTGTGCTTTTGTGCTCTTGTGTTCCTTCCTTTTTTATGCTATGGGTTCTCCTAAGTCTCCTCTCTTAACTCCTCATAATTATGCTACTTGGAAAATTGATGCATGGAGTAAACTTACGGAAAAAGGACTAACTCATTACATTGATGGAACTATTGTTGCTCCCACTGATCCTAAGGTTGATCCTGTTGGTCACTTGGATTGGCTCACTAAAAATATCATGGCAATTGGTATCTTAAGAAAGTATGTATCAAAGGATCTCATTTTTCATATTGAGAAATATACTCTAATCAAGGATGCTTGGCAAAAGTTTCTTGAGCCTTATGTTTCACCTCCTCCTATTGATATCACATCACCTATTGCACCTGATGATGCGGATAGTGCGATAGTTTTGCCTTCATGTAATTCAGTGCAGCAAGTTATATCTTGTCTTCTAGTTTCAGTTTCATGGGATGCCTACTTGACAGACATTGCAGGTTTGTTTGTGGAATCCTACATTGCAGATTTGGGAGACTTCATTGATAATATTCATCTTCTCTTTGATGAAGATGACCCTTCTTTGATTGTTGTGAGGGAACACTCTAACCCTCTTGTTCATTCTCTACATGATCATTCTTTCGAGGTTGACATGATTGTGAATTCTTATGTACAATAGTTGGAGGAGGTCTCTTTATGTTTAGAGGAGACATGTGAGTCTTTGGGACATGTTCTACATTCATCTCCACTAGATCTTGGAGTGCCTTTTTCAGTAGTATGGAGTAGTTTAGCACCTTTGGAATGGGTATCTTTCATCTTCGACATGGGGACACTGGAGCAGTTTTCAGAGATTTCATTCATCATGAGTTTTTTTCATACATCTTCCCTTCATGATTGGGGAGACTTCATGGATACACCTTTGGTTTTGTGTCTTCCTAAGGGGAGGAATGTTGTTCGACATTCATGGAGCAGTTTCTTCATACATCATAGAGCTTCTATCATTGGTACAGATTCCACATTGAGGGGGAGCTTCCTAGCTTCTCTTCTTCTCTCCTATGGGGGGACTTTTTCCTCACATGGGGTTTTGTTCCTCACATATTTATATGAAAATTCTATTGTATAGCTTTCATCTCTCTTTTGGGGAAGGGTTTTTTCCCATTGGGTTTTTCTGTCTTTCCCCACTTTGTGAGAGATTTCATTGCATTGGTTTGCATGCATTTGCATTTGTACATGGATACCTAACATGGCCTCATAGTCGGGACCCATCTTGCATTGCTTGGTTGCATTGTAGACTTAAGTGCATTCCCCTAAGTTGCACTTAAGGGGGGGTGTTGGTGTAAATAATTATTCATCTTGGATATTATTACACCTTACTTAAGTTTACTTAGGAAATGCATTTCATAGTAGTTTGGGTATGAGATATTTGGGTGTTTGAGCCACATTGGGATAGTGTGTGTAGGAGAATTTCCACCTTTTATGGTGTTGATCTTGTTACTACTCTATCATATCCACTTATTGTGGAATGATAATTCCACCTTTGATGGGTGATCCACCTCATGTAGAATATTTGATTGTTTCTCCTACCTACCACACTTATTTCCTACCTACCCTTGTTTCTTATTGAGCCAAATGTCATGTTTGTGTGCCCACATATTGATGCAGAGTCCTGGTATAGGTATAGGATAGGTTCCCTTAATCCAAGAACACACCAAGGACCCTAGCAATCACACAACACTCCTAGGGGTTAAGGAATATCAGTTTGACAAGTCCCACATCCCTTTCTTCCAAACAAAAGACTATCGGTACAAGGTCTCTTTCATTGACTGGTATAAGGACCCTATGGTCAATAATGGTTTGGTCCCTTTTGCAATGCAACAATGGCTATTTAAAATTTGATTTGAAGTCCCCTAGGTTAGGGAGACCTCCTTCACTCATTGAATTCAGGTTCCCTCTACCGGTTTGGGTAATTGTTTCAACAAGACCTACAAAACCTAGTAGCCTTGCCATACTGGTTTTCCACACTTAACTCTTTATTTCTCCAAAATACCAGACGAAAAATCCTGGATTTTGATACCCTTTTGGGATTTACAAAACATATCTTGAGGGTTCTTATCGGTAGGGAACACAAGAATCCAAACCCTACTTTGGTTAGGAGACTGGTATAGCCCAATTAGGCCTATTTTACAAAGGAGTGTGTGGACATAGAACTTAACTCACCAAAAAAACTCAAGGAATAATCTTAAGCCATTGAAAATACACCAATTCATAAGTCTTAGGCTATGATCAGACCTTTAACCCCTGATGTGAGACCTGTTTACTTACACTTGCATGGTGGACACATGGAGTTGCCCACCTTAATGCATCAAACCCGTGCCTCCAACTGTCCTAACCTAAAAAAGTCCTTCAAAGTCCTAAAATAAATTGGCCATACTTTCATCCCCTCCAAATCCATGAACCACCAAGGAAGGATCAGCAAGATGAGGCCATTTCTTTGTAAAACCCTAGGTAAAACTGTCAAGTCTAGACTACTTCCAAAAAATTGCCAGTTTCTCCCTTGTCTTAGCGAATTAGGACCTTAGAATTAATGCATTTGAAAGGTGACTAGCCACTCTAACACATTCCACTAGTTTCCTAATTCCAAAATGATCGTATAGTATGGTACACCATGTAGAATAACAGAAATGCAAGAAATTCTCAGAAATATATTACTTCAATGATGCCAAAAGTTTGCAAAGTCATTCTCTCCTCCCAATGATGATTTGGGATGACATTTTATACCTTCCTCAATGGTTATCAACCACATTTTGAACTAAGGTGATCGTTGGAAGGAAGTTGCTATTTGCAACCAAAAGTTTGTCATTAAAAGTTGTCAAGTTTGAGCAACTTTTGACATATGTTAAATCCGCCTACCTAGAGGTGCTTCAACATGTCCTAAACCTTCCTAAGAAATCTCCAACACATAAAAACCTAGAAAAATACTCAACCAAATACCCCCAAGCCTATATGCTCATGGTGGCTTATCAATTTGCCAAATCCATGTCATTGGGTAACAAGGTGGGGTTTATTACAAACAAATCAAACATAAAACAAACAAGACTACCACATTATATAGATTGAAAGATCACATTATCATGTGTGTCCTTTAACCTATATTTCTCTTATCATCTTAGTCAGGAGGTTATCCTGCACTATACTCCTGGGGTGAATGAATCTCAAGTCCACTTGAGATGAGGTCATGTAATGTAGTGCCATGCTTCTTGATCTGATCTTCATCCAACCAAATAGCTTTAGAGTCTAGTTTTCCTTTCCATTTGACCAAGTATTGCTTGTACTCATTGTTCCTGGTCTTCTTTACAATCTTGGTGTCCAAGACTTTTTCAAGTTTAGGTGGCTCATGTTTGGGAAAATCTATATTTGCTGCTTCTTCTAGAACCTATTGTGGGTTACCTGCATTAGAGTCACCTTTAAAAGGAGTTAGATCACAAACATTAAAAACATGAGATATGCCATGGTTTGATGGTAATTGAATTTCATAAGCATTGGTGCCAAACTTCTTCAAGATTTAACATGGTCCTACTTTACTCTGCATGAGCTTTGTGTGTCTTCCCTTGGGTAACCTTTCCTTCTTCAAATTTGCCCAAACCAAATCTCCAACTTGAAACTATACCTCTCTCCTTTTCTGATCTGCATGTTTTTTGTATTTCTTGATGACCTTTGAATTTGTATTTTGACCTGCTCATGAACTTCCTTTTTGGCCTCAACAAACCTCTCACCATTTGCACTTATGGGATTCGTATGGGGTAGTTTTCTCAACTCCAATTCCCCTCTTGGATGTAACCCATACACAAACTGAAATGGCGACTTCTTTGTGCTTCTATTTACAATGTCATTGTAGGCAAACTCAGCTTGAGGTAAGATTGAATCCCACTTTTCACCATGCTGCCTTGTAAGACATCTCAACAAATTCCCTAATGACCGATTTACTACTTTCATTTGCCCATCTATTTGTGGATGATAGGCTGATGAGAAGGATAGATTGGTGCCAAGTTTCCTCCACAGAGTTCTTAAAAAATGGCCAACAAATTTGACATCCCTATCAGACACTATGTTCAATGGAAGTCCATGAATCCTTGCTACTTCTCTGAAAAAAAATCTACTATATAAGATGCATCACTCATGGACTTACATGGCAAGAAATGTGCAATTTTACTAAACCTATCCACTATCACAAATACACTGTCAAACCCCTTTTGGGTCCTAGGTAAACCCATTACAAAGTCCATTGACACACTTTCCCAAGGTCTTGAGGGAATGGGTAAGGGTTGATAGAGACCAGCATTGGTACTTCTTCATTTTGCCTTTTGGCAAATGGTGCATGTATCTACAAACTTTCTTACATCAACCTATAATTTGGGCCAAAAGTAGTGCCTTCTTACTGATTCAAGTGTTTTGTCCAAGAAAAAATGACCTGCCATAGCTCCACTATGCTTTTCCTTGATGATATTAGTCCTCATTGAGCACTTTGGCATGCACAATTGCCCACCTTTGAAAAGAAGTCCATCTTGGATCAAAAAATCAGAAAAATCCACATGATACCTTTCACCAAATTCAGTACATGCCTTGCAAATCTCCTTAAATTCCTCATCTGCAACATACATATCTTTCATTGCATCAATCCCAATGCTTTCTAATTGGATTTTGGATATGGGTAGCACTCTCCTACTTAGTGCATCAGCCACTTTGTTGACTATTCCTTTCTTGTGTTTTATGGAAAAGGTATAGGTTTGTAGGGATTCTACCCACTTCATATGCCCATGGCTTAGCTTTTCTTGGCTATTAATGAAACTCAAGGCTTGGTTGTCAGTATAGACCACAAATTCCTTTGGTAGAAGATAGTGTCTCCATTTTTTCAATGCCTGAACTAGTGCATACATTTCTAGGTCATAAGAAGAATATTTTCTCTTTGCCTCATTGAGTTTTTCACTAAAGAATGCTATAGGTTTGTCTTCTTGGCTTATGACTGCTCCTATGGCCACATGACTAGCATCACATTCAATATGAAACACTTTGTTAAAATCAGGTAAAGAAAGTATCAATTGTTGAGCTACCTTTTTCTTGAGAGTTTCAAATGCCTCATCCGCCTCCTTTGTCCAAGAAAACCTGCACTTTTGACCATCTTTTATGGTTTCCCACATTGGAGCACATATTTGACTGAAACCTCGTATGAAATTTTTATAAAATGTGGCTAATCCATGGAAACTTCTAACTTCACCAATAGTCTTAGGAGTAGGCCAAGAAATAATTGCATTTACCTTACCCTGATCCATCTTCAAGTGACCTTTGGAGATCACAAATCCTAGGTAGATGAGCTCTTCCTGCATGAACAAACACTTCTCCATATTGATCATCAATTCCTCTTCACTCAACCTTTTCAAAACCATGTCTAGATGCCTCAAGTGTTCTTCCTTTGTCCTGCTAAATACTAGGATGTCATCCAAATACACTATTGCAAAATTCCCTATGAATTATTTCAAAACTTCATTCATGAGTCTCATGAATGTACTTGGGGCATTAGACAAACCAAATGGCATAACCTTCCATTCATACAACCCTTCATTTATTTTGAAGGTTGTTTTCCACTCATCACCAGAGCTAATCCTAATTTGGTGGTATCCACTCTTCAAATCAATTTTAGAAAAATATTTTGCACCCCCCAAACAATCAAGCAAATCTTCTATCCTAGGCATTGGAAATCTATACCTTATGGTGATTTTGTTGAGATCTCTTGAGTCGGTGCAAAGCCTCCATGTTCCATCCTTTTTGGGTGACAAAACTGTAGATACTGCACATGGGCTAAGACTCTTTCCAATCAAATAAGAGTATAGCAACTCTTGAATCTGCCTTGTCATCTCCTCATTTTGTTGTGGTGTGAGTTTGTATGTAGCCTTGTTAGGCAATGTAGCCCCTGGGATCAGGTCAATGTAGTGACTAATCTCTCTCATTGGCGGAAAACTCCTTGGTACTCCATCTGCAACTACACCTTGGTATCTACCAATGATCTCCTTCACTTCCGCACTAAGATCCTTGTTTTTTCCTTCTGCTCTGTCATCTACAACAGGCTTCTCCTTTGAGGTTGGTATTGGAAGCAATGCAAAGCATATTCCTTCTTCCATCTTTATCTCCATGAGGAATGGTTTTCCCTCATTATTTTCAGTTAGGGGTAATAGCTCTATGACGTTGCTCTCCTGTCTCTGGATAACCATATGAATCAAGTTTACCACTACCTTGGCAATTTGATTCTTGAGTTAGATTGGCTCTCCTTTCTCCTTGGGAACTAGACCCCATCTTCTTCGGGCATTTGCTAGCAATGTGTCTCTCTTGGTTGTAGTTAAAACAATTTATTGGTCCTGCTCCTCTTCCTGATGACCTACCTCTAAAATTTGGCCTTCTACCTCTGAAGTTGCCTTTGTTGTTGTTGTCATTCCTTGAGGAGTCTTGACTTCTCTCTCCTTCAAATTCAAAATTTGATCTTCCTCTGAAGTTTCTCCTTCCTCTTGGTTGCTTACCCCTTCCTCTACTACTTTTCTCTTGTCTTCTTTTGAGCTTCTCCTCTACCTTTAATGCTAATTGATAGCATTTATGAACAATGTTAGGGCACAAGAGGATCAACTCTTCTTGTATGTTCTACCTTAGACCATTTAGATACCTTGCCACTCTTTCATTTTCATCTTCAACCTTCTTAGACTTTATCCTCAATTTCTGAAATTCTTCAGTATAGGCACACACATCCATCTAATTCTGTCTGAGATTTTGCTTTCTCCTATGTAATTGGACTTCACAGTCCTCAAGTACATATACTCCCTTAATATTTGCAGTCATCTTCTTCCAAGAGGTGATCATTCCTCTTCCCTCTTTCACTCTTTCTCCTTGCACAAAATTCCACCATGTCAAGGCTGCTCCTTGCATTTTTGACTTGGCAATCTTCATCTTTTGGTTGTTAGCAATGTCTTCACATTCAAAAAATATGTTCAAGGACTCTATCCAATCCATCACTCCATTGACATCCATCTTCCCATTGAAAATAGGAAGGTTTGATTTCTGGTCCATGGTTCTCCTCTCCACAGACTTCAAGGCATTGACCAGTTACCTATGCTCTGTAGAAACTTCCTCTTCTTCTTGCCCTTGTAGGTTTTCCTCTTCTCCTCCCACTTCCTCCGAGCCATTAGGTCCTCCTCTCTCTAGTCTGCCTTCCAAGTTCTCATTCAACCTTCTAATCTGATCATTTTCTTCTTTGTTCTCTTGCATCATCCTGGAAAGTTCCACATTTGTCATCTTTGGAGGCATTCTTCTAGCCTCACCCTTTGATTCTTCTGCTGACATGTACTATTCTTCTTCCCAAAAGGATTCCTCCTATGCTCTGATACCACTCTGATGTAGAGTCCCAGTATAGGTATAGGATAGGTTCCCCTAATCCAAGAACACACCAAGGACCCTAGAAATCACATAACACTCCCAGGGGTTAAGGAATATCAGTTTGACAAGTCCCACATCCCTTTCTTCCAAACAAAAGACTATTAGTACAAGGTCTCTTTCATTGACCGGTACAAGGACCCTATGGTCAATAATGGTTTGGTCCATTCTCTAATGCAACAATGGCTATTTAAGGTTTGATTTGAAGTCCCCTAGTTTAGGGGGACCTCCTTCAATCATTGAATTCAGGTTCCCTCTACCGGTTTGGGTAACTGCTGCAACAAGGTCTACAAAACCTAGTAGCCTTGCCAGACCGGTTTTCCATACTTAAATCTTTATTTATCCAAAATAATAGACAAAAAAAAATTGGATTTGGATACCCTTTTGGGAGTTACAAAACATATCCTAAGGGTTCTTACCAGTAGGGAACACAAGACTCCAAACTCTACTTTGGTTAGGAGACTGGTATAGCCCAATTAGGCCTATTTTAAAAAAGAGTGTGTAGAAACAGACCTTATCTCACCAAAACAACTCAAGGAATACTCTTAAGCTATTGTAAATACACCAGTTCCTAAGTCTTAGGCCATGATCAGGCCTTTAACCCCTGATGTGAGACCTGTTTGCTTACACTTGCACAGTGGCCACATGGAGTTGCTCACCTTAATACATCAAAACCCTCACCTCCAATCAGTCCTAACCAGAAAAAGGCCTTCAAATTCCTAAAATACATTGGCCATAATTTCATCCCCTCCAAATACATGAACCACCAATGAAGAATCAACAAGATGAGCCCATTTCTTTGTAAAATCCTAGGCAAAACTGTCAAGTCTAGACTACTTCTAGAAAATTGCCGGTTTCTCCCTTGTCTTGGAAAATTAGGACCTCATACTTGATGCATTTGAAAGGTGACTGGCCACTCTAACACATCCCACTAGTTTCCTAATTCAAAAATGATCGTACAATACGGTACACCATGTAGAATAACAGAATTATAGGAAATTTTCAGAAATATATTACTTCAATGATGCCAAAAGTTTATATAGTCATTCTCTCCTCCCTATAATGATTGGGGATGACATTTTATACCTTTCTCAATGGTTATAAACCACCTTTTGAGCCAATGTGATCGTTGGAAGGAAGTTTCTATTTGCAACCAAAAGTTTGTCATTAAAAGATGTCAACAAAGTTGTCAAGTTTGAGCAACTTTTGACATATGTTAAATCGGCCTACCTAGAGGTGCTTCAACATGTCCTAAACTTTCCTAAGACATCTCCAACACATAAACACCTAGAAAAATACTCAACCAAATACCCCCAGGCCCATATGCCCATGGTGGCTTATCAATTTTCCAAATCCATGTCATTGGGTAACAAGGTGGGGTTTATTACAAACAAATGAAACATCAAACAAACAAGACTACCCTATTACATAGATTGAAAGGTCACATTCTCATGTGTGTCCTTTAACCTTTATTTCTCTTATCATCTTAGTCGAGAGGTGCTCTTACACCACATATCCATATAGCCTTGCCTATATATGCAGGCTCATATTCATTGTATGTAACAACTATTGACCATTTATCTATTGATGAGAATGCAATTTATTCTTGTCCTATATTTTGTCTCTAGTTTGTACTTTTCATTGAGCTCTTGATCTTGGCAAAATCTCACAAAACACCTTCAATAGTTAGAGTCAAGCATTGTAAATCTGACACCACAGGTGGATGATGCTAAAAGGATAAATGAAGAACCAAAATCAAATTTGGACTTCAAGGAGTGCAGGTGTAAAGATCTATAATGAGATCTAGAGGCAAAGGATAAAGAATATCAACAACTAAAAGGAGAAATGGAGAATTTCTGCAAATACCTTGAAAAATGTGAAGATGAACTCAAGGTGAGGATCCAGTTTAATGGTGACAGTGATGCCTTGGACAAGATGTTGAAGAAGAAAAAAAATTCTAGGGATACCAGAGGATTAGGATGTGGTGTCGGTGAATGCTCCACCACCAAGAATGTCTCCCACAAGGACATTTGGTTTGTCTCCTCAAATGGAGATAACAAAGGGAAAACCTTCACTGTCCGGAATACTCCCTGGAAGAAGGTTGATCTAACCACAATCGGTGAAGATATGAGTATGAAGACTGGTGCGGCTATAGGAAGGAACAATGTGGATCCCAAAGGAAAAGGAAAGATGAGAGAAGGTAGCTTCACCAAAGGTAAGAACTTGAGAAGAGGTCAACCTAGAAGACCTCCAACTAGTAGAAGACAAAGAAATGTTTCTACCCACATGACAAAGAAATTGTAGAAGAAGGTGGGATCGGATGAAAGAATTGTAGAGAGTGGACAATCCAAGATCCATCCCTGGAGAAGCAGAAATGAAGATGCCAAACTGGTAAGATCTCCTCTTGCATGGCAAAACAAATTTGTAAGTTATGAGCCCCCTTTCTCCAGTTATTGTTTTTCTTGTAAAGATTATGGCCATAGGGAAGATGAATGTAAAAAGAGGCCTAGGAATAAACAAAATGTTTTTCCTAGATATAATAATGGTGTCTGTCAAAGATGTAATTGCTTTGGCCATAAAAGTCATGATTGTAGAAAGAAGAACTTGCAATCATATGACAGCCAGTATAACAACTATGCTCAATATAAAAATGGGTATAGAGCTTATGGGAGTCAAAGAACTGCATGAAATCAAAGAAGGAATGCCCCTGTAGGATCAAGGAATAAACTAGTACCAGCATCTGGTTACAATAGCATGACCAAAAGAAGATGTTCTAACTGATTTGATAGAAGGTCCTCAAGACAGATGCTTGGTATGACCATAGTCTGCTACTACAACAATGTTGTTGAATCAAGGATCAATCAGCAGAAGAAAGTAAGACCTACTCCAAAGACTGCAGATGGGAAGAGGAATGAGACCAAGAAGGTATGGAGGAAGAAGGAAGAGAATAGAACCATGGACCGACATTGTGAACTCAATCCATAGGTGATATCTCCTAAGGCCTAAAGGAGATGCAAGACTCGGGGGGAGTAACACATTGACCATATTATTCACCCCCTTAGTGAAAAAGACAAATGGAAGAGCAAGTTGTTGCCGACGTTAAGGAAGAAGATGTGATGGCGGTATGTGTAGTTGCTACTTTGGCTACACATCTATAGATTAGAGATGGATTACTGCCATGTGTGTGAGTAGATGGTTCAAATTGCCATTGGGATTAGAGGCACTTGACACAAAAAGATAGGAGTTAGAGGAAGGTTCCCCGGTGGAGATGGAGTTGGTCCGATATAGGAAATCGATATGTGTAGTATGCAATTGGTATTGTAGGTTATGTAAGTCAATGAGTTCCAAGATCATTGCAGTAACTCCAGTAGCATGGATTGAGGAGATTATGTCTCAGGTGATATTGGAAAAGACCTGAATGACATGTATTGACTCGGTAGTTGATCATATATGCATGGATCTTTTTGGACTAACCAATTTGATTTTTGGCATGATAGTGATGTGGTTTGGCATTGTGTTTATACATGATCATGTCATAAGATGTGATGGATATCATGGAGCTGAAAGATTATCAGATGATCGCTTATTCACTCAGCTCAACTAGTATAAGGTGCAGATTGGAGCTCCGGTTTAGAACCTGACATGCAAATATGACCTAAGATCTATGGCTCAGGGGGAGTTCACAGTCATATTTTCTAATTGGCATTAGACATGATAGACATAGGGGGAGATAAAGTGTCTATGGTTGTATCAGTATGATTGAGACTTTGGGATGTTCTTATCGGTCCATGTTTGTGAGGTATTTCAATGTCTCTTCAATTTGTACTTAATAGAAATCACAATCAGACCACTGAGAGAGTTGCAGGCAAAGAGGGGGAGTTACCTGCATAAGAGGAGAGCATACAATTGGTATCAGAGAATACACAAGCGATATCAAATTAATATCAGTGTCAACTTCAACACTTGGTATCAACAAATTGGGGGTCAGAATAACTTTCTGCATATCAAAGGGGAGATGATGCAGTCTGACTGGTAGGGAAGTGGTACACACTAACACATGTTTCTACAATTGGTATCAGATGTGTATATGCAATTGAAATCTAGTTTGTATATACATTTGGTTGTTGCGCAATTGGTGTCAGTTGGTGTCTAAGACCTCCATCTCTAGTGATGCTATTGGAAAGGATGCATAATGAAATGGTCAAAGGAGGAGAAGCAACCAGTAGACAAAAGGGAGAGAAACTCTGTCAGTTCCCTTTGCCATTCTTGTCAAAGGGGGAAAGAGAGTTTGTAGTATGTCGGATACTACATGTGTTGACATTAATGCCAAAGGGGGAGATTGTTTGCATTGTGTAGTCATTAATGCCAACTGGTATAGCATGGCAACCGGTATGAGAGATTGATGTGTCTTGTTGTCATTGATGTCAACTAGAAATGGTGTTATTGATGTCAACTAGTATAGCAGGTTACTGGTATAGCTTGTCATCAGTAAGGAAGAGAATGTCAACCTGTATTGTGATCATTAGAGTCACCGGTACACAAGTTAGTGTTGTCTTGTGTTGAAGAAAAGTAGTGGAGACCGGTATGGTATGACAATCAATATGTGATATGTTGGCAAGTGCATTGTAGCCAACTGACAAGCATATGACCAATAAGCAAACTGGGTGAGCTAATGAAGAAGTGCAAATCCAATATGCAGTTGGATGTCAATCTATAAGACTGCCATCAGATGAAGATAATATCATTGTTTGATGATATGAATGATAGTGAGTGTGTCCAACCATATCATATGTGCTTGATTGAAGATGTATCTACTCAATGTCAGCTAAGGCATATTGGTGCTATGCCAAAAGAAGATGACAAGGATCCTCTCCGACTAGTAAGTGATAATGCTCTGGGATAAGTCAAAGATATTAAAGGCAGATGATTGAAGGAACACAGGATCAATCGGTGAAACACAAGGATGCCTCAGGTGCATGAAATTAGAGATGTGCACTGGATTAGAAAGAGTTGTCATGTTGTGCCACCGGGATAGAAAATGAAGAATAAAGAAGTGATGGGTTTGTCACTTTGACAAACTGGTTGAGATGATGTTCGGGCTAATGAAGAAGGCAAGATTGAGAAGTTGCAGACAGAGAGTGCAGCTGGAATGCAGATGCAGACAGATGGAAATAGTTGAAGGTTCATGACATGGTGTCATCAAGGTGCCTACTAGTAAGTATGTGAACTAGTAAGAGAACAAAGAAGCTAAGTGATGTGATCCTACCTGATGAAGATGAGAATGTGGTGGATTGATATATTTGGTGACCAGCAAAGGTGTTCCACCGATAGAGCTGCCAAGTACAGGCTTGAAGGTTGACCAAATAGTGTATAACCGATAGATGAAGCACTGGTATTGTGTGTTGGTCGGTGATAGAGTCCAAACCAACATGGTGACTAAGATGAGGTGCATTCCGACAGAGAGGCCACATAGAGTCCAAGTGTCATATAAATGGACCGTACATTGTTGGTGAGGTAGGTGGTGATTGGTCAACATTAATATTGATGGCGTAAATCATGGGTTGAGAATAGAAGGGTGCAGCTCGAGACAAAACACAAATCATAGATCTAATTTGGTGGCTTCATGATTGATGCAGAGTGTCTAGGTGTTGATCAGGGTAGGTGAAGGTAACCACATGATCGCTTCATGGTGATTGACAAGTGCACACTCAATAAGAGGTCATGTTTGCTAAACATAGCAAATGTGTTTTGGAAGCAATGTGATTGGAGAAGTTGAGTGATCCATTGCTAGTGGTCGATCTCTAGAAGGAAATCTGATTGGATTTGGTTTGCCTCAAGGTCGATGAAGGAACCTTAGCATGCCAGAAGTTTGAATGTCATTTTGACGAGAATGCATAGTATAAATATGTAGATTGAAGACCATATCTATTGTTGTTGCACGAGAGTCTAACGTTGGTGAAGTGAGTGCAATTAGAGAGTCAACCAATCACAAACTTCATCAAAGATCATAGAGACTAAGTGTTGGAGGTGCAACCGATGAGAGGATTTGGTAGAGGTAGAACCGACAAGGTCAAAGTAACCGGTAAACTGTAAAGTGAGTTGCAGTGGTGTAAACTGGTAGTGCTAGAACCTGTAGAAAGGTAGAAAAGGAGTTGTAGTGTAGTGTGAGCAGTTGAGGAGATCTGAAAAGCTAGAGAACATAGAGCAGAGGAAGAATGGTTGATAAGAGTAGAACCGGAAGAAAGATTGCAGAGGTTACAAAACACATTTGTAACCGGGTATTAAATTTTGTATTTGATATATGACATTGTAATCACTAAGTTGGAGCTCGATGCAAGGGTTAGTGCTCCTTGGGTTGGTGCCCTAAATCAGGGGTCAATGCTCCTTGGGTTGGTGCACTAAAGTAGGGGTGGTGCTCCTTATGTTGGTGCCCTAAATGTTGTAACCAATGTTTTATTGTGAGGCTGGATTGGAGCAGTAGACTCCAACAGGATTTCTCATCGAGGTTTTTCCCATGTTGGGTTTTCCTCGTACATCCGGTTTTATGTGATGCTCCTATTGTGTGTGATTGCATCTTGATGTCTTCCCCTATCTCACTGGTATATCCACCTTGTATTAGAACAACTAACTAATACACACTCTTTAGGAATTAAAAGGGCTAAGTTTGGAAACCACTGATTCAGCCCCCCTCTCAGTGGCATCTTGTGTTCAACATATGACTCAACGTACTAACAAATCCCTTATCAAGTAACCTATTGTCTTGTTGTCCTCGATTTCAGTGGCTAAAATCATGAGGCAACCCTACGAAACTGGTCCATTTCATACCTGACGGCCTCCGAGAGAGCTTGATCGACTCTGTCGATTAGCTCATTTAGCTTTTTGCTTTTCATTTTTATTGTTTTTAAGTTCTTTTAGATTTGCAGTTTTACCTGTATGTCGGACTTTAAAGTCTGACCTGCAGGGTTTCTCTCTTTTTAAAGGGATTTGCACATCGGACTTTAAAGTAAAGTCTGTTGTGTAGGTTGATTTGGCAGTAGCATGCATGTCAGACTTTAAAGTCTGACTTGCAAGAGGATTAGTCATGTCGGTCAAACTTTCAAGTCCAACATGCATGGCGCGCTTAACCATTAATGAGTGCATTAATGATTAATTTTGGGGTTATTTTTTAATTTTTGAGGATTATTTTCTCATTTCATTTTGTGATCTCTCCTCTGTGCATGCCCTCCTACTCCTCTCCTCACAATTTCGATCTTGTTCACCTCGCCAGTCATCAAATTTTCTTTGGCCGCGTGGATTGAGGTAGGGTTTTATTCTTTTTGGGTTTTTTCCTTTCGCTTCGCCCTTCCTTTTTTATTTTTTGCCAATTCCTTTGGGTTTTCATTTGTTGGAGCACATCAGATTTTAAAATCCGTTTGCTCCTAACCTTCCTTTCGAGGTTGAGGGCACATCAAAATTTAATGTTCAATTGCCCTTTGATCTTTTTGTTTATTTTCCTACCTCTTCCTTTGCTTGCATGTCGGGTTTCAAATCTCTACATCCAGGTGAAGGCAAACATCTTCTAATATCGGACTTTAAAGTCCGATATGTGGGAGATGCCCTCTTGCTAACAAGTCAGGTTTTAAAACCTGATGTGTTAGCAAGAGGGTTAGACCTCACATATCGGACTTTTTTGATTGACATGTTGGGTTTTAAAACCCAACATGCTAATCGGTTATATTCCCCAGCACATCAGACTTTAAAGTCTGATGTGGTTGTCGTTTGAATGTTTTTTTTTACTTGCACATTGAACTTTAAAGTCCGATGTGCCGATAGCTTTTCCCTAGCTTGCACATTGGACTTTAAAGTCCGATATGCAAGGAAGATGTTTTACTCTTGCACATGGGACTTTAAATTCTGATGTGCAAATTTTGACTCCTAAGGTGCAAATCGGAATTTTTTTCCTCGACCTGCCAGTTTTAACAGTTTTTCTCCCAAGCCTGTTCTTAGTCCGATTTTTCAATTTGGTTGATAAAATTTGAGTTTAGTGATGATGATAACTATCGAAGAAGCTAATCCTTAGTGTTGAATGTAGTAATTTGCAAATGTCAAGACCCCCTCATGACAAATCAGAGCCTTCTTCGAGTCCCTTGGAATCTTCACTGGGTAAATCATCAACAAAGAAGATGAAGTACAAGTATGATAAATACTTGAATAGGTACCTAGAGAGCTTAGTAGATTCAAACATCAAGGAGACCAAAGATACAAAAATTGGTCATGTTAATATGTAGGAGTTTATTGATCGAGTTGAAAAAGCTCCTTCTCGCCTAACAAACTTGATCAGATCTGAGTTGCATGAATATGCTTCCTTCCTAGTTGCAGCTCATGATTTAGATTTTGTACTTGTAGTGGCGGATCACTTTGATCCAAATACAATATAGGTTAAGGATGTTCATCAAAATGTGGTCATGACTTTGGACAATGTTTTCTTCAACATCATTTTCAAAGGTTCACCGGTCGAAGAAGTGGTTGACATTTCTCAAGAAAATGCTCAAGAGTACTATGAGAAAAATGAGGTAAAATGCAAGAAAGTAATTAATACAGTGTACCTCTCTACTGCTAGAAATTCTACCACTTCACGATGACCTAAATATTTCCATAGAAGTGACTTCAATGAGGAGTACAATGATATGGTCACCATGTTGGCACGGGTGAAGGGTTTAAAGGATTCTCATTACTTTAAAAAATAGATGTGCTATTATATGAATATAATAAAAAAAGGAGCTATTAAGATTGATTGGGGTGAGCAGATCAGTGATGCACTCTGTGCCTAGTTGAAGGAGGTCAAAGTGACATTGAAATTCTATATGACCTCTTACCTAGTATATGTAGCTGCTTCCATGAAGAAATATCCAGGTTTATCTACCAAAGGTGACATGAGATTAGTACCTGTCTGGGAATACTATGATCAACTCACAATCAAAAATAAAGGGAGCCATTTTAGGAGAGTCAACGATGTTTTCTTTGTTGTGTGGAAGTGCATGTTTGATAAAGGTCCACAGAAGAAGAGATTATTAGAGGTTGCATATAATAGGGTGTCTCATTTTGGATGCATTTTTCTTCAATTTCCAACATTCACTTACATTCAGATAGGATGTTTATCAGATGAACCTTTCATTTTACCAAGGTATCCTTCTGAAAAGATCATCCTCATGGAGTTATGTCGGCAACTGATCTATGTGAACAAAAATCAATCGCAAGCACATAAGACCGGATTGAAGTTCCCAGAATCTATTGGTAGGTACTCAGTTTTAACTAACCCCAAGGCCAAGAACATGGAGGAAGAGATGCAATGGAACACTATGAGAAGGTTCAAAGCATGAAATAATTTTGATTTTCATGGTATGAAGAATAACCTCAAAAGAAACTACACCCATGTTTTTAGGTTTGAGGATGTATGGGCAGATTGCCAAGATGAACAAGACATAAGAAGAATGGATTTCACTCATCTTACCCTAGAGCAGATTGAAAATATGGATTTGGCAAAAATCCCAATGACCATGGAGGATACTGATGACATAGTAGACTTAGTCTATTATGAAAAGAAGATTGATGACTCTCCACTTCCACCGGTGTGATGGTCAAAAAAGGAGAGTAAGTCTATCACTCAAAGAATCTCCCCTATTTTGGAAAATAACAATGCATGGTTGTTGAAAAAGAATCTTAGAATGAAACAATGTCCTGCTAGTTCCAGAGATGATGATAATAGTGATGGCCCGGTTGGTAAGATAGCTACAGATGAAATAAGAACCAAGAGCAGAGCAGATCCACAAGAACCATCCTCGGCCCCTGTAATGCAATCTAAGGGGAAAGGACCCAAAATCAAGTTCAAAATTAAAGGGTCCAAAACAGGTGAATCATCTTCAGCAACACAGGAGACAGTCATAAAGGAACCCGAACTGCAACCTGCTAGAGAGACTGAGAAGGAAAAGGAGCCAGACAAAGGTGAAATTCCTCATCAAGAGGAAACACAGGATGAAGAACCAGCACATCATGGCAAAATTAATGTCCCTGCCACCTCACAGGCGCTGACCCATCCATAAGTTGTTATTCATTCTATTGAAACTAACTCTGATCAAGAGGATGAGGGATTTGATGATGAGGAGTTAGATTTGGACATGTCAGTCAGAAGTTGCTCAACAATTTTTCACATTATCCAATTTTTCCAGTTTGGATGATATTCTTCCAACCACCATTGAATCTTCAATGTTGTATTTTCCTGAAACTATGGAGCAAGCATTTGCGGAACAACAAATGATGACTTTACCTTCTATGATGGTCATAATAGAAATTCCACCTCTGGTAAATACTGAAATTATTTTCACAACACCTTCCACTCTCCCCTATGTGGTTGTAACTGAAGAGGTGTCAACAACAACAACTGTTACTACATCAGCAGGCATATCACTGGATACTTCAGCATTGATACCAATAACAACATCTATAAACATTGCAAGTTCAAGTTAGTTTGCTCCTGAAATACCGAGTGATACTTAGCAAGAAGCCACTACTCCACCCACCAATCTAGAATTACCACCTTGGATGGAGGTAGTGGCACCCAAGAGGAAGAAATAAGTAATTTCGCCTAATGAGTTTGATTTTGAGCAGTTGGTCCCTCCAAAGCCCAAAGGAACAAAGAAGATGAAGACTGTCTCTCGGGTGTTAGTAGATCCGGCTACTAAAAGGAAATATGTTGAGGTCATGGTACCGTCATTAGATAAGAGTAAAGATAATATAGAACCTGAAGACTATACCATGCAAACTGTAGAGCTGGGAGTAGAGACGCATGAGAGTGTTAATCTGAATTCTCAAATGACTTTTAACTCTTTGTTACGGAGGTTTGATCAAGAGAGGGATGGGAAGAATGAATTAAAATAGAAGTGTGAGCAATTGACCAATGTTCTTCTTAAAGTTACACAATATTCCTAGGAAATTGAGCCCATAGGTTCCTCAATGGACACTGAAGCTCTTAAGAAAGTTGAACAGGTGGCAGCCAAGGGTTGAGTGGTGGACGAATGGATTGCATGTTTGAAATTAGAAGGGTCTCATCTTCTAGGTTCATCAATTGGGTTATTGGCCAATTTTGAAGTAATCCAAAGTCACATGCAAAGTATCAAGACTTCATTATCTCAAGAAATTGAAGATATTGAGAAGAGTACAACCCTTTGGAGCAAAATGGAGGACTTCAGAATAGACGTCCTCATTGAAAATAAAGTGGTTCCCACAAGAGAAAAATATATCCAAATCTTGTCACTATTGTCTCACAAGAAAGAGACAATAAGATTTATGATTGTAGAGATGGATCGAGAAAGGAAGGAAGGTGATGATGAGATTGATCTCATTTCTTCCAGAATTGTTGACCTTCCTTGTTATCTATATGATGACAATCAGAATCTAGTTACTATTGACGCCACCATGCAAGATTTTCTTTCTCTAATGGATCAATGCATAGAACAAGATTTCTCTCTAAGTGCATTTGATAAGTTATTGGAGATTCAAGTCAGTTTTGAGGTCCTTGCATCCATACTGAAAGATGAAAAAAAGAAATATGTGAAAGCTGAAGATGCAATTTCCCGTGTTTGTGTGATCATAGATTCTACCCCAATGCTGGAAAAAGAGGAGATGGAGGCCATCCTAACTAAGTTTGAAGAATTTCACAAATCAAACGAGGAGGAGAAAGATGAATAAAGTGTCCCCTTTTGACACTTTCTTTTCATGTAGTTGCATTGTTAGATGCTGCAAGTTTTCGCGCAGCCGCAATAATTTCTTTCTGCTGTAGTTGTAGTCAAGTGGGATTGTGTAGTTGAATTAGTCAACTGTTCCCACATTTTTCTCCACTCTTTTCATATATAAGGAGGACCCTCATTTGTATATTTTTATCTTGGATTATGCCAAGCAAAACTCTGCCGAATTTTCGCCTCAACTAAGACTTTGAGCTTTTCTTGTGAAGATTTGATCAAGCAAATAAAGAAAGAAATTTTATTTGATCTCAAACTTTATGTTGTGTCAAATTATTTATATGAGTTAATGTTCTTATGTTCATTACTTATATGTTCTTTAATTCCTTGATATCGGAGATATTGTTAAGTGGGTAAAAGAGCTCTCAAATTGTGAAAGTAGACTTTGTGCCCCTTGAATATTTAGGAAATTTTCTATTGGTAAGTGATTATTGGTAGGATTTGTATTGCTACTGTTGCTTGTAGTTTTAAGGATTGAGGAATTACACTTGAAGACTTTGAGTTGCAAGTTGAATTCCTTACCAATTGCGATAATTAGTTTAAGTTAGTGTTACATTCAAGAAAGACTTTGTGCTTCTTGCTTGTAAAATTTGGTACAGTTTGTTGGATTAATTCATTCATTTCTTTAAGTATCACAAGTGATAGGGAAATTATAACAAAGTGGAGGGAGAATACATAGACTTTGAAAAAAGAGAGATATATGCCCGAAACTAACCCACAGATTTTAATTTCTTGTTAACTAGAGAAGAGATTTCAAAGGGAACCTCCCCTTGATGAGAGGAGAGATTAATTTCTCAACATAGCTGTGTGTGAATTATATATTTTGTCATTGGTATGCTAGTGACAAAATATTCACCCAACAGTTTTTTGGGGACTTTGCTGGGGAGCAACGTGCAACCGGTATTTTCCCTTTGGGTTGTAGTGCGCTTTTCATTGTAATATTCATTTTTCTGATTTTCTCAAAAATCCTAATCTGGCTGATCGAAGTTACACTCGTGGGAAATGATTAGCGGGAGTTGTTGATCCTACTTTTGAGTTTTTGCAGCAACATAATTTTCCTTTTGTGACACCTCCACAGACACATTCTCCTTTGCAATGGACACGAAGTTTTCCTCCTTCTGCACTACGATCTCCCGTACCAAGTGAGGCATCAAGTTTGCAAGTCTTAGTTGTTCCACTTGCAAGTCATTTTGTAATACCACCATATAATGCATTAAGGATGGCTATTGTTGGCCCTTGGGGTACCACTTTTGGTCCATTGAGCTTGACTTCACCTTTACATGAACTTTCTAAAGGCAAGCGGAAAAATTTGCCTAAGTTTTTGGGGGATAGCTCACAACACCCGGACGAACACATTGCTGCATTCTACATTGCATGTGGAGTCTTAAGTGTTGAGCATGAAGATGTTTTAGTGAGATTGTTCATTGATATTTTGCATGGAGCCACTACTGATTGGTTCTATCATCTTTCGAACAATTGTATCACAAGTTGGGAAACTCTTAGAACACTTTTTGAGGCAAGGTTCAAGTCTGCCGAAGATGACCATGCGCTATTGGCGCAGTTAACTCAAATGAAAAAAGAACCTCAGGAACCTATGCGTGAGTTCGTAGCAAAGTTCAACAGATTGCACAATCACATTCTAGTTGCTTCACAACCCACTGCTGGAAATTTGAAATGCTTCTTTATCAACGCTCAATTGCTAAAGGTGAGCTTTCTTTTGCGAAGGGATAATCCTATAGATTTGGCCGCTGCGTAACAGATGGCCATATTGGTCGAAGATGATCTTATCCTCACCAATAAGATAAGGAGAGATCCTAACAAGGTTAGGAATAATCAAATTGTTGATTCATCTTTTTCTTCAACGAATTCTTGTGATCCCATGATACAAAAGCTAGCAAATGAGTTGTTAGCGCTTAAGAAGCAAATTTCGTTATAAGGAAATACTTCTTATCATGATGTCCCAAGGACTTATTTAAATAATGCTTCCAATTACGTCATGTGTAATCAGAATAAATTGCCTCCCGCTCAAGAGAGGCTTGCATTGGAAGCACCGCCCCAAAATTCAGCTACAGGTTATTATGAAGTTGAACAAAATGATCTTCCCCCTTTTGGTGAAGAAGATGCCAATTTGCATCAACAAGATGATGCAGAGTTGGTCGACAACTCTATAACAGGTTTCAAAGGGAATCTCCCCTTGATGAGAGGAGAGATTAATTTCTCAACATAGTTGTGTGTAAATTATATATTTTGTCATTGGTACGCTAGTGACAAAATATTCACCCAACATGTCTTAGAAAGGTTCATTTAATTATTGACTAAGGATGTGTTTTCTTGGATGATATTAGCAATATATGTGTAACCAAGGACTCCCTAACTTATCTATCAATTGTGTATACGAAACTACTGAAATTCAACAATTAAGAAAAATACTAACAATATTAAAAATAAGCCTATCTACACAACAATGGTTGTTGGTCACTAGTTAATGACACATTAGTGGTTGCGAGTGATATAAAACTTAACCATGTTGTAGCTTGAGAGTCACAATCCTTATCTATGGGTACCATTTACAAATTATATCAATTTAACTCAAGAAGAACATAACAATTAACCTATCAAAGTAATTCGCAAATTAAGAAATCATTAACTTTAACAATCTAAACTTTAAAGAGGATTATAATACCTCAAGTGGATTTTTCTTGAGTGTTGTAACCTTTAATCACAAAGATCAGTCTAACTCAATATAACATCAATATTCCACCTTTACTCAATATTCACAATAGATACATTATTAGTAACAACAATCTTCATTGGATTGATAAGAAATGTGATAGAATTTAGAAACTACAATATCACCAATACATTCTTGATAACCCAACACTCTAACAAGAATTGGAATTTATACATAATCTTGAGAGTGGTTTGTTGGGAAGTTTGTTGGAATAGTGTGTTGTCATTAATGTCAACATATTCTTATATGTATTCCAGTGTTGCAGTTAGACTGGATGAGTTGGTTTAGCCTATGTGTTACAGATGAGTTGATGTGGATTAAAGGGTTTCTGGTATGTTGTCTATAGATCGTTCATTCCCATTTGTAGAGGTCCACATGATGTTTTGATTAATTTATGAGGTCCAATGTTGATGACGTTATTCAGTTGTTCATGTTATTTGATATTCTGGTTTGTGCTCTGTATTGCTCCGAAATTGCCATATCTTTAGTTGTAGATGTATGTGATGTATTCTAGAAGTTGATGTGTGTCATTAATTTGATTAGTTCATGATTTGGAAATCCACAAATAATATTTTTAGGTCCATAGTTAGTTATGTTGGTGTTCTTGAGCTTTGGTAGTGAAATGATGATGATTCTAGTGATCCAAGTTGTTGCGGTTGATGTGGTGCAATTCATGTTGCTTGTGAATGTTTCTAGATCATGTTCTATGCCTATTGGTGGTCCGCATTGATTATTGTGTGCATTATTGAAGATTTTCTTTATCCGGTGATGTTTTTTGTGTTATGTGACATTCTTGGTGATTGTAGCATGTTGCGGATGATCGAGGCATAATTCTTGGAGTTGTTTCATATTTGTGGTGGTTTTTTAGGTCCAGACTATGTCTTAGCCAATATCGTTTTGGTTTGCATACATTGTTGTAGTATGTGAGGTTATTATTTTGTAATTTGTATTAAGGGTTTAGCCGACCTTGAATCATAGGTTGATGAATTGTATAAATAGATGTAATAATCATTGTAATATATCATGCTATGTGTGAATATTGCATCAATCATTTCGTATCAGGGAAGTTGTGAGAAGTTGTGAGAAGAAGTGTGTTGCAAATAATATTTGACAGTGAGCTTTACCAGAACTATGCCAAGGCATAAGGAGATGTTATTTTCACAATTTATGTAATCTGGATTGTTACCCAAATGCTTTTGTAAGTCACTGAGACTTCCTGTAAGGCAGGTTGTAGCCTTTCTGGGTTTCTTGTTTGAGCAATGAGCTCTAGGCAATGTGCCTAAATGCATGTGCATTCCCCATTGTAATATTTACATTTACTCCTAACAGGGTATTGTCTCATTGTGGGTAGGTCTTGTTACAAGTGCGGTTGCCATTGCACCAAAATATTGACCTATTAATGCTCGATACAACCACTAGACTTATAGACTACACAGGAGGCAATGCAACCATGTCACAAACCCGAGTGTTGCGGTTGACAACAAAAGGAGACCAAGGGCACACACCTTGCAACAACCCCCCCATAGCGCAAGTGAGGGGTTTGAACTTGTGACCAATTAGGTAAGTGGAAGAAGTTGAGTCCACTTAGTGTGGAAGTTTTACATTTAGAAAAAAATGGAAAATTGTGTGAAGCGCCTAAGGAATGAAATGAGATCCCATTATGGTTTGGGGTCCCGAGCCAAAATTTGAAACATGATCTCATTTCGCATCAGGATCCTGAGCCTAAATCTAAGAAACGAGATCCTATTTTGAAAACAAAATGGGATCTCGTTTCAAAAACAAAACGAGATCCCATTTTTTTTTGGTTTTTTTTTTAATTTATTAAAAGTAAGCTATTTATACATGAAATATAACATTTAAGTATAAGCCACATTTCCCTTTGTCTTTTTCCTTTCTTATACTTTAAGTTACATTATAAGTCACATCTCCCTTTGTCTTTTTATTTTCTTATACTTTAAGTTATATTTCATGTACATATTGGGAGGATGTTTGAGAGTGGTTTCAAATCTCTAGGAGCTATAATGCAAATTCTAGATTTTAGATCTTATAAATTTTCAAACATAGTCAAATTTCAGTAATCAACATCTCAACATTTTCTAGCTCTCTTTATCTCAATCTCTTTATCTTCCTTGATCTCTAGACTCATCTCTCTCCATATATTTCTTGCTCTGATAGCACTTGTTGGCAACAACAATGAAGGAAAACTGAGAGGGGAGGGGGGTGAATCAGTTTTCACCGGATTAACAAACTTAACCTCAAATACAAATCTAATTGATTGCATCAACAACATAGATAAGCAAATTGATACCACAACACAACACCAATATTTTGATGTGGAAAACCTGGTTAAGAGAAAAACCATGGTTGGGAACCTACCCACAATAAGATGATACTCTGCAGTAGTATGTGAAAATAATTACAATGGGGAACAAACATGCATTCAGGATCATTGCCTAGAGCTCACTGCTCAAGATACAATAACCCTGAAGGCTACAAACCTCAGGGAAGGTTCACTACCTTATAAGGAAGTTTCAATGACTTAAAAAATATTTAGACAACAATCCAGAATCAAATGAACTAAAAGAATAACATCTACAAACGCCTGATGTCAGTTTTGGTTAAGCACATTTGTCTACTCTACAACACTCCAATCTCTGCTCAAACACAATATCGAAGGATGTATTCACTTGTTCACCCCTTTATCACTCTTTGATAATGTAGACACCATACCGATACCAAATTTACATGACTTTATCACCTATTTATACAATTCATCAACCTTGACTACAAGGGTGACCAAACCCTCAACTCATAAATACAAATATCCATTACACGATACAAAGATCGACCACCATACCAATATTGTGATATAAATAATATAACATGGACCTCAACCAAATTATCAAACATGCAACACCACCAAAAATCATGCCAAGATCAATTGCAACACGGCACACCACCAAAAATACCGCATAACACGAAGAATATCACTGGTTCACCAAAATCACCAAGAATGCGCACAAGGGTCAATGCAGACCACCAATACAAATAGGACACAATTAGGAAACACCAAAAAGAACTTTAGAATCATTTGTAATAGTTACATCAACACCACTTATCATATCTTCATTGATCAACATCTAAAACTCAAGAACACTCAAACAACAACAACTGCCATGAGGAAAGATAACTTGCAGAGCACCAAATCATGGACCATCTGAAATTAAGATACACAAGAACATCCCTAACAATCTCCCCAAAAATCAACTCAATATATAACTATACTAGAATATATTGGAGGAAATACCAAACTCTACAAAGTACTGATCAGAAGAACCAAACTATAAACCGGATCATATGATATGATCAATTAAGCTTTCGGATCACAAAAACCAATACAAAAAGATATAATGATACAAGAAGTACT
Source organism: Cryptomeria japonica (assembly GCF_030272615.1). Taxonomy (NCBI): domain Eukaryota; kingdom Viridiplantae; phylum Streptophyta; class Pinopsida; order Cupressales; family Cupressaceae; genus Cryptomeria; species Cryptomeria japonica. Next base: position 25,977,392 of record NC_081408.1, on the reverse strand, counting down.
CCATATACCGAACCACGATCTCAATAAACCAATCTACAACCACTAGAACAATAAATCAGAATAATATGTTGACATCAATGACAACAACATATCCTAGTAGCAGCAATGTCCAACAGAATCCCATCGTGGTTTCTCCATTAATCAGGTTTCCAACGTAAAAAATATTGGTGTTATGCATGTTACTGATGTGGTGTTGTTTCATGCTTTAAACTATTAATTATCATATCTGATTTGTGGTTTAAGTTGCAATGATTTTTTGTGCAAACTGATACACCCCCTCCTCTCTCAGTTTGTTGCATTGTTGCCAATAATTGGTATCGAAGCTAGATCTTCCGAAAGAAGCTTGACCTCTTGAGGAGATCTGGGATGGCAACCTTTTCTTTCAAGAAGGATAGTCTGAGATTTGATGTAACGAACTACGTTGTCTTGAAAATTTGAATGCAATGTTATGTCATCTAAGATGCATTGGAGAAGAGTACTGGAAGATTACTAAGAATGTATATAATGTTCCTCAAAATGGACCTACTACTTTAGATGAAATAAAGGATGCAAAATACAACATTAGAGCTAAGGAAGCATTGTTAAGTGCGTTTTCAGATTCTAAGATGACTAATGTGACAGACTTAGGGACTTCTCATGAAATTTGGATAAAATTGGAGACCTTGCATGAAGGTGATAGTCATGTGAAGATTGCTAAGTTGCAGATCTTAAAGGGAAACTATGAGAACTTGAAGATGAGTGAAGATGAGAACATTAATTCTTTTATGTAGAAAGTGAATGATCTTATGTGTGGAATTAGATGTGTTGATGGATTATTAGAAGAATATGAGATTGTTGTTAAAGTGTTGAGATCCTTGCCTCCTTACAAACATAAACCTACTACTATTGGACTGTGACAAATGTAACAAGAGACTATTAATCCTATGAGGATCTGGTTCATACTGAGAGGGGGGGTGAATCAGCATTAAGACCAATTCAAACTTTAACTCAAAATCAAACTTATTTCAGCTTATCTCAGATCTAAAACCATTTACCAAATATCTCAACTTTTGTAATAAGATCTAATAACCTCTTTATCATATTTTCTTAACACATTAATCAAATCATTTACGAATACTTTCACCACCAAAGTAATCATATAAACTTGATCAATTACCAACTCATTAACCTTAACAATAAGATCAAATACTTTCTCAAACAACTTCTTATCAATACTGGTAACCTCTGATAAACTTCTGATAAAACATCATAACCAGTGTCAGAAATAATGCATGAAATATAAACAAGAACATCACATGAAAAAAATTCCACACATGAACACCATAATTTTTTGATGTGGAAACCCATATAGGGAAAAAACTACGGTTGGAGTTGGCACCCACAATATTTGAACTCTTTCGAAGTACGCCCTGTTAGGAGCTTATCCTTGTTAGAAGCTTACAATATGCTTGGTTAAGAGAAGGCCCTATTAGGAGTCACCAGATTAGGGGATTTTCCTTGCAACTCGATTAGGAGCTTTATCATCTGTCAGGATGAACCTCATGAGATGATTTAACACTCTTTTGAGAGATGCTTTGTTAGGGGACTTAAATGTTTAAGGCCTGTTAGAATCTACTCGGTCAAGGGATTTAACCTGCTACAACTGTTAGGGAACATCAATAAGAAAATGATTTGTTTTCTTGCACTTCTCTGCTTGCTTGATCATATCCAATTATACTCAACACTCTGAAACTCACAAGAAGATTACACACTTCACTTGGATGACTTAACACATTCTCTAAGACCATTGACACAATAAACATCAACTGTGTCAACCTAAATAGCCATCTCAACTAGATCAACCACAAAACCTGATTACATCATTAATTTACAATAAGATCATAAAATATCATTGTAGATCGCTATCCAGATCATTACAATAAATTACAATCCAATATCTATCATTGATTGATCATAACTCATCATGGAAATCCGATATGTATCCTCAAAACACTCTACTAAGTGTTTCACTGATTCCCAAGAAAATCTTCCTTGAATCACGCCAAAATAGCTATTAAATCTTTGACGTGAGTTGTGCCATGTTACCAACTTTAAGTAGACTCGCTGTCAATCACCGTCATAACATAAATCATTACCGGTTTGACGATTTCTTCACTGGTCCTTAAACCCTACTTAAACCTTAGCAAAACTTCATCAACAATTTGAAAAATGCCTTTCGATAATCATCACATGTTCCAGTTCCAGTCACATACACCTTTCCATGATATAAGTTCACCATCCAAACCACAAATCACCAATCATCACCAATTGACTGATCCAATCAAAACAATTCAACTTTATCGGTTAAAGTCCTATTTTACAGAATTTAGGTCACTGTTGGTAAAGCCTATCTTCCTGTAAACCAAATCACTTAGATGATAAGACAAAACATCAAGAACATCAGGAACATTAGTTTCCAACAATGACAATACAAACAACTGATCATGTCATCTATTCATAGAATCTCAATCTCTTAATCACAAATAGACTTCTATCCTTTACCAGTGGAGTCATCCAACTTCAACTGCATGACCCGATCTGCATTAGTTATGCAAAATGCCAACAGAGACATGTTGATTGGTAAACTTGTTTCTTTTGAGCTGAGTGAGTTTGGAGACTCTCTTCCTAAGACTGAATCTACATTCAAAGCTACTATTTCTGGGAAGTAGAGATATGATCTAGGAGAAAGTTCTACAAGAGTATCCAGATATGAGAAAGAAATGAAAGAGATGGAAGATAAAGAAAGAGAGCTTGAGGATCTTGAAGCACTTGTTTCCAGAAGATTGCCTAAAGGTGCAAGTAAGTATGAAGGAAAGTTACCTCTTAAATTTTTTTCATGTAATAAGAAAGGACATTTTGCATCAAGGTATCCGGAAAGAGATAGAAATCCTAAGAATACATTTAAGATATATAAGCCTAAATACCAGAATAAGTGTTATTATGTTGTTGATGAAGGTGTGATAGATGATGAGTCAGATGAGGGAAATTTAGGAGATGAATTTGTATTCATTGCTATCAAGGAAGATGATACTGTAACTATAGATTCTACAAGATGCATTAATGAGGAGAAATATTTGGCTACTAAAGTTGAGAAAGATTAATGGGTAATTGATAGTGGTTGTTCTCATCATATAATAGGTGTCAAGAGTAAATTTGTAAATGTATGATGATGTTATAGTAAGATTTGGTGATAACAAAGCTTGTGTAATCTGTGGTAGAGTTTCTATTTCTCTTGATGGTAAGGACAATATTCATGATGTGTTGTATGTTGAAGGTTTAAAGCATAATATTTTGAGTGTTGGTTAGATGTTTGATAAGGGATATAACTTGTAATTCAAGAATGATAGATGTGATATCTTGAGTAGCTCCAAAATTGAGATTGCATCATGTTAGCAAATGAATTTGTCACTGTGCTTTCTTTACCAATTTGCCCAATGGACAACAACAAAACCTTGCAACATTGGATAAACCATCACGGAGAAGGATGATTTTCCTCTGCTTTCAAAGAGGAGCAACTCCCTCAAATGTTAATTTTATATTTCAAAATAATCCCTCCTTTCCAAGAAATAAATAATTGTGACTAGAATAAAATATGAACATTTATTAATAGCACAAAGTCTATTAATAATTTTGGTATAATTAATATGGAAAATGAAATAAATGCTTGTACATAGAAACATATAAATGAATATTAACAACACACAGTCTTTCAATATTCATTAAATCCTCCAATGAATAATTGCAAATATTGATAAAACATAGTTTATCAATATTTCTCCAAATCGGTGATACAAAGCCCACTCTCTTTGATCAACACAAAGACTTTCAAAGATAAATTCATGAGAGAAAGCAATTATTCTCTTACCAAGCCTGTATTTCAACTAGGAGAAAAAACAATAAACTCTGGTTACAAATCTCCTTTTTTCTTCCGTAGAGGAGAGAATCCCTCAACAATAAAAATAATCCCCTTTTAAAGAATTCATCCATACCTAAATTAGTTGAGTAACTAACCGTAACTTCCCTTTTACCCAACTTTCTTTTTCAACAATTTTTCCTCCCAATTTTGGTTTACCCCACTTACACTTCTTTTTCACTTTCATTAAGATTTCTACATATTTTTGTACAATAATTCTGCACATTACAATAAAAATTAATTCTTGAAAGAATTAATTTACATGAAAGGTAAAAATCTTTGACTGAATTTCACCTAATTTTCACTTGACATAATTTGATATTTAACTATTTTGCATAATATGATAATATTCTATTCTTAAAGAATTAAATATTAGTACAAAATAATTTATTAAGCCCTTATTAAATGAAAGTATTAAAAATTTATGTCCATTTTTCATAATTAGCCAGTGAAAGGGTTACCTAAGATTTAAAAAAAAAATCATAAGGTAACACATCAGGTACAAAGACTAAAGGTAATATCTTTCACTTGAATCCCGGTGTTAAAAGTTGTTTGATTTCTCAAGTTGATGAAAGTTGGTTATGACATAGAAGAATGTGTCATGTAAATTTTGATTGCATGGTTAAGATTAGTTCCAGTCAAGCAACAAGAGATCTACTGAAGTTAGTAAAGCCTTCTAATCCGGTATGTAAGGAATGTCAATTGGGGAAGCAAACAAGAGTTACTTATAAGAGAAAACAATATAATTCTAATGGATTGTTAGATCTTTTACATACAAATCTATGTGGTCCTTCTAGAGTGAAGCTTATAGGGTGACAGGTGTTTCATGTTGTTGATTGATGATTATTCAAGAATGATGTTGGTTACCTTCTTAAGGGAGAAGTTTGAAGCATTAGAGAAGTTCAAGATTTTCAAAGATAAAGTTGAGATGGAGATCGATATGAAGCTGAAGTGTCTGAGAAATGACAAAGGTGGAGAATTTACTTTCGGTGAGTTTAATGCATATTGTGAAGAGCATTGAATTAAGAGACATTTATCTGCTCCTAGGATACCACAACAAAATGGTGTTGTAGAGAGAAAGAGTAGAACAATTCAAGAAGCTAGTAGAACCATGATGATTGAAGGAAATATTCCCCATGTGTATTGGAGAGAAGTTGTGAGTACTACAGTATACACTCTTAACTGGGTAAATATTAAAGGTGATACTGGTAAGACTCCTTATGAGTTATGGTTTGGTCATGCTCCTACTATTAGGTATTTCAATATTGTTGCTAGTAAATGTTATATCAAAGGAGATGAAGATCTTGTAAAGTTTGATGCTATATTTGATGAAGGAATTTTTCTTGGTTATTCTACTAAGAGTAAGGCCTACCAGTGTTATAATGAAAGATTGAGAAAGATAGTTGAAAGTGCTAATGTGAAGGCTGATGAAGGTAATGTAAGACAGATTAGATCTTGCAAATATGATTTTGATGATCAGGATGCCAATTTAGATAAAGGAAAACAAAGTGCAGACCCAAAGTCAATTTCATATTGATCCAGAAAAGTCAGAGAATGAAGAGAAAGGTGCAAATGCTTGTGCAGAAGAAATAGTTGAAGAGCCTAAAATTTAAAAAAATCCTAAAACTCCTAGGTATGTGAGGTTGAATCATTCAAAAAATAAAATTATTGGCGATAAGAATAAAGGTGTGATGATTAGGACAAGACTTGCTGAAGAAATTTGTTTGATTTGTAAGATTGAACCTAGAGATGTTGATGAAGCATGTAAAGATGAAAATTGGATTAAATCTATGGAATAAGAATTGAATCAAATTGAGAAAAATGATACGTGGATTCTTGTTCCTAGACCTAAGGGTTAAAATGTAATTGGAACTAAATGGGTATTTCAGAATAAGTTGAATGAAGAAGGTGAAGTTATTAGAAATAAAACAAGACTTGTTTGTAAGGGTTATTCACAGGTGGAAGGAATTGATTATGATGAGACCTTTGCTCTGGTGCTAGAATTGAAGCTGTTAGATTATTTCTTGCCTATGTTGCTCACAAAAATTTGAAGGTTTATCATATGGATGTCAAATCAACCTTTCTTAATGGTGAGTTGGAAGAAGAAGTCTACATTGAGAAACCTAATGGATTTTAGTTGACAGATGAAAAGGACATGGTTTGTCGGTTGAAGAAAGAATTGTATGGATTGAAGAAAGCCCCTAGACCGTGGTATGTCGGATTGGATAAGTATTTGATGAAGCTTGGATTCAATAAAGGTACTATTGAAAATAATTTTTATTTCCATATTGATCAAAATAACATTTTGATTGTTGAAGTTTTTGTTGATGATATTATCTTTGGAGGAAATGATTGCTTATGTAAGAAATTTGCTAAAGAGATGCAAAATGAATTTGAGATGTCTATGATTGGTGAGATGAAATTCTTTCTGGGATTGGAAATTACTTAGTTGGATAAAGGTATTTCCATATCTCAGTCCAAGTATGTGAAGGAATTGTTGAAGAAATTTGGTTTTGAGGACTCTAAACCAGTTGGTACACCGATGGTGTTTGGATGTAACTTGACAAAAGGTGATGATTCTCTGAAAGCTAATCAAATTAAAGATATATCTATGATTGGTGGATTGTTCTATTTGACACAAACTAGACTTAATATAATGAATGTTGTGTGTCATGTTGCTAGATTTTAAGCTGATCCTAAGGAATCTCATGTTACTACTATAAAAAGGCTATTAAGATATTTTAAAGGGACAATTGATTTTGCTTTGTGGTATTCTAAGAATCATGACTTTACCTTGAGTTATTTTACATATGTTGATTGGGCAAGTGATGTTGACCAGAAGAGTACTACAGGTGGTGCATTCTTTTTGGGTAAAAAGTTGGTCTCTTGGGCAAGTAAGAAGAATAATTTTATTTCTTTATCTACTATAGAGTCTGAATACATTACTTTTGCTAGCAATTGTACTCAGGTAATTTGGATGAAGTAGATGTTAAAGGATATAGGAATTATTTATGATCAACCTATTGCTATTTACTGTGATAATTCAAGTGCTATCAATATTTCAAAGAATCTGGTGTTGCATTCCAAAATAAAGCATATATAAATCAAGTTTCATTTCTTTAGAGTGAAGGTGAATGAGAAAGAAGTCAGATTGCAAACATCTTTACGAAGCCTTTTCCTAAGGATACTTTTGAGTATCTCAAAGAAAAGTTAGGGGTGATTACCCCTCCTGATGAGAACTAAGATGCATGGATTTGAATCAGTCCGGTGAACTTCTTAGAGATATTTTATGATCCAGATTGATGAGTGAGGTTGCTACTCAAAGGGAGTAGTCATTTTTGGTGTTCAATGGTTTATATGTATATATTTGTGAAGAAAAATTAAAAGGGGAGAGAATCCTAATTTCTAAGCCTTTGTCATTGATGTCAAAGGGGGAGAGAAGAGCATGTGAAAAACCCTGAAGCATTCAGGGATTTGTGATTTGAGTTGTTTGTCAAAGGGGGAGTTGATCCTTGTGATTTTGAGGGAGATTGTTGTAAGTTGATTTCTTTCTTTGCATTGATTGTGTTTCATGTTCATATGTTGCCATAAATTCCAAAGGGGAAGATTATTGGGAAGTTTGTTGGAATAGTGCGTTGTCATTGATGTCAACATATTCTTATGTGTATTCCAGTTTTGCAGCCAGATTGGATGAGTTGGTTTAGCCTGTGTCTTGCAGATGAGTTGATGTGGATTAAAGGGTTTCTGGTATGTTGTCTATAGATGGTTTATTCCCATTTGCAGAGGTTCGCATGGTTTTTGGATTAAGATATGAGGTCTAGTGTTGAGGATGTTATTTTATTGTTCGTGTTATTCAGTATTCTAGTTTGTGCTCCGTATTTCTCCAGAATTGCTATATTTTTAGTTGTGGATGTGTGGGATGTATTTTGGACATTGATGTGTGTCCTTAGTTAAATTGGTTCATAATTTATAAATCCACAAGAAAATTATTCAGGTTGACAGTCAGTTATGTTGGTGTTCTTAAGCTCCGGTAGTGAGATGATGACGATTCTAGTGATCCAATTTGTTGCGGTTGATGTGGTGCAATTCACATTGCTTGTGAATGTTTCTAGATCATGTTCTATGCATATTGGTGGTCCGCATTGATTATTGTGTGTTATTGAAGATTTTCTTTGTCTAGTGATGTTCTTCGTATTATGCAACATTCTTGGTGATTGTAGTGTGTTGCGGATGATCGAGGCATAATTCTTGGAGGTGTTTCATATTTGCAGTGGTTGTTTAGGTCCAGACTATGTCTTAGCCAACATCATTTTGGTTTGCATGCATTTTTGTAGCGTGTGAGGTTATTATTTTATAATTTGTATTAAGGGTTTAGCCAACCTTGAAACATATGTTGATGACTTGTATAAATGGATGTAATAATCATTGTAAGATATCATGCTATGTGCAAATATTGTACAATCAATCATTCAAAAGTAGGGAAGTTGTGTGAATTTATGTGAAGAAGTGTGTTGCAGAGAAGATTTGACAATGAGCTTAACCAGAATTGCACCTAGGCATAAGGAGATGCTATTTTCATAATTCATGTAATCTGGATTGTTGTCTAAATGCTTTTGTAAGTTAGTGAGACTTCTTGTAAGGCAGTGAGCCTTCCATAAGGGTTTTAGCCTTTCTGGGTTTCTTGTTTGAGTAGTGAGCTCTAGGCAATGTGCTTGAGTGCATGTGCATTCCCCATTGTAATATTTACATTTACTCCTAACTGGGTATTATCTCATTGTGGGTAGGTTCCCACAATGGTTTTTCCCTTAACTGGGTTTTCCACGTCAAAAATTGTGGTGTTATGTGTGTTACTAATGTGGTGTTGTTTCATGCTATAAACTATTAATTATTAGATCAGATTTGTAGTTTAAGTTGCAGTAAGTTTTTGTGCAAATTGATTCATCCCATTCTCAGTTTGTTGCATTGTTGCCAACATGGGTTACTTAAGATTTTTAAAACAACCTATTAACATTTGTCGATCATCCATAGAAATGAGGATGAATTATTCTCCTACATAATTGAAAATAAAAATATAAATAACAAGAGACAATTTATTTGAACTCTTATTACAATTGAAGAACAACAAAGAAAGGAAATATGCAAGACAAATTAATGCCATTATGAACCATGCCTTATTATCTTGTGCACGTTCCTTCATGTTCTTCAAATGTATTTATTCTATAATGATAACATCAATAAAAAAAACATATGAGCCCTCCCTTGACAATCTCTTTCCATTTGGCACCTACTTAACTACTCTCTTGTGAGTTGTAGGGGACATTGCGCTAAGGGTAAAATGCTTTGGTTGTAGGTTAGAAGTCCAACTTATTGCTATAAGTTAGTATTTCAAAAATAAGCATGCACCCACATTACTACCATTTAAAACACCATGAGATAATATCACCCATAAATATTCACAAAAAAACATGCATTTATTATTTCATATATCATCTATTAAGCTTACAAGGTATTAACACAATTTAGGATAAAGTCTTGAAATAATTTAAGGTTTTGTATGGAGTATGTGAAAGGAAACTTGCAGCCATCTTTATGAAAATTTCTACATAACCCAATTTAGATTTTAATCAAATCACACTAATACATTTGGTCTAGATTTCCGACAGAGAAGGTATATTGTGACCAAATTTGATTTTTTTTTGAAAAAATGCCTAAATTCGTCGGAATTCCAATGATAATTTCATAGTTGGTTTTGATGGAGAAGGCATTAGTAAGGAAATTTATTTTTTTTCAAAAAAGTGCCCACGTTCGTCGAAATTCTGATGACAATAGACATTACTTAAAAAACAAAACAAAAGAGGGCAAGTCATTTGTGCATTCAATCCCGCGCAGGCGTCCGCGTTGACTTCAACCCCTGACAAGATCAAACAGTGCACTCAGCATTGGAGGTAGATTCTTCACCTTAATTTCGGATTTGCACCATGAGGAATTGCTGAATCTTCACCTTAATTCATTCATTGGATCTTCAGATTTGTATAATATTTTCATGAGGAATTTCAGACAACTCACACTTTCCTTTATACTTTGTGTACATTGAAGTTGGATTTCATGTATGTAGAGGAATAAGTTGAAATGCTTGTAGAAAGAAGGAAACTTTCTAATTTGGGTGCAAAGCTAGGAACAAGTTTGTGGTATCTTTACACACCCTGTCATCCCTTCTCCAACCTTCCAAAGCCTGATCTTTTCATTCACAAGCCAACTCACAATCAAAATACCGTTCTGAGAAATTGAGACACCCAAAAATCAGTCCTTCCAACTCATGTAGCACGTGGAAGAATTATCACGTGGCCCTGCAAAGACAAAGAAGATTAAATACATGATTACTAGGGTCACCCCACTCCTTGACAATGATTTTCAACATGGGAATGCCCCCAAACCATTTTCTTACTGTCTCGAGCTACCCTAGTTTAGGGTATTGGCAAGTTTTAGTAAATCTTCTCTAACTTTGTAAAAAATGAATGAAAACGGATGAAACCAAAGGGGAATGACAAATAATCCACTCCTCTAACACATCCAATGGATCTCCCAAGTCGGTGAAGTAGTTAATACAAAGAAAAGTTCATTTTAGTAGACTTTTATGTCTGAGAACACAAGAAATATCTAATAGTATTTGGATGGGCCCTTAAATAAAGATAAGCTTGCTAGGTCATCACTTTGAATTAACTACAAATCTGTTATTTGCCATCTACTTGATCAAAATTTGAAACAAATAAATTCGGACTTGGATTTATTATGGAGGAAGCCTTCTTTTTCCTTTCCTTATACTCCTTAAAATTATACAAATATTAGCCTAAAGATATTTCATTTGACCCATCTATCCATTTGATTCGAAAGTCAACAACTCTAACAACTTTATTTAGTTTGGTTATGGAATTCTCTAAAGGTTATCACCACATTGGAAACATGAGATGTAGCCACAATTAACCCCATACATTCATTCAAGACTTGTTCATCAGATTTGCTATTTGGCCCAAACTTCCCTTCCACCTTCTTATCCCATTTAGAAAAAATAACTTATATAGCGTCCAACCAATCCTTATTTGATCTAAAGGGATGAGCCCCCAAATTGATTGTTATGTATTCATCATAAGTCCAATGCTCAATTAACATGGAATAATGGTACTTTACCATCTTAGTTATTTTTCCTTATGTGATTTCTAGCTTGAATATTAGCTCATCTAGACTACTTTGAATGAAGCCATTATCTTCATCTCTTAATACATCAACTTCTTTGATTTTATTTTCAGTCAACGTTTTAATTTCACTTCCTCGCATCTTTCTCCCATTGATCAACATAGGTTGACATTATTAATTCCAACTTGTTGGCTTCATCATAAACATTGTAGAACTTAGAAAAGAAGGTTCTGATGTGATTCATTTGCTTCATAACCCATGTATCCATAATTGTAGCTTTACCCTTCATAGCATACAAATATTCCATTTCGTTTTTAGGAAGAAAATTAGGCATCAGTATCCCTGAAACTTGAGAAGCTCAAGGGGCATCAAGATCTTTAAAGAGTTGTTCATGTACTATGATACTAAATAGCCTTCCTTTCTTGTTTAGATTGGTATCATTTTTGCATCCTTACCTTTATAGTCTCAGTAGTTGCATCTAAAGTTTCTACTTCTCCCAATTTAGTTTATTTTCTAAATTTCACTCGATTTACCTAATGATCAAAAGGATCCATTTCTTAGTCATCCTTATTTGGCATTGGGATAGCGATGTTTGCAACTATCTCTCCTTTTGTACAGTTTTAGGTGGCATACAAGGTCATTTCCTTCTTTGGCTTCCTTGTGGCCTCAACCACAATGATCATTTTTTGCAAACTTACTTTCTTCAATAATCTCTTCTTTATCCTTTCAAGGTTGAATTGTATCCACTTAGGAACATATAGATTCTCATCACTTTGGATGGATGGGTTCATGGTAGTTACAACCTACTTTGGCCTTTGTTATTCATCTTGGTGCTTGTGCACCTAAGTTTAAAATTTTGGAGGAGTCATCTTGGGGGTGGGGGCCTAGACAGATCCTCTTTTCCTTGTTCTCCATACTTCTTTGACTCCATGTTTCTTCTCTCTTCATTTTGTTTGGCCTTAGGCTTTGAAAATAAATTTTATTGGTCTTCTATTGTCATGATAATTCTTGAGTTGTCTTGGTCCACACCCATTTCCGCTGCTTCTTGTGTTTTCACTTGGGTAGGAGTAACCATAGGTGTATCATGCTAACTTGGGTATCATGCTATATATCATATTATGTTGTGTGTAGGGCTCCAAATTAGATTTGGTACATGTTTGGGCATGAGGACAGTCTGATATCTCTATGTATCAAACAATAAAAGGCAGTAAGAGTGAAAAATTTGGTGGGAAGACCAAGCGATTGGTATTTTGAAGTGGTTGATGATAGAGAGAGGGGTGGGGGGACACTATGAAACCTTCAGAAGGGTTTGTGGATCAAAACCAAATGAAATAGATTAAATTTCTATGACTGTCCTAAGGTTATTAATTGTCACAGTCATAGTTTTACTAGTGATATTGTTTTTGTTTTGATAGAGTTGTGTTTGTAAACCCAAGTGTGGACATGTAATGGAGTCATGAGATATCTTAATACTACATCAATACTTAACAACAACATAGTGTGTAGGCACCTAAAATATGAAAGGACTACATATTGGAAGGAGATAATCATCCATACTTATCACAAGCTTCTGCAGCTCATGTAGACTCAAGGTGAGTTGCAAAATGACCATCAATGAGTGTGAACCCTGTCTTCACAAATTATGATCAGTTGCCATGATAGTTGACCCTATCCTCATGTTGTTGGCTCAATTATTATTAGTTTTCCCAAGCTGAGAAGCCAATTAATGTATCCAAGGGTGTCTAGAAGAATGGACTGTATGATCATTCTCAATTCAACTAAAGGTCCAAAGTGCTCATTCTCAACAGTTTGAGTTACAACTATAAATTCCTAACGCTTGACAACTCCATATTCTAAGTTCCTTCTAACTTATATTTCATTTTCATGAGTCAACTTATAGTTATTAATTAATTTATAGGCTAGTATCTTGTTTGTTGATTGTACCTCTTAGTTTGATAAGGTTTTGGGTGGACTTTAAATCTCTAATTTTGAGAAAAAGTTTTCCTATAAATGTAATTTCAAAATTCAGTTTGAGGGTCTAAGAATTGATTATTTAAGGTTTGAGTTTAGTAACACTACTTAGTTTGTTTTCTTTCAAAATACATTTAGCAAGATGTTGTAGATTGAATACTTGTTCTTTGCTGGTATATTTTTAAGAATTAATGGAAATGAAGTTCATAGTTTGCAATAGTATTGGTAGTCTTTTTTGATTGCTTGGTATTCTTCTATTTATTTCATTTTCCTTAGTCCTGAATTAATATTTACATTTATGAAACATCTTCTTTGTTATAATCAATTTGTGCATCTTTCTTGGTGATTGAGGTTAATAATGAACATATGAATGAATAGTATTAGTTGTTCTAGAGCTTTCCTTGGTTGCATTTTCATGTTAGAATTGGCAATTTTGGCATGATAAATTATTTACATACAAGGTTATTGTCATGCTTTGTGGAGTGTACCTATACCTACAACCACAATGCACTCAATAAATCATTACAAGCAATGGTTAGTAAATTGAAACAATGAAAGACAAAACCATAGCTAATCGACTTATTACCTCCTAGTAAATTCGAGTATGAAAAATGCTCTGAGATCTGATTATGCATACTTCAGTGACTTGACTACACTTAGATGGAGGATTTGAATGATGAAGATGCATGATCTAGCAAGAATAGCATGATTAAGCTACATGAGTCATGATTGATCTAGAAAATGAACTAAAATTAAGATGCAATTAAGCTAAAAATGATAACATTGCTAAGAAATGATAAACTATAAGCTAGATCCCTATAATAACGAAGCATAAGATGAGAATGAGATGGGATCCATATTGCTCAAAATGAGGTCTATTTATAGGATTTTTCAAGGCTAGGGGTGAGGTGGCAAGAATCAACAGTCAAGATTGATCTGAAGATATCAATGGTTAAATTGGAGGAGGATGGCAAAGGGGTTTGGATTAAAGGGAACATCTATCATCTCTATGGTGACAAGTGTCAAGAGGCTTCTAGAAGGAGTTGGATGAAAGGGAACACTTAGTGATAAGTGTCACAAAGGTTCTAGAAGATGTTGGATGAAAGGGAACATGGTGGTAGGTAGAATGGGTTAGGTTTAGGAGTGGTAGAAGTTAGGAAAATTTGAATTTAAAAATTCAAATAATATGAAAATGGTAATTAATCTCAACAACTCATAATTGATTTAATTTGATTAATTAAGATATAGAAGAAATGATTTTGGATGGAGGGAATTAATTAATTAAAGGGGTGAAATGAAATGAACCTATTAAATAAATCCTTAGATTTATTATTAATAAGCAGATGAAAGGTGAAGGAATTAATCGAATTATTTAGTCAATTCAATTAAATTGGGGAGGAGGATTAATTAAATACTTGCTTATTTAATTAATTATCTTCAGACCATTTTTAGGTGTATATATTTTGCCCCTCTTTGAAGCGAGGTGTGATGATGCGTTGATTCAAATAATAATCTCATTTTGATGATGATATTGATTTGATAGGATGCCCCAACTCTTGATTGCTAAATTTCGGTATAATGATGCCCCCTTGGGAGATCAATTGAGATAATTGATCTTTGGAGTTTTTGAGAGATTGATATCCCGATGGATTTGATTTGATTTCTACAACTGTGGTTTTTGATGAAAATGCGAGTTCTTTGATTAGCTTGATTTCTTAGATTGGTAAGATTGAAAAATCTTGATCGATTAGATTGATAAGATCCAGATTCAGTCTGGTTTCAGGAAGGAATCATGCTGTATAAGACAACAATGATCAAAGCATCTAGTTTCAGGAAGGATTCATCCTATATAAGATAACGAATCAGAATCAGATCATCTAGTTTTAGGAAGGATTCATCTTGTATAAGACATGAATCGGAATCAGATCATCTGGTTTCAGGAAGGATTCATCCTGTATAAGACATGATTTGAATTGATTAGGTTTAATTGATTGATTTGATTTGATAAGGTTGATTAGATAAAGAAC
This sequence comes from Cryptomeria japonica, assembly GCF_030272615.1. Taxonomy (NCBI): domain Eukaryota; kingdom Viridiplantae; phylum Streptophyta; class Pinopsida; order Cupressales; family Cupressaceae; genus Cryptomeria; species Cryptomeria japonica. The sequence goes on along the minus strand of NC_081408.1, from coordinate 25,962,251 downwards.
TTGACATTTTGTTGATATCAAGTTTCAATTTTTTTTTTTTTTTTTGGATATGCTGATTGTTGATTCTATTGAGAGAGATAGCATAAGATTTTTGCTGGGTCAACAATATCATGAGAGAGATGTGAGTCATTCTAATTGCTTATACACTTGTGATGATACTTTGATGATTCCTGTGATAGATTTAGCCTTGGATAAAAGGAGCTTGTAGGATCCCATGCAAGAATGAAATGCAATGGAATGATCAGACCAGTCACTGGATTATTTTGCGTTTTTGTCATCATTGAGCTTTTGAAATGTGGAAAGTGAGTGCAAACATCGATGGTATAATTAAACCATGGTGACCTGAGCACTTCTTTCCTGGATTTTAATATAGTAGGTTAACACAAGCATCGAGGTATAATTGAACCGAGATGACCAGAGTGTTGTTTGCATAAAACAAGCAGTATTAATCATTTCAATACGCAAATCGGAAATGTCTTCAATGATACTCCGATGATCATATCCCGAGACAAATTTGCACATATTAATGATTAATTTTTAGACAGCAGACAAGAAAAATATCACGTTTCTTCCTTGCTCCTCTAGTCAATGACATCCTCAAGTCACTCAGAAATCATGATAGCAAAAAGCAATATAGAAAAGTTGAACAATCATGTTACAATCATTATCCAAAAGATATTGTCCACTGAAAAGTGTGTGATGTGCTTAGATTGACTTCGTGATAGCTTGATATTTGATAGTTTGTTCTTGTGTTCAATGTTGGATGTGTCTTAGTTTTCGCTTGATAAGAGTTGTCTAACTATTTGTTCTACCTGTTTGATTAAGCTCAAAATTGATCAAGAGTTTGCCCCCAACTAGGTGTAGGATTTTGCCCCAAGCCTAGAAACAAAGTCGTAATGATATATCCAATGATCCAAACCATGGCAAGAAGTCACCTGGGATGTCTGCGTATGTATAAATGCTTTATGATGGTCATGTATAGCGCTGATGGAAAATGCATGGATGCAAGCGGAAAAATGCATGAATTAATAGATGGAAGAGCTATCAAACAGATAGTGCCTGTTTGCCAAGTTTTCACTGTCTATTTTTATTGCACTTTTTTTGATATTTGATTTTTTATTTTTTTTGAATTTGCTGCTTTTTCATTGTTTTTGATTTTTTCTAATTTTTCACTGCTTTTGATTTTTTCTGATTTTCAGACATATAATTTCTTTAGGTGCATTCTACTGATAGGTTCCTCGAGTTGATCATCATCCTGTGTTGATAGTTGATATGCTCTTGACCCAAATACTGCTATGACCACAAATGGGCCTAACCAGTTTGGTTCAAACTTTCCTTTCTTTTCTCGATCTGCTTGATTGTGTGGATTTTGCTTTAGTACTAGTTCTCCCACTTGAAAGATTCATGGTTTAACCTTATGATTATAGTTCCAACACATTATTTGCTGATATACCTTTAAATGATCAAAGGCATTTTGTCTGCGTTCATGTATCAGTTCTAACTCTTGTAGTCTAGATACTCTTTGTTCTTCATCTGGGATGTGACCTTTTAGTGATACATGTAGAGAAGGTATCTCTACTTTGATTGGCAATATAGCTTCTGATCCATATACAAGAGAGAAAGGTGTGGCACCTGTCAGTGTGCGAATACTGGTGTAGTAGGCCCATAGAGAAGGGTTTAGTTGGATATGCCAATCTTTCCCAGCATCGTTTACTGTCTTTTTGAGGAGTTTCAGTATAGTTTTGTTAGATGCTTCTACCTGCCCATTTCCCTGTGGATAATATGGTGTGGAGAATTTGTGCTAGATTTTGAACTTCTCGCATAGCTCTTGTACATCCTGATTCTTGAATGGTCACCCATTATCAATGATAATGGTCATTGGTATTCCATAACGATAGATGATATAATTCAAGATAAATGCAACAATTTGTTTTCTTGTGATGTTGATCATGTTTCTGTAGCTACAAGATTGAATTTGTGTCCACTAAATGAGGAAGGATTTATCTTTCCTACTAGATCAAGTCTCCATTGACAAAAAGGCCAAGATGTTGCTAAAGCATGTAGTTCTTGTGCTGGTGCATGGATCAAGTTCCCATGGATTTGACATTGTTTGCATGTTCTTGCTATTTTAAAAGAATCTTGTTCCATAGTCAGCCAATAATAGTCCAAGCGTATGAGGTTTTTTGAAAGGGTAAGACCACTTGAATGAGTGCCACAAATGCCATTATGGACTTCATGTAAAGCCTTCTCATATTCTTCTTGTTCGAGACATCATAAGAGAGTACCATCTAGAACTCGTTTATACAGGGTATCCGCGACGAGAGTAAAATGAGAGGATTGGCGAATAAAGTTTCTCTTTTGGTTCTTTGATAAGTCAGGAGGTAAGATGTTGTCTTTTAGGTATGTGTAAGTTTGGCCATAGTGGGAGGAATCATGTCCAATAAGTTGACAGATGGTTTGGGAATCGGGACAATTGAAGGCAGGATGAAACAACTCTTCAACAAGGAATTCATAATGTTGTTGATTTTCCTGTGTTTGCAATAGAGAAGCAAGTGTAGCCATGGCATCTACTGCTTTGTTGTCATTTCTTGGAATCTATTCAAAAGTTATTTCTACAAAGTATTTCTTGATATCATCCACCATCTTTTTATAAGGCATAAGTTTTCATCTTTTGTTTGATAGTCATCATTGATTTGATTAATGATGAGTTGAGAGTCTCCAAAGACTTGAAGTTGTTTAATATTCCATTCTACAACCATTTTGATACCTGTTACTAATGCTTCATACTCTACTATATTGTTTGTGCATGGAAAGCTTAATTTGTATAATTTTGGTATTGTATGCCCTTGTGGTGTGATAAATAGAATTCCTGCTCTTGATCCATGTTGTGTATATGAACCATCAAAGTATAGTTGCCATTCTTTTGTTGTGACTGTTAGGATATCAACATCAAGAAATTCAATCTGTAGAGGATGGTCATCTTGAAGTGGTGTTTCTTCTAGTTGATTTGCGATGACTTGTCCTTTGATAGATTTTCTGTCAACATATTTGATATCAAACTCGCTTAGAATCATGATGCATTTTGCTAGTCATCCTGTCAATGTGGCTTTGCTAAGTAAATACTTCAAAGGATCAATTTTAGCTATCAACTTGATGGAGTGAGATAGTAGATAGTGTCGTAGTTTTTGAGAAGCAAAAACTACTACCAATCATGCTTTTTCTATTGATGAATAGTTAACCTCATATCCCACTAGTGTTCTATTGATGTAGTAGATGGATCGTTCTTTTCCTTCATTATCCTCTTGTGTGAGCAAAACTCCCAATGATGCTTCGGTAGTTGATACATAGAGTAATAATGGTTTTCCTTGAATTGGTGACATTAGAATAGGTGGTTGCATGAGATATGTCTTGATCTTGTTGAATGCTTCTTCACATTGATGGTCCCATATGAAATTAACATGTTTGTGCAATAGTAGAGTAAATGGTTGACATTTATCTATTAATTGAGCCAAAAATCTTTTGATTGACTAGTGTCTTCCTTGTAGTGATCTTAGTTGACTGATATTCTTGGGAGATGCCATTTCCATGATTGTTTTAACCTTAGCTGGATCTACTTCGATTCCTCTTGCTAAAACAATGTATCCCAATATCTTTCCTAAAGTGACACGAAAGGCACATTTCTCAGGATTTAGCCTTAGCTTGTATTGTTCTAACCTGTCAAAGATCTTTTCCAACATCTCTATATGTTCTCTGTTGTATGATTTAGCTAGTATGTCATCCACATAGTCTTCCATGAATGTATGTATAATGTCATGAAATATTGTTGTCATAGCTCTTTGATATGTAGCACCTACGTTCTTTAATCCAAAAGGCATGATGTTCTAGCAGAAAGTACCCCATGGGTATGTAAAAGTTATCTTTTCTTGATCTTTAGGTGCTATTTTGATCTGATTGTAGCCGAAGAAGCCATCCATTAGAGAAAACATGGAGTGTCCTGCAGTTAAATCTACAATGATGTCGATGTTAGGCAAAGAATTGTCATCCTTTGGACATGCATTATTAAGATCTCCGAAGTCTATGTATATTCTGATGCTTTTATCTATTTTTGTTATAGGACCAATGTTGGATACCCATTGAGGATTGATAACTCAAAGATGAACGAATAGTACCAAACCGGTACATAGAGGGGGGGTGAATCAATACAGACAAAAATACAGTCCAAAACTAGTTTGACAACAAATACTCCAAATGACTGGCAAACAATGATACTGGTTGAAAAAGAGTGCAACCGGTAAGACCTAGAACAACTAAAACAATCATAAACCGGTTACTCACTAAGCTTTCCTCTTAGCTCAATACTACAACACCATTACACCCTCATGCATGAAAAGGTAAACTATCATCAGATCTTCACAATAGTTAGTTCAATATGTTTTATAGATAGGCATAAAACACAGAACCATCATATGCTCAACAGGTAATAACAAAGCATCACAAGATAAAAACATCTCACATGACACACATATTTTTCACGTGGAAACCCAACTGGGAAAAACCACAGTGGGGATGAGTACCCACAAGCTACTTTTTGAACTCTTTAGAAGTCCACTCTGTTAGGAGCCTTGTTTGGTTAAAGACATTACAATAGGTTCTGCTAGGAACCAATCCTATCAAGGATCACCCAGTTAAGGGATGGCTATAATACCCAGTTAAGGGTTAAACCCGATTAGGGTTACCTTGTTAGAGGATTTCAAGAACTCAATAGCTAAAGGATCTCCAGAGCTCTATAGCTTCTTAGAACTCAATAACTTCAAGTTACCCTATTAAGGGATTTGTATCAAGCCAGTTAAGGCTACCCTGTTAAGGGATTTCACAACTGTTGAAGTGGTTAAAGATCAAAATGAATTACAATGATCTGGTAATAGTACTCAATGCTAATGCAGATCCATTTCAGCTCCTCTTCACCTTCTACACATTCACTTTGCAGATATCTCTTCTCTCCTTTGGTCTGGCAAGAATAACATATCACTTCCCTTGGATACACACATACAACTTTTGCCAACAACTCTGGAAAGAAACACAACATCGACCTTATAGAAAACAGACAGGTTGGTAGAAAAAACCCTAAACCCTAAACCTGTTAGGTTAAGAAATTCAAATGGTTCAATCATGATCATTGAATCATACTACATTAAATGCAACACTCTTGAATCGATCTCCAAACATTATCCACCGATTTCATGGCAGCTGATAACCCATCACGCATTATCACCGTTTGACAAACTTCGCACATTCCCAATGTGGATAGGGATAGTCTTCTTCATGCAAGATCCTTCACGTGCACAGGGCTTACGTGGAAACACAATCTATTCTCCATTATACTGCTAACTCATCACACAAAGATCACAGATTGAGGCACATAGGCTTGAGGTACTCCAACCGAAAATCTTGAAGTGGAAACTACCTACCAACCGATAGTCACACAATGCTTCCATGTCCTGGTTCCCATAACTACATGCCGGTTCATCTTGAACAAATATACCACTTCACTTTGGCATATATACCGGTTCATACATATGCCAGTTCTCTCTTCTCACATATCACATGTGTCAGTTCACATCATGTCACATATTGACATCAATGACAACATACAATATCATTATGTCTTCATACTGGTTCACATAATGCCAACAATCTCCCCCTTTGGCATTGATGGCAATATACAAAGATATCTCTCCTCTTCACATTTTATCCCCCATTTTCTGTAGAACTCCTTCTCCCCCTTTGACAACAATGCCAAAGTGGAGGCACAAGCATCCCTGTTCCATTATGCTACTCCCCCCGAGGATTAGCATCCTTCAACACATCAATCAACAAAAGTTTGACTATGCATCACCTAACTGATGTGGAACAAATACTTTTAGTTCACCTCCTGAAGGGGCAGTACCTACAATTCACCTCTTAAATGCACAAATGTAGTCTTTGGAAGAGGCTTGGTGAATATGTCTGCTAACTGCTCCTTACTGGAAACATGTTCCAGTACAATCTCTTTATTCTAAACCTTTTCCCTCAAGAAATGATACTTAAGCTCAAAATGCTTGGTTCTAGAATGTAAAACTGGATTCTTTGAAATATTGATAACACTTGTGTTATCACAGAATATACTTACCGGTCCAGATATAGGGATTTTGAAGCCATTTAAAACATGCTTCATCTAGATTGTCTGAGTGCAGTTCATGAAAGCTGCAACGTACTCTGCTTCCGCTGTAGATTGAGAGATACAACTCTGCTTTTTACTCATCCATGAGACCAGTCTACCGCCGAGAAAGAATGCACCACCAGTTGTGCTTTTTTGGTCATCCACATTACCTGTCCAATTAGCATCTGTGAATACTTTCAGAATGAAATCATTGTTGTATGGGTACCATAATCCATAGTCAATTGTTCCCTTCAGATACCTAAGAATCCGCTTGACTGCAACCAAGTGGGATTCTCTTGGACTTTTTTGGAACTTTGCAGTAATGCCAACTGCATGTGCAATATCTAGTCTGCTATGCACTACATAATGCAACTTACCAATCATTGATCTGTATTCTTTCTCATCAACTAGTGCAGAATCATCCTCTTTTGACAATTTGCAACCGGTCACCATCGGTGTACCAACAGGTTTGCTATCTTCCATGCCAAAGGTTTTCAACACCTCTTTGACATATCTGGACTGAGTGATAAAGATTCCATCTTTCATCTGCTGGATCTGCAGTCCAATGAAGAACTTAATCTCCCCTATGAGTGACATCTCAAACTCTTTCTTCATCTCATCAGCAAACTCATGACTCATCTTGTCATCTCCTCCAAAGATAATGTCATCAACAAAAACTTCACAGATCAGGATCTGATCTCCTTCAGACTTCAAGTAGATATTGCTATCTTCACTTGTTCTTTCTAATCCAATCTTCACAAGATGGGAATGTAGGCACTCATACCATGCCCTAGGTGCTTTCTTTAGACCATATAAGGCTTTATGTAGCCTACATACCATGTCACTGTCTTTAGATAGAGAAAACCCATCTGGTTGCTCAATATACACCTCTTCTTCAAGTACACCATTTAGGAATGCAGATTTTACATCCATTTGATATACTTTGAACCCTTAAAAAGCTGCATATGCAAGAAGCATACAAACTCCTTCCAATCTGGCTATAGGAGCAAAGGTTTCTCCATAGTCTTCTCCTTCTTCTTGAGTATATCCTTTGCACACCAATCTGGCTTTATTCCTAATCATTGTGCCATCCTCATTCAACTTGTTTCTAAACACCCATTTGGTGCCAATGAAATTTTTATGCTCCGGTCTGGGTACCAAGGACCATGTACCATTTTTCTCTATCTGGTCAAGTTCCTCTTCCATTGCCTTGATCTAGTCTTCATCTTTATGAGCCTCTTTGAATGATTTAGGCTCAAATTCAGAGATCATACATGAGTTTTCTCTGATCTTTCTTCTTGTAAGGATTCTTGCATCCTTATCTCCTATGATCTGCTTAGGATCATGATTCATCTTGACATATCGAGGAATGGTCTTGACTGGTTCTTCTTGCTTTTCCTCTTCATCCTCATCTTCATCAGTATCAGCATTCACCAGTTCAGGAACACTGTTACTGGTACTTGGTTGACTAACAACCAGTTCCCAGAAGGTTGCAACCGGTTCATTTATAGCTTGCTCACTACCGGTTTCCTCAGTTTTCTCAGAGGATTCATCAACTCTTACATTGATACTATCCACAATTCTTTGAGTCCTATTGTTGTAACACTAGAGAGCTTTACTCTTGGTGGAATATCCTAGGAATATTCCCTAATCACATTTAGCTTCAAATTTGCCCTGATGTTCACTCCTCTTGATGTAACATTTGCTGCCAAATACCCTAAAGTAGCTAACCACAGCTGTTTTACCGGTCCAATACTCATAAGGAGTTTTGTCCTTACCTTTCTTGATGAGTACCCGGTTCATTGTGTAGACTACAGTGCTCACTACTTCTCTCCAAAAGGTGTGAGCTACCTTTCCTTGAATCAACATGGTTCTAGCTGCATCAACCACAATCCGGTTATTCCTCTCTACTAGGCCATTCTGCTGTGGAGTCCGAGGGGTAGATAGTTTCCTCTTGATGCCAAATTCTTCACAATACTTGTTGAATTCGCCAGAAGTGAATTCCCCTCCTTGATCAATTCTGAGACACTTGATTCTTGTACCGCTTTCCTTCTCCACTAATGCTCTAAAAGCCTTGAATTTCACAAAGGCTTCAAACTTGTCTTTCAAGAATGTGACCCACACCATTCTTGAGCAGTCATCAGTGAGAATCATGAAGTACCTATCACCTTGCACACTTCTAGTTTTCATAGGGACCACACAAATCAGTATGCACAAGATCAAGCAAGTTGTCAGCAGTGAAAGATTTACCTTTAAAGGTTGAGGAAGACATTTTCCCCAATTGACACTCTCTACACAAGGTATTATTTAGTTTGCTTAGCACCGGCAACCCTCTAACTACCTTGATCTTACTAGCCTTCACAATGTTATCAAAGTTTACATGACAGAGTCTCCTATGCCATATCCAGCTATCATCAAACTTAGCCATAAGACATGTGCTTATATTTGAGTTCAAATGAAATAGGTTACCTTTGGTTTGCATGCTGGTGGCCACCAATTCACCCTCTTTTCCTTTAATTCTACAAACTCCATTCTTTAATTCCAGAGTGAGGCCACTATCATTCAGTTGGGCAACACTCAGAAGGTTGTGTCTGAGGCCATCAACCCAGTACACATTGTCACCACTACTCTTTCCATTTAGTGAGATGGACCCTCTACCTTTGACCATGCATGGTGCATCATTGCCAAAGTGAACCACACCACCATCATACTCCTCCAAGGATAGAAACTTTCTCTGGTCACCAGTCATATGGTGAGAATAGCCACTGTCAATGATCCACTCATTGGAATTATCAAACCGAGAGACAAGAGCCTTCTTGTCTGCCACATCTTCCTTTACAACAACAAACACAATGTCTTCATTCTCTTTATCTTCTGATTCCTCATCTATGACACCTTCATTAACTACTACAAAATAGTTTCTCCGATTTCCTCCTTTGAATTTCCCAAACCTTTCTGGTTTGTCCTTGTTATCACCATTTGGATAGTTTATAGCAATATGTCCTATCCGATTATAGGAAAAGCATTTCAAAGGTAGCTTACCTTTGTATTTACCAGTTCCTTTAAGAAGATTTCTAGCAAGGAGAGCTTCAAATGCCATCAGAATCTCCTCATCATTCATTTCTCTACTTTGTCTAGGTTCACCACTAGTGCTAGCTTCTTTTCCTTTTCTGGATGATATAGCAGAAGCTTTAAATGCTGATTCAGTCTTTTGAACACTGCCATCAAAACTATTTAGCTCATAGGCTGTCAACTTGGCTATGAAGGAGTCCAAGGATACCTTAGTCTTGTCTATTGATCTCAACCCCTGAATAGCAATAACCCTTATTGCATAGACCGGCAATAGGGATCTCAGGACTTTCCTTACCACAGTGGAATCTTCTATTTTACCACCTGCACTCTTGATTTATCCAACAATTGTTTTGATTCTTATTCCATACTGCTGAATGGTCTCACCTTTAACCATCCACATATCTTCAAACTTCCCTCTCAGGCTTTCTTCCTTAGCCTATTTTACATGTTCATCACCACCATAGATATTTTCAAGAGCATCCCATACCTCTTTGGGATTTACCTTGTCCTGAACATCAATAAACTCAATGTCAGATAGACTACTAATAAGGGCTTCCATGACTTGCCCATTTTCTTTTATCTCTCTCTTTTGGTCATCGGTGAGAGTCCCTGTAGGAAGAACATAGACATTCTCAACATAACTCTAGTGTTCAACACCCATGCTTCTGATGAATATATTCATTCTATCTTTCCATATACCAAAATTTTCCCTGTTAAACTTTGGACCTTCCCTCTTCATTATTTAACTGGAATCTTTACCTCAAGTGGTTAAGCTTACAACACATAGGACCTAGAGGGCTCTGATACCAATTGATAACTCAAAGATGAACGAATAGTACCAAACTGGTACTAAGAGGGGGGGTGAATCAGTATAGACAAAAATACAGTACAAAATTGGTTTGACAGCAAATACTCCAAATGACTGGCAAACAGTGATACTGGTTGAAACAGAGTGCAACCGGTAAGACCCAGAACAACTAAAACAATCATAAACCGGTTACTCACTAAGCTTTCCTCTTAGCTCAATACTACAACACCATTACACCCTCATGCATGAACACGTAAACTATCATCAGATCTTCACAATAGTTAGTTCAATATGTTTTATAGATAGGCATAAAACACATAACCATCATATGCTCAACAAGTAATAACAAAGCATCTCACATGACACACATATTTTTCACGTGGAAACCCAACTGGGAAAAACCGTGGTGTGGATGAATACCCACAAGCTTCTTTTTGAACTCTTTAGAAGTCCGCTCTGTTAGGAGCCTTGTCCGGTTAAAGACATTACAATAGGTTCTGCTAGGAACCGATCCTATCAGGGATCACCCAGTTAAGGGATGGCTATAATACCCGGTTAGGGTTACCTTGTTAGAGGATTTTAAGAACTCAATAGCTAAAGGATCTCCAGAGCTCTATAGCTTCTCAGAACTCAATAACTTCAAGTTACCTTGTTAAGGGATTTGTATCAAGTCGGTTAAGGCTACCCTATTAAGGGATTTCACAACTATTGAAGTGGTTAAAGATCAACAGGAATTACAATGATCTAGTAACAACACTTAATACTAATGCAGATCCATTTCGGCTCCTCTTCACCTTCTGCACATTCACTTTGTAGATATCTCTTCTCTCCTTTGGTCTAGCAAGAATCACGTATCACTTCCCTTGGATACACACATACAACTTTTGCCAACAACTCTGGAAAGAAACACAACATTGACCTTATAGGAAATAGACAAGTCGGTAGAAAAAACCCTAAACCTGTTAGGTTAAGCAATTCAAATAATTCAATCCTGATCGTTGAATCATACTACATTAAATGTAACACTCTTGAATCTGTCTCAAGACATTCTCCATTGTCCATTATCCACTGATTTCATGGTGGCCGATAACCCATCATGCGTTATCACCATTTGACAAACTTCACACATTCCCAAGGTGGATAGGGATAGTCTTCTTCATGCAAGATCCTTCATGCGCACAAGGCTTATGTGGCAACATGATCTGTTCTCCATTATACTGCTAACTCATCACACAAAGATCACCGATTGAGGCGCACAGGCTTGAGGTACTCCAACTGGAAATCCTGAAGTGGAAACTACCTACCAACCGGTAGTCACACAATGCTTCCATGTGTCGGTTCCCATAACTACATGTCGGTTCATCTTGACATGCCAGTTCATCTTGAACAAATATACCGCTTCACTTTGGCATATATACCGGTTCATACATATGCCGATTCTCTCTTCTCACATATCAAATGTGCCGGTTCACATCATGTCACATATTGACATCAGTGACAACATACAATATCATTATGTCTTCATACCAGTTCACATAATGCCAACAAGGATATGCTACAGGTCTGATGAATACGACATCTAGTAATTTCTTTAGTTCTGCCTTGACTAGAAGAGCAATATGCGGATGCATTTTCCTTAATTTTTGTTTGACAGGTTTGACTCCTGGACTAACATTCAGGTGATGCATAATAAGTTCTGGATCTAACCTTGGCATGTCTGCATATGACTAGGAAAAATTTATTTGCCGTCATTTGAAGAATTCTACATATTGTTGCATTTCTACCTCTAATAAAGATGTTGTCGGATGAAGAATCTTTGGTTGTTCTGTTGTGCCAATGTTAACTACCTCTGTTGGTTCGATCAAAATGGATGATCTTTCTTGATAGTGCTTAGGTAAAGTGTCAAATCTCCCATCTTCCGGTGCCTCAAGGAGGTTTTCACCATTAGATGTGTCCTTTGTTTTTACTTTTTCTTGGTCTAATGTTGCTAATAAATGGTTTTCAGCATTAGACTTGACATTGTTTTCTTCATTTTTACTTTTGCGACTAGGAGATTTGGCACCCACTTGACTAGAAGATGCGTTGCTGAAATTCCTGGTGAGATTTGTTATGGGTTCAATTGCATTAAGATATACAAATATGGCATGGTCATTTGGAAAAGTATCAATGGCAGTATGTCCTTCATTTTCCCAATCAATAAGTTCTGGGTGGATTAGAGGTAATGAATCTTCGTGTTGGGATGTTTCGAGGGTTTCAAGGGTCATGATGGATGTATCAAAGTTTTCAATATGTGTTTCGAAGTCTAGAATGGTACTCTTGTTAGAATGATATCGTGTAAGAAGTTCCTAATTATCCTCGGTTAAGTCCAACTTAGCCGAATGTGATTCTAATTCAAGTGAACTAGTTCTTGATGTTTGTCCTGCATACGTGTGAACTACATCAACTTCTATATCTCCTTCAAAGCATTTTTCTTCAACCGATTCTTGAGAGTGATAGGAATCCCATTCCCATTCATTAGAATTTGTATCACTTGCAGCTTGTAGTCTACAGATTTGGTCATATAAAATTTCCTCCACTTTTCTGGCTATACTTTTCCTCCTTTCATATTCAACCTCTTCAGGACTAAGATTGAGTTTTGTCAACTTTTCTATGAGCTCTCCTAAACTTATATTAGCTTCTTTCTTGTTTTGATTGAGATTTAATGCTACTTGAGAGATGTTTTTAGTTTGTTTCTCTTGTTGATTTGAAGCTTGCTTCTTTTGCCATTTTGTGTTTGCTTGTGCTTGTTGCTTAACTGATTTTTCATCCCTTTCAATTGCCAGTTGTTCTTGTCTGCTTTCATATTCCTCTTGTTGTTGATTAAAAGATGTGTCTTTTGGTATAGTGACTTGTCCATACCCCAAACCTGTTTTGTCTGTAGTTTGTTGATTATGAGGCTGAATAGGTTTTGAGATACCTTCCTTTCTTTTTCCTATAGGGCCTGTTCCAGTGTATCCCATCCTTCGAAGAATGTTGAATCCTTTTCCATATTTTTCTGTAGGTATTCTGACATTGTTGACCTTTTGTTGAACTTCTTCATCTTTGTATAGCCATTGTAGTACATCTTTGTCTTCTATTTCCTCTGATAAGGTTCTAGCACTAATAAATGCTCCATCAAATATAAGAAGATGTTTCATAGTTGGTTGTTGTTTAGAGCTTGATGGTTTTCCCAAGGATTTAGGAGAAAGTGGTAATTGTGATATTGAGTATTCTTCGTTCCCTCGATCTCTTAGCTGCATTTGTTTTTCCATACTTGATAGAATAGAGGCAAATGATTTTTTATTGGGTTGTGTGCTCGAAGATTTTACCTCCATGTTATGTGGAACAATTACTTCTTGACCCATTTTTAGATTGCTACAATATTGGAATGGATTTGCATTTGCAGATATTGTGATTTCTTGTCCTTCATAGGGAAATTTTACACATTGATGATAGATTGATGGGACAACTTGTAAGTCATGTGTCCATGGTCTTCCTAGGAGCACATTATATGATAGGTCCAATTCTAGAACTTGGCATGCTGTGTCTTTTTGTAGAGGTCCCACTCTGATTGGTAATATCACAATTCCCTTGGAGGAACATTCTTCTTCATCATAGGCTTTTATATTGATCCATTTCCAGACATCAACTACATCTTCTGAATATCCTAAGGCATAAACAAGAATCAATGAACAAATATTTAGGCCAGCTCCACCATCTATTAGAACATGCTTGACTCGCGTTTTGTTAATGAGGACTTCAATATGCAAGGGAGCATTATGAGGGTGTTGTAGGGACATGTCATCTTCGTCAGTGAATGATAAGAAATGAGGGGTTGTGAGGTGTCCTACCATGTTTTGGAATTGATCAATATCAAGATCTTTGGATACTGTGGTATCTACTAATGCTCGTTCAAGAATTTCCTTGTGTGCGGGTGAAAGTTTTAAAAGTTCAAAGATTGATATTTGTGCGGGTGTTTTCTGCAATTGCTCCACTAGGTTGTATTGTCTTGGTGTAGTGGATGATGTATTTGTTGTAGGACTCGGCTGAACAACTTTGTCTTTGATTCTTGTTATAGCCTGAGCATGTTCTGGATTTTGTTTTTCTTTAACTACAATCACATTCACCACATTGTCATATGTATGAGTGTAGGTTACCTTTGCTTTACCCTTACCATTGTTTGTTGTTGATGACTCACCTTTCTCATAGTTTAGAAGCAGAGTTTTAAAGGTTGTATGAGATTCATTTGTTATATGTCCATCCACAATTATTACTCCATTATCAATCATGTCTTGTATGATATGTTTCAACTTTTGACAATTATCTATGAGATGTCCCTTTTTTTGATGGAAATCGCAATACTGATTATCGTTCCACCAATGTGGTTTGATTTGAGGTTTATAGTTCCTTTCTTCTGGTAAAGTGATCGATTTATTTGTGAGAAGTGTCTTTAATGTTGATCCAAGGGGTTTACCAATGTTTGTGAATTGTCTTCGAAAGAAAGTTTTGATAGTTGCTCGTTGGTGATTGTTGTTTTGTTGTGCTATTCCTAAGTGAGTAGATAAATTGAAAACCGGTTGCTTTGGTTTCACATTGTTGTTATCTACTATTCCATTGCTGACAACATTTCGATTTCTATTCCAAAATTTTGGGTTGTCATTGTGATTATTGTTATTGTTGTTGTTAGAAGGATGGACTCCTTATTTGTATATTTTCAACTCACCCTTCTTTATCATGGCTTCTTCCATTCTGATTCCATTATCAACCATTTTTCCAAAGCTTTGATTTCCTTGCATTTTTAAGTAATAACTCATTTGATCATTTAGGTTATCAATGAATATGTCCATTTTTTCATACTCTAGCAATGTACGAGGATACCGAGATGCTAGGCATCTCCATCATTGTAAGAATGTCATGAAGGATTCTCCACTTTTTTGTTTAGTGTTACATAGGTCTAGCATTTTTACTTCATGTTTTATGTTGTAGGAGTATTGTAAAAGGAAATTATCCACCAACTCTGAAAAATGATCTGATTTCAGGTGTAAGTTTGGAGAACCATTCTATAGCTAGTCTAGTTAAGCTTTTCGGAAATAGTCTCATTAAGTAGGTATCCTCATGTGCAAACTCCATACTCATTATACAAAATTCTCGTATATGATCTTGAGGGTCAGTGCTTCCATCATATTTTTTGTATCTCAGAGTTTCAAAACCTATAGGAAATGGTATTATGTTTAGATTTATGTCGAAAGGATAAGGACAGATTTATTGAAGTGAGTATTGTCTAATATTCCCTTTTTGCATCTCTTGAATTTGTGTTTGCATTGCTTGCAATTGTTGTGTGAGAGTCATGATAGGATTATCAACATGATTTTTTGTTGCATGACCATGATTTTGATTTCTAGGAGGATTGGGATCTCTTCTTGTTTCATCTCTAGCTCTTCTTGTATCCTCATTGAATTGAATGTTATTCAGGATTTCTACTTCATCTCTTCTAGGTATGTCGATTTCTTCATTGGTTCTGGTGTTATTGGGAATTGATGTGTCATTCATGCGGACACCAAAGATGTCCTCATATTGTTAGTTAATATGGGGAGGGTCACTTTTCCTTTGTGTCAATTTATTCACATCAAAATCTTGAGGAAGTGTAGCACCAGATTTGGCTAGCATTAGAAAGTATTTTTCTTTCTCTTCCTCCAACAATTTTTGCATAAATTTGTCGAATTGGGGATCTTTCTTGATGTCTCTGATGTTTTGTTCTGTTATTTCTTCTTCAACTTGTATTTTATCTTCATGTTCCATGATTATATGCTCTTCATATGTTTTTAATGTTTTGATTTCAGTCTCTGTGATCCTTCGTCTTTGAGCTCTAGTTAGAACGGGCATACACATGTGTTATTTTTCTTAGGATTTGATTGTCCAAAAGGTTGTTTTGGGTAAGTGATCAATAGTAAATTTCAAGGCAATAGAGTGATAAGACACTAAAGAAGAATTCAAGTATTTAAAAGTTTGCAAGTTTTTCGATCTTCGGTTTAAGAGTGCAATGATGATGATTGATAAGAACCAAGTCCAGTAAAAATGATATATCCTACAATGTGGGACAAGGTTATCCTGACCAAACATTTCAGTTTCGTGATAAAGGATGATTGATCCTGATGAGAAACTATGTTTTAGTGATCAGTTTACCAAAGAGGGTGATAATGCACTTTGAGATGTTTAGATTTTGAACTTGTTAAGGGTGAGCACTTGAATATATTGGGGTGTTTATCTTCTAAAGTCTAATTTTGATGGATGATAACTTGACCAAGAAAACCAAGTAGACAATCTAAGCACGGATTGACAGATAACAAGTGTTTATGTTTACTGCAAATTGATCAGGCAGAAATGATAAATCTGAAACAGGCATGTAGGACACAACTCTGGATTGACAAATGCAACATTTCGTATGACATAAGACTCAAATTAGGATGACACAAGATATAGAGCTATACAACAGAACATAATTTTTCATATAAACAACAGTAACTTGTACGACTTGGGATTATAGTGTTGGAAAAATGGTGTCTCAACCTTGCATTTATGCGAGGTTACTATTTATAGTAAGTTTTCATTTGAGCATGAAATGGTGTGAAACTCTCCCTAAAGCTTCTGGTTGGTTAGATAAGCATTCCGGTAAAGTTGCGTCGCAAGGTCACAGCTAGTTTTGAAGATATTAATGTTTTCGTCTTGGAGGGGTGCAATAAAATATTTAAACTTAATTTTGGGGACTTTAGAGGCTCTGAAATGCCCTGAAAAGTGGCCATAACCAGCAAATATGGTTACGAGGTGATAGAGCACTTCGCGAGCTTTCCGGTGCTTCAAACGGTTCATCAATCGGACACCCGGTTCTCAAGTTATGGCCTTCGGAAGTTTGTACTCCTGAAATAGGAAAAATAATTTGTATCGGATACATAAATGAGCTGTAAAAGGGAGCGACACGTGTTGATGTGTGCTTTAACATGTCATAGAAGGGAGATAAGGTCGGCTACACCTTATTGGGTGGTTTTAGCCCATGGTTTTGTAATACCGTTTGACGGTTTCTTGTATTGTATCTCCTATTTATGAGGTGTGTGAGATAGAGGTTGTGTGTAAGAGTCCTATGGCTATTGAGTTGCCTCTGAATCTCTGATTAATGGTACTCGTGCGAAGAGCTTGCTCTGCAAGTATGTTGTAATCTATTTTTTGATTGCTGAATAAAATATTGAGCTGCTTTTGGAGGGTGGGGTTTTTCTCCCGAAAGGGTTTTCCCCACGTAAATCATTGTGTTGTGGTATGAATGTTATTATATCTATTTCTATTTTCTATAACTGTTGTAATGATCTGAAAAAGTTTTGCATTACCCTCCTCTCAAGGTTAGTGTAGGAAATTGTTTCTGCTACTTAACTTCCTTACAAGTGGTATCAAAGCCTGATCACCTTTGGTTTCAATTGTGGGCAGTTGGGTTTTTTGAACTAATCCAGATTTGAGTGGGAGCTTGTGCAGAAGACACTTTTTGATCTTGTTGCAGGAATATTCAGATGGCGAGTTCGTCAGGGAGAATAGAGGTGGAGAAATTTAATGGAAGTAATTTTGAGATGTGGAAGCTGAAGATGGAAGATCTCCTAATAGATCGAGATCTTTGGGATGCTGTTGATGCGAATGTCCAAAGGCCCTCAGATCCTACTACGGCAGCTCAGTATGATGTTATGGACCGAAAAGCCAAGGGTCTAATCAGACTGTGCCTGACAGACTCTGTTCTAATCAATGTCCATGAAGAGAACTCTGCAAAGAAGCTATGGACTAAGCTTGGTGAGATGTATCAAGTGAAATCTTTATTAAATCAAATTTTCTTAAGAAAGAAATTGTATTCCTTAAAGATGGAAGAGGGTGGACGAATTGCAGACCACCTGGAAGCATTCAATATGTTGGTGGCTCAATTAGTATCCGTCGGTGTTAAGATGGACGAGGAGGAGAAATGTCAAATCTTGCTTTGTTCTTTGCCTGATTCGTGGGATTCTCTTGTTATGGCTATCGGTAGTACTTCTGTTGTTTTGAAATCTGAAGACGTGGTGGGTGCCCTACTTGGTGAAGAGATGCGAAGGAAGGTATCCATCAGTTCAAAGGAAGCCCTAACCGTTCGTGGAAGACCTAAGGAGAAAGGCAAGAAGAATGAGAAGCGTGACAAGTCCAAATCCAAAGGGAGATCGAAATCTCCTAGAAAGTCCAGAGTCATTTGCTGGAACTGCAGTAAACCAGGTCACATCCGTAAGGACTGCAAAGAAGAAAAGAAGAAGAAGAAAAAGAAAAAGTTCGATTCTGATTCTGAGTCCGACAAGGAAGATGGCGATGCATTTATTGCGGCTTTGGCGACTCATGCAGGTAATGATGCCTGGCTAATTGACTCAGGTGCATCTTTTCATATGACTTCCAATAGAGATTGGTTTTCTGAATATGAAGGATTTAATGGAGGTAAGGTGTACTTGGGTGATGATTCACATCTAGACATTGTTGGTCGAGGTAAAGTTAGAATCAGGTTTTCTGATGGTAGAATAAAAAGGATTAATGGTGTGCTGCATATCCTTGGATTAAAATGAAACCTGTTATCTGTGAGCAAACTGATAGATGCGGGTGTGCAAGTGGTCTTTTCTGAAGCAGGATGTAAGATGATTAAGGGTGCTATGGTAGTTGCTAGAGGTGTCAGGTTTGGCACTTTGTATAAGCTTGAAGCATACACTGTTGAATGTAATAGCACTTCTGTAAAAAGAAAATCTGCGGATACTTCACTGGAAGATTTGAAGGTTTCACCTTCAGTAGATGGAAATGGTTTTTGGGTACCTAAGGGTGCTCTTTCGTCTGAAGCAAAGTTACTTGCAGAGAAGACTATGTTATGGCACCAGAGACTTGGCCACATTGGAGAAAAGGGTCTAAGAACCTTGAAAAATAAAAACCTTGTTGAAGGTTTGAATGACTGTAATCTTGATTTTGATTTCTGTGAGCATTGCATTTATGGAAAACAAAACCGCGTTTAGTTTTACTCGAGTTCTCATAAAACTTGTGGTGTTTTGGATCTTATCCATTCTGATGTGTTTGGTCCAGTAGATGTCTCTTCGATTGGAAAATCCACATATTATGTTTCATTTATTGATGATTTTAGTAGAAGGACATGGGTTTATTTTCTAAAGAGTAAATCTGAAGTTTTTAGTCGTTTTAAAGAATTTAAAGCAATGGTTGAGTTGCAGACTGGAAAGAAAATAAAATGTTTGAGAACTGATAATGGCGGTGAGTTTTGCTCTAATGATTTTGATAGATTCTGTAAAGACTGTGGAATTAACAGGCAGAAGACAACTCCGTATTCTCCACAGCAGAATGGAGTTGCAGAAAGAATGAACAGGACACTGATGGAGAAGGCTAGGAGTATGTTGAGTGGTGCTGGTCTCGAACAAAAGTTTTGGGCTGAAGCTGTTGCCACTGCTTGCTACCTGATTAACAGGTCTCCTACATCAGCTCTTGTTGATAAAACGTCTATGGAAGCATGGTCAGGTCACAAGCCTTCATTGAGACATCTTAGAGTTTTTGGTTGCGAGGCATATGCACATGTGCCAAAGGAGAAGCAAACAAAGTTGGAGAACAAGGCTGTGAAATGTATCTTCATCGGGTATAGTTATGGTGTGAAAGGATACAAGCTTTGGGACCCTGTTGCACAAAAGGTAATTCACAGCAGAAGTGTTATTTTTAGAGAAATTAAGTCTCCTTCTATTACATTGCAGCCAGAACAGACTAAAAAAGAAGATGTGATTCAACTTCCTTCTACACCTAAAAGAGTTGAATCGAGACCCCTAGATAGGCAAGAATTTGAGGAGAGCTCGTCTAGCTCTGAATCTTCAGAAGAGGAGGAAGAACCTCCAACTCAGCTTGTTCGAAGGTCTACAAGACATAGACAACCACCTGAAAGGTATTCACCTGATGATTGGAGATGTATTTTTGCTCTGAATACTAGTGTGGATGAACCGAAATCTGTAGAAGAGGCATTAGGTATGAATGATGCAGAATCCTGGAAGATTGCTATGGAGGAAGAAATGGAAGCTTTGAAAAAGAATGATACATGGGATCTTGTACCATTGCCTGAAGGATGAAAACCTGTTGGTTGTAAATGGGTGTTCAAGAAAAAGATTGGTTCAGATGGAAGCATTGAGAAGTATAAAGCAAGGTTGGTTGCAAAAGGCTACTCTCAGGTTGAGGGTGTTGATTACGGTGAGATATTTTCTCCTGTTGCAAAAATGACGTCTATTAGATTTTTGCTTTCTATTGCTACTACTTATGATTTAGAGGTTGAGCAAATGGATGTGAAAACTGCTTTCCTTCATGGTGATTTGGAGGAAGATATTTATATGACACAGCCGGAGCACTATGTGGTGAAAGGCAAAAGTAATTTGGTCTGTAAATTGAAGAAATCTTTGTATGGCCTCAAACAAAGTCCTAGGATGTGGTAACAGAAATTTGATACATATGTGTTGAGTTTGGGATTTGAACATTCTAAATCAGATCACTGTGTTTATTATAAATCTTATGGTGATCATTTCTTATTCATTGCATTGTATGTTGATGATATGTTATTCATTGGTAAAGGGAAAGGTATGATTTCAGAACTGAAGTCTCAGCTCGCTGCTAAATTTGAAATGAAAGATCTTGGTGCAGCAAAGCACATTCTTGGGATGGAAATTAGAAGAGATAGGGTGAACAGAAAGCTATGGCTAGGCCAGAGTAAGTATGTGAATTCAGTGTTACAGAGGTTCAACATGCAGAATTGTAGACCATTGAGTGTTCCTTTTACAGTTGGAATGAAACTATCTATTTCAGATTGTCCTACATCCCCATTGGAGATGGAAGACATGAGCAGAGTGCCTTACTAGAGTGCGGTTGGAAGCTTGATGTATGCTATGGTCTGTACTAGACCAGATATTGCCCAAGCAGTGGGAGTACTTTCTAGATATATGTCTAATCCTGGTAGAGTTCATTGGGATGCAGTCAAAAGAGTCTTCAGATATTTGAAGGGTACTTCAGAGTATTCTTTGTGTTATCATGGTAATTCAGTTGGAGACATGACTTCCCTTGATATCCATGGTTATGTGGATTCAGATTGGGCAGGTGATATTGATAGCAGAAGATCCACCAGTGCTTATGTGTTTACTTTGTTTGGTGGTGCAATTAGTTGGATGAGTAAGCGACAGGCTGTGGTTGCTTTATCCACTACTGAAGCAGAGTA
The DNA here is from genome assembly GCF_030272615.1 of Cryptomeria japonica. Classification (NCBI taxonomy): domain Eukaryota; kingdom Viridiplantae; phylum Streptophyta; class Pinopsida; order Cupressales; family Cupressaceae; genus Cryptomeria; species Cryptomeria japonica. Next base: position 25,940,876 of record NC_081408.1, on the reverse strand, counting down.
TATGGCAGCTACTCATGCTTGTAAAGAGGCCATTTGGCTTAAGAGACTGTGTTCGGATATTGGAATAAAACAAGGTACAGTGACAGTTTACTGTGACAGTCAGAGTGCAATTAGCCTAGCTAAGAACCCGACATTTCATGCTCGGACCAAACATATTGATGTTCAGTATCATTTTGTTAGAGATATGGTCGAAGATGGTAGGGTGAAGCTGGTTAAGGTGGAAACTTTGTTGAATGTTGCAGATGCTTTAACTAAGGTTGTGAGCACAGAGAAGTTCAGATGGTGTTCAGAGTCTATGGGCCTTATGGCCCCTAGCAATTGATTCATTGTGTTGACATTCCCTTCCGCTCTTGCAAGGTGTTCGACAAGTGGGAGATTTGTTGGGAAAAATGGTGTCTCAACCTTGCATTTATGCGAGGTTACTATTTATAGTAAGTTTTTATTTGAGCACGAAATGGTGCGAAACTCTCCCTAAAGCTTCTGGTTGGTTAGATAAGCATTCCGGTAAAGTTGCGTCGCAAGGTCACAGCTAGTTTTGAAGATATTAATGTTTTCGTCTTGGAGGGGTGCAATAAAATATTTAAACTTAATTTTGGGGACTTTAGAGGCTCCAAAATGCCCTGAAAAGTGGCCGTAACCGGAAAAGTGGGTTACGAGGTGATAGAGCACTTCACGAGCTTTTCGGTGCTTCAAACGGTTCGTCAATCGGACACCCGGTTCTCAAGTTATGGCCTCCGGAAGTTTGTACTCCTGAAATAGGAAAAATAATTTGTATCGGATACATAAATGAGCTGTAAAAGGGAGCGACACGTGTTGATGTGTGCTTTAACATGTCATAGAAGGGAGATAAGGTTGGCTACACCTTATTGGGTGGTTTTAGCCCATGGTTTTGTAATACCGTTTGACGGTTTCTTGTATTGTATCTCCTATTTATGAGGTGTGTGAGATAGAGGTTGTGTGTAAGAGTCCTATGGCTATTGAGTTGCCTCTGAATCTCTGATTAATGGTACTCGTGCGAAGAGCTTTCTCTGCAAGTATGTTGTAATCTGTTTTTTGATTGCTGAATAAAATATTGAGTTGCTTTTGGAGGGTGGGGTTTTTCTCCCGAAAGGGTTTTCCCCACGTAAATCATTGTGTTGTGGTATGAATGTTATTATATCTATTTCTATTTTCTATAACTGTTGTAATGATCTGAAAAAGTTTTGCATTACCCTCCTCTCAAGGTTAGTGTAGGAAGTTGTTTCCGCTACTTAACTTCCTTACATATAGACCATATGACAAAACACTTATCTCATACAACACAGGATAGCAGATAGTACGACAAATGATTTTATGCAAGTTAATTCGTACGACAAAGAATTATAGCTTGTATGACAGGTTGCAGAGAATGGTAAAAAGTGTTTGTTTTGCTAATTTTGACCTTTGAATTTTGATGATGTATTGCTGATGTTTTCTAGTTTTTAGGTGTTTGATTTTCTCATTTAGGGATGAATACACAACAAAAACATGATGTGATAAATGACTCCAATCAAGCTAAACCCTAAGGAAGTTGGATGCGAATGAAAACCTTTTCTTGCTAACTTAGGTACACACCCAATAGCTAATCAGAATACGGCCACTGAGTCTCATGCAATGGATTCTCAATGCCATATTATCTGACTTCAAATGCTAATGGGGGCATGGTATGGCAAGTGTCTTGGGAGAGTTACTATCTCTCTTGCACAAAGATTATCACCCTTTCTGAGGTGAATCAGGTAGCTTCTATTTTATACGGCACTAGTAAGGGATCCATTTGGTGCGTCAGGGTATAAACTCAATTAAGAGGTCTCCCAGCCTTGAAAACCAAGGTTTGATATACCTGAAGGTATGAAGGAGAGCTATTCCCGAGCACTATCGTTGCTTTGATTTTCATCAAAAGCACATTTATTTTATAGTTGGTTGGATTACTTGGCATTAGCCATTCCCACTTAGGTCATTCCCCTCTGACCGGCCTTAAGGGCTAAGAGTTAATAACTCCTCAGGAGGGCAGGCCTACTAAAGAGATGCACTAATGAAAGAAAAAGATGAGTCTAGCTTTCTGATCACCTAAGAAAGGTGAGAGCATACTCGCCTATCATCAAAGGCACATAAGACATGATAGTTCATTTCTTTAAGCCCAAATTGAAGTGTGCCTAAAACTCTTAAAGAATACACAACTTTTGTTGAATCCTTAGGCAACCTGCAAAATAGATCCATTAGTAGTCATGATTGTGTTTTAAATTTGTCTTTGACAAGCATCCTGCAGAAAAGAGTTAGGCTGCAAGCATCTCATAAATAGATCAGAGTTAGTGTTACAAAATTTCAGATTAGAATCAGAAAACTCTAAAATGCAGTTTGTTAAAAATCACAGAGCCAGAGACTCGTATGACATAGATTTCCAGTTAGTATGATAGAACTTTAGATTTCATACAGTAATACAAATAGACTCATACGACACATGAATGAGCCAGAATGAGTCAGAAAATGCTAAAGAAGAGACTCGTACGACAAATATTTAGCTCCTATACGATAATGAAAAGGAGCTCGTACGACAAATATTTAGCTCCCATACGACAATGAAAAGGAGCTTGTACGACATAGGATCAGCCTAGTACAAGTAAAGAATTTGCAAGAAATAGACTCCTATGACACATATTTAGACCTTATATGAATAAAGAATTTGCAACATAAAAACTCATACGAGACAGATTTATAACTAGTACGAGTTAAGATAAGGTGTCATCCTAGACTGAAAGAAAGTTCATTCGAGTTGAAAAGGCAACTTGTACAAATTTATGCACCAAAGTCGGACAAAGAAGATGTTTGCTGAGGATTTAGAGGCCAAAAATGATGATTTCGGCCCCACGATGGGTGCCAAAATGTCATTCTCTATGAAGTGTACTTGTACTTGCAACCACAATGCACTCAATAAAATTATTACAAGCAATGGTTTGTAAATTGAAACAATGAAAGACAAAACCATAGCTAATCGACTTATTGCCTCCTAGTAAATGCGAGTATGAAAAATGCTCTAAGATCTGATTATGCATACTCCAGTGACTTAACTACACTTAGATGGAGGATTTGAATGATGAAGATGCATGATCTAGAAAGAATAACATGATTAAGGTACATGAGTCATGAATGATCTAGAAAATGAACTAAGATTAAGATGCAATTAAGCTAAAAATGATAACATTGCTAAGAAATGATAAACTATAAGCTAGATACCTACAATAATGATGCATAAGATGAGAATGAGATGGGCATATTGCTCAAAATGAGGTCTATTTATAGGATTTTCCAAGGCTAGGGGCGAGGTGGCAAGAATCAACGGTCAAGATTGACCTAAAGATATTAATAGTTAAATTGGAGGAGGATGGCAAAGGGGGCTGGATTAAAGGGAACATCTGTCATCTCTATGGTGACAAGTGTCAGGAGACTTCTAGAAGGAGTTGGATGAAAGGGAACACTTAGTGACAAGTGTCACAAAGGTTCTAGAAGATGTTAGATGAAAGGGATGAGCAAGGTTGGAAGAGAAGAATATTTGGCATTAGCAAGTGGGGTGTGGCAGAGCATATGTGTGAGTTTGGAGGTGTGGCAGATCAAGGAAGACACCTAACCCTTAGAAAAAGACCAAAAAAAGCCTAAAACCACCTAAAGAAAGGATTTCTCAAGTTTCGTACTTGTACGGTCATACTGAGTTTTCTCATGTCATAAATTGGAAAGTACTCCCAAAAGGGTATTTTAATAATCAAAGATTTTGTCTGGGTCTTTGAGGAAATTGTGATCAAATCCACAAAAACCAGTTAGGTAGGGCTAATTGGGGCTCTAGGGCTATTAGGCCTAGAAAATAGGTGAAGGAAGGAGCGATGGGGAAATGAGTCAAACCCATACTCAAAACTAGTTGATTATCCTTAGAAAACATCATAAACACATGCTACAACCTTTGCAAGAATTTGTTAGGAGTTTGAGAGTGTGAGGTTGGATTTACCCTTGTGAATCCCAACCATGCCTAAGAAACCAGTGAGCACATCTTGATTAAGAGCACTCCTAGAGAGTTGAGATGTCTAAATTGACTAGTAGACCAGATGAAAAATGAAGGGAGCCCACTATGACAACACTTGACTGCCTTTTACAAAGGAGTGACTCTCTTTGAGTATACCTCCCCATCATAGTGGTATTAGAGCAACCAAGATTTGGGAAGAAGCCAGTACATGACAAACATTGAATCAGTGGGAGAGAATAGTCTGAGGATGGTGACCAATGTAGATCTAGCAAAGAAGGTAGAAGACCAAGAGAAAGAAAATAGCCTCCTCAGAGAAAGATTACTACAACTAGAGAGCAAACTAGATGCATTAGAAGATAAAACTGAGAAAGTGACAATCAAGGTCAATGAGGAGAAGGGTAAAGAAGTTGTAGAAGAGGATAGGACACTTGAACCAGACCCTATTATTCCTAAAGAACCTTTCCTTAAAGCAATCAAAGCCTTAGGAGGAAAATCCCTAGAAGGAGTGCCACTTTTTTGTGGAAAAATGGAGCCTGAGGTAGTCCTAGAATGGATAGAGGGATTGGAGAATCACTTTGAATATGATGGAATCAGTGAGGCACAAAAGGTGAAGTTGGACAAGTCTATATTGAGAGGGGTAACATTGACTTGGTGGAAATTTATTCAAGAAGAGAGGCAAAAAGAGGGTAAGAACCCCATAGCTACTTGGAAGGGCATGTTAGCCAAGGTGAAAGAGGCATACATCCTTGAAGATTATGAGATATAGTTGCATAAGAGGAGACAAAATTTGAGACAAAGAGACTTGGATGTGAGTAGCTACACTGAGGAATTTCAGAAGTTGTGCCTAAGATCCAAGGTGGTGGAGGCTGAGATCATCAAGGTACCCGGATACTTGAATGGATTGAGATGGAATATTCAAGAGGAATTAAGCTTGTTATGCCCCAACACTGTGCACAAGTGATATCAGTTGGCACTATAAGTGGAGGAAAAGGGCAAGAAGAAATAAGAACAAAACAACAGAGCCAGAGGTAGGGGAAGAGATGGCAGAGGCTAGAGAGGTGGTTTTGGTGGAAGAAGTGTAGACCAAAGATCTCAAGGGGAATCCAAGCTGGTTGAGCAAAGTGGGGATTCCGATAGCAAAAGAAGCTATAGAGGAAGGGGATCTATCAACTCTAGTAGAGGAAGGTCTAGTGGATTAGGAAGAGGGTCCTATTTTGCCACCATGAAGTGCTACAATTGCCATCAACTTGGACACCTAGCCTATAGATGCCCTGAGAAGTCTTCTTCATCCCAAGGAGGTGAGAGGAGAGTAAATTATGCTCAAGAGGGTGCAATAAACATGAAAGCATCAAAAGTAAGTTTGGATTCAGAGGTTGAAGAGAAACTCATGATAAGAAGAGTCTTGATTAAAGAATTGGTTAAGGAGGAACCTAGCCATAGGAGAGCCTTGTTCAGAATAAAATGTAAGGTCATGGGAAAGGTATGTAGAGTGGTGATGGATTTAGGATCCACAGACAATATAGTGTTAGAGGAAGCGTTGAGTAAGATCAACTTGCCAAGAATACCACATAGTGATCCTTATAGAGTTACATGGCTCAACAAGGGGTAGCATGTTCTTGTAAATGAACAAACTTGGTTGGAGTTCACTATAGGAGGCTATAAAGACAAAATCTTGTGTGATATCTTGCCCATGGATGCTTGCCACCCACTCCTAGGTAGGCCATGTTAGCTTGATAGAAAGGCAATACACCATGAAGAGAAGAATGCTTATACCTTCCAAAAGGATGGAACCCCCTAAAAAATCTAGTCCATAGGAGACCAAGTAGAGGGTAGATCCAAAGATCCTAATGTGTTGTTGGTTGGTGAGAAAGAGTTAATTAACACACTCAAGGAGGGAGAAGGAGTGGGGTTTGCCATTGTTGTAAAGCCAAAAGAGGATAGAAAGGAGAAGATGAGCATTCCTAAATAAGTGCATAAAGTCCTAAATTAGTTTGAGGACTTCATTAGTGATGGAACACCAGCTACATTGCCTCCTCAACATGCCATAAGTCATCAAATTGACTTTATACCTAGAGCTTCTTTGCCCAGTAAGGCAGCTCATAAAATGACACTGAATCAGAACAAGGAGATAGCCAAGCAAATACAAGAACTCCTAGACAATGGACTAATCAGGAAGAGTATCAGCCCATGTGCAGTATCCACCATTTTGGCTCCAAAGAAGGGAGGTACTTGGAGACTTTGCACTGACTCTAGAGCCATAAACTATTTTACTATCAAATATAAATTTCCCATACCAAGAATTAAAGATTTGATGAATTGTTTGCGAGGTGCTGAATACTTCACCAAGATAGATCTCAAGAGTGCTTACCACCAAATCAGAATAAAGGAGGGTGATGAATGGAAGACAACCTTCAAGACTACATAAGGACTCTATGAATGGCTTGTTATGCCATTTAGACTCACAAATTCCCCTAGCACATTCATGAGACTCATGAATGAAGTACTCAAGGACTACATTGGTAAATTTATTGTTGTTTACTTAGATGACATCTTAATTTTTAGCAAGTTTAAAGGTGAGCATCTTAAGCATATAGAAATTGTATTGAGTAAACTTTGTGATGAGAAATTTACCATCAATTTGGAGAAATGTGAGTTTACGAAACAAGAGTTGGTCTATCTTGGGTTTGTAGTCTCAAGAGGTGATTTGAAGATGGATACCTCTAAGGTGGAAGCTATAATCAGTTGGCCCACACCTAGGACAACAAGTGAAGTGAGAAGTTTCCATGGCTTGGCTCGGTTTTATAGGAAGTTCATCAGAAGGTTCAGTGAAATATGTGTATCCATGCTTGAGACAATCAACGAAGGTATGAGAACCAAGTTTGTATGGACAAAGGAAGCACAAAGAGGTTTTGATCTCTTGAAGACAAAGGTGGCTACTCAGCTAGTACTTATCCTACCAAGCTTTGACAAGATCTTCACCATTGAATGTGATGCAAGCAACATAGCGGTTGGAGCAGTTTTGAGTCAAGACAATAGACCGGTTGCCTTCTTCACTGAGAAAATCAATGATGCAAAGAAAAGGTATTCCTCCTATGATTTGGAATTGTATGCACTTGTCCAATCTCTTAGGAAATGGAGGCATTATTTTGTGCCTAAGGAATTTGTGGTTTACACTAATAATCAATTTCTTAGCTTTCTTAATTCTCAAGAAAAGTTAAACCATAGGAATATTAAATGGGTAGAGTATTTGCAGTCATATACCTTACCATTAAACACAAGAAAGGACAATGTAATAAGGTAGCTGATGCATTGAGCAGGAGGTTACTAATAGTGCAAGAAGTGCAACTTAAAAGCATTGGAGTGGATAGTTTCAAGGAATTGTATGAAGAAGATGAAGACTTTGCTTCTGCCTACAAGGTTTTCCAAGGGTTTGGAAATCATTTTCAAAGTGAATATGCAAATCACACCTTGCAAGATGGCCTTTTGTTCAAAGGAGGACAAATGTGTGTAACTAAAGGGTCTATGAGAGAAAACTTGATGCAAGAGAAGCATAATGGATGATTGAGTGGACATTTTGGTTTGAACAAGACTTCAGAACTTGTCCAAAGGTTCTACTTTTGGCCTAAAATGAAAAGAGATATCAGAAGATATGTAGAGAAATGTGTGGTTTGTCAAAGAGATAAGGGTACATCTTCCAATGCTGGTCTTTATCAGCCTTTACCTATCCCCAACCGACCATGGGAGTGTGTAAGTATGGACTTTGTTGTTGGTTTGCCTAAAACCAAATTAGGTTTTGATATCATCTATGTTGTGTCAGATAGGGATGCAAAGTTTTTTGGTCATTTTTGGAAGACTGTGTGGCAAATATTAGGTACTAATTTGCCTTTCAGTTCAACCTATCATCCCCGAATGGATGGCCAAATTGAGGTGGTCAATAGAACACTCGAAAATCTACTTAGATGCCTAACAAAAGAGTATGGTCAAGCTTGGATAAGATCATCCATCAAGCTGATTTTGCCTACAATGATAGTGTGAATAGGTTCACCAGTAAAAGTCCTTTTGAGGTGGTGTATGGCATTCATCCTAGAGGAGTTTTAGAGCTTAGAGATGTGGAAAATATGGGACAGTAGAGTGGACATGCCTTAGACATGGCTCAATCAATGCAAGAGGTTCATGAGCAGGTTAGGACAACCCTATTGGACACTACTCAAAGGATCAAGGACAAAGTGGATGAGAAAAGAAAAGATATCCAATTTTCTATTAGTGACATGGTGATGGTACATTTGAACAAGGAAAGACTTCAAAAAGGTGTCCCTAGCAAGGTTCAGATGAGGAGGATAGGTCTTTGCAAAGTTTTGGCCAAGTATGGCAATAATGCATACAAGGTAGACTTACTTGGTGATATGGATTTGTCACCCATTTTCAATGTGGCAGATTTGGTGCAGTATAAGGGCACACTTCTAGTAGAAGATATCAGAGTTTTAAAGGTCTCTCAAGCACTTTTAGACCCGCCCTTACCAGTTGCACCCATTTCCCAAGACGAGAAGGTGTTAGATTCTAGAATTTTGAAGAAAACAAGGCATACCACTTACATGGATCACTTGGTCAAGTGGCAACACCTTCCAGCATCAGAGGCTACTTGGATACTTGAGGAAGATTTCTCTAAGCATGGAGTTCCACTTTCTTTGTTGCCTCAATGAGTTACTTGACTTCTTTTCATTGGGGGAGTATGGTGTAGGAGCACCTAGTTTTGAGTACAACTACTTCATTTTGGTGTGTTTATTCATATTCTAGTTTGAGATGGTGAATACGAGTCTTCTCTTAGGTCCTCATATGTTTTTAAAATGTTTTGGTAGGTTGAATGTCCTTAGGACAATGCATTTGCTTGATTTTGGCTTGTAAGCCCTTGTAAGCCTAAAATGGCATAATCTTGCATTTTGATGTAAAATAACTTGAATAGCCTTGTTTAGAATTAGGACATATTAATGTAATGGTCTTTAGTCATCCTATATGGTTTGGAGGAGAAAACAAAGCATGTAAGGCAAAAATGCACTTTTTGGCAAAGTTGTCAAAGTTGCTTGACAACTTTTTGTAACATTGAGAAACTTTTTGCATTTTTGAGCAAAGGGTTGGTTAGAAAACTGATGGAGAGATAGTTAGGCCAAAAATGACATATAAATTCCTCAAGAATGAATTTAATGAGGTTGTTGAACGCTTGGAGTAGATTGGAATACAAGTTGGAGTCTATTTTTGAGTTTTACCTTGTGTTTTTCGAATAATTAGAACAACAATCGGTATTGAATGGATTGTTTGCATTGTTGTTCTTTGCTTATTGTTTTTTACATGATCTTGTCGTGATCAGGAAGAATTTTGATTAGTTTTTGTGCATGTTTGAATTGAGTTGTTAATTTTGCAAGCTCTCGACTTGAGTAGGCGTTTGAGAGGCCCAAACATGGTTCCAGCTTGAAGTCCTTTGATTTCTTCTCAATAAACCATGGGACTCAAGACATGGAACCTTTGTATAGTGTACATATTATTATTCTCCTTTGGAGGTCATTGAAAGGCCAATGAGCATCATTTCTTAGGTGAGCTCAATCATATCCCGGTTAGGAAATGAATGAAATTATGCAAGTGCTTGCAGGGATGAGCAGGGTTGGAAGAGAAAAATATTTGGCATGAGCAAGTGGGGTGTGGCAGAGAATATGTGTGCATTTGGTGGTGTAGTAGATCAAGGAAGACACCTAACCCTTAGAAAAAGACCAAAACAAGCTGAAAACCACCTAAAGCAAGCATTTCTCGGGTTTCATACCTATACGATCATACTAAGATTTCTCATGTCATAAATTGGAAAGTACTCCCAAAAGGGTATCCTGATCATCAAAAATTTTGTGTGGGTCTTTGGGGAAATTGTGAGAAAATCCACAAAAACTGGTTAGGTAGGGCTAATTGGGGCTCTAGGGCTACTAGGCCTAGAAAATAGGGAAAGGAAGGAGCGATGGGGAAATGAATCAAACCCATACTCAAAATGGTGCAGGAGCACCTAGTTTCAAGAGGTTCCATGAGGTCAAGAGTGATGTCATGAGTAATTTCAATAATTTTTGAGTTTATAAGGTCTATTTTAGTCATTCTAAATCATAATGTAAGGCTATGTAAGCCATTTTTCATAAATTGTCCAAAAGGTCCTCATGAGGTTGAAGTGTTCCAAAATGTGTTAAAAGACCCAAATAAGGGTAATAAGGATGCAAAATGCATAAATGAGGAGTTCCAAATTGGTTAAAGGGTAGTTATGAGAGTTACAAAGGATGGGAATCACTATTTAAATGATGTAATATTGATCCAAACTGAAGAGAAAAGAAAGAGTACATTTTGATTGAAATTGGGAATTCAAAAACCTTTGTTTTGCAGTCCTAAAATAGTTATATTCTCTATTTCCAGGCCTTGTACAACCATGTAAGGCCTGGAAATGGTGTATAATTATTATGAAAAGTTAGGGCAATGAGTTAACTTTCTTTTGGCTTTGGTTTGGTGTCTTTTTATGAAGGAATGAATGAGTTATGTTAGTTTTTGTAAAAATAGTTTGTAAACCCTCATTTACAAAGGTGTGTGCAAGGGTTTGATTATATTCCAAATTTTAACCATGGGAAAAATCTGAATCTTATTTATTATGAGAGTAGATTCAAGAGGCTTTTAGATGGATTTTATTTCATATCAAATGGGTTCGTATTTTGGGAGATATTTGATGCCCTAGGCAGACTGTACATGCACAATTCTTGTTTTTCTGTAATAGTCAAAACAGTCTCGGTGCAGAGAGAATAAATCTTAACTCCACCATTGGATTGCTCTAAAGTTTGGATATGTTTTAGTAATCCTAGTTATCTACATCTCCACTAAAGTGATTTCCAAAATGTTGTCTGGTTTGAAATACGTTAATAACAAAATGCAAGATATCAAAACTGTCACAACTAGAACAGATTTGGAAGGCGATTGGAAGCATGAAGTGGATGGATGAATTTGTAAGTATATGATGAAATTTTGGTGATTAATTAAAGGTTATTTATTGAATGTCTAATTTTATGGAATGTAAAGGTTGTAAGTATCTTTGATAAGATTGAGGAACCTATCATATTTGTTATTGATTCAATGATAAGGTGTGTTGTTACATGAGAAATGCCTCTAAAATGTTGTTCAGATGATTGGATCAGCATGATCCTTGATGGTTGGTTGGTTTTCCATGATGCTTTACATCGCAAAATCAGTTGATTACCATTGGAAAACATCATAAACACCTACTACAACCTCTGCAAGCATTTGTTAGGAGTTTGAGAGTGTGAGGTTGGATTTACCCTTGTGAATTCCAACCATGCCTGAGCAACCAATGAGCACATGTTGATTGGGAGCACTCCTAGAGAGTTGAGATGTCTAAATTGACTAGTAGACCAGATGAAAAATTAAGGGAGCCCACTAGGACAACACTTGTTTGCCTTTTACAAAGGATTGACTCTCTTTGAGTATACCTCCCCATTAGGAAAGTCAAATAATGTCTCTCCAATGTTTAGGATACACAAGGGAAGCATTAGTCATGTAAGTATGCATGAGCATGGGAATTGATAGTTACTTTCCTTTTAGACTGATTTGGATAGTATTGAGAGGATCCTATAAGGATGACTATCACCATACTCTTGATGACTTCACAACATTGATAATGAATTCACATTAGACACTCATGGATTACCCCAATTAGACATTAGTCAACTTAAGATATGATACAAGAATTGCATACCACAAAGCCATTAGCATATCACCTGCTCTAAATCACCACAAAGACATTAGATATGTTTTGAGATGAAAAAGAAGAGTTAAATGGTTTTGGTTCAATTTGCCTAATTTCCATATTGTTGAAGTAATTTAATTTGGTATATTATACTGAAACGTGATTTCATAACTAATATTTCACCTTCTATATAACTAGTTATATAGCCCAATTTTTTTGCCTGTGAAGAAAGTCCATGTCAGACAATATCAATGAACAACAAAATAAGGAGACAATTGCTAGATTGTGGTCTAACTTGAAAAGAAAAGGTGACGAAAAATGTTATTGTCCCTGCAAAATTTGTAAGGGGTTAAAGACTAGAAGACTTCTAATCAAAACAACTAAGAAACATTGTAGGCTGCATGGTCACATTGAAGGGGGACATGATTATCATCCATTGGTAAGTTTTTCATTATACCATTTTAACAACTTATATACATAAGAAATCACTTGATGATGAGATCATGATCATTGTTTATTTATGTTTATCAATCTTATATAGGTCAAGCACCCCAGAGAACATGATATGGATCAACACAACCCAAAGAATATTGTTTTCGAAGTGGATGAACATGGAGGTGTGAATATCAAAGTTGAAGATAATGATCCCATGGAAGATGATGATCATGAGCCACAAAAAACAATTGAAGATGATGGTACAAATACATTGATCCATGACACATTTAGTACTCACACAACTGATCATGATGATGAAGATGACCTTGATGTTATTCATGATGTACCTCTACTTGAGAAGGCATCTAAGGCCCTTTACAAAGGCTCCCAGACAACTCTTCACTTCGTTGTATTGTTGTTGGTGAACTTGAAGGTTATGAATGGTTTATTCAACATAACAATCTCACATATGTTAAGGTATGTCATATATGTCATTATATTTAATAAATGGTGAATCATGTACCATTAATATTCTTTATATTAACAAATTATATTTTTTTGCTATAGATTGATAGGTGAGTTTTTGTTACCACCATCAAATATTCTACCTCGCTCATACAGAGAATTATCTGCCATTATGAAAGATATTGGAATGGAGTATCAAGCAATAGATGCTTGTCCCAATGATCATATTATATATCACAAACAACATGAATTTCAAACTGAATGCCCTGAATGTCATATCAGTAGATATTGAACAAATCAAATAACAAAAATGTGCCTCGCAAGGATCTTCGTTATATTCCCATTATTCCATGTATGCAATGATTATTCAAGTGCACTAGCTTGGTACAATTTATGGATTACCATGCATACAATAAAAGTTGAGATGACATTATTCGAATGCATTGGATGGTTCAGCATTTATGGACATAGAGGAAAAGTGACCACACTTTAAAGAAGAACCTCGTAATCTCAGGCTTTCATTGGCAGCAGACAGTGTCAATCCATTTGGAGAGCTGAGATCTGTTTACTTAGTGTGCCCTATTTTTGTTATCAACAATAACATTCCTCCATGGATATCAATAAAGAGGGAGCACATAATGTTGGCAATGATTGTTCCAGATATTTTATCATTTAATAGTCGTCTACATTTAATTATAAATATTGCAGTAAAATGGTAATAATAATTATGTAATGTTTTTGTTCATTCGATTAGGTAAGTACCAAGTTAAAGATATGAATGTATATATGAAGCCTCTTATCAACAAGTTACTTGAGTTATGGAATGGTGTAAATATCTATGACATCTCTAGACAAGTAGGACAAAGACAATTTCAATTCCATGTGATGCTTGTATGGACAATACACAATGCCCTAGGGCTAACACATTTTTGTGGTATGTTATAGTGTTCAAGTTGTGCATGATAATCATAATTAAAAAAATTAACATATTTAATCCAATTATACATTATCTTGTAGGTCTTCAAACAAAAGGAAAATTTGCATGTCCAGTTTATGGTCCAAAGATGAAATCTCATCATTCAAAAAGTTTAGGAAAGCAGGTGTTTGATGAGTATAGGCACTTTCTCCACAAAAATCATAAGTATCAAAATACTGAAATACATCTTTTCAATGGGAAAGAAGAGAATACATCAAAGCCATGAAGAATGACACCTCACTTGTGGAAGTTGGAATATAATAGAATTAATTGTCAAGGTAATGCCATTCCATCTAATGGTTTATGTCATAAAACATCTTTTCTATTGTGTTTTGTTTACTGATGATGTGATTGATGATCGTGAAGGTCGTCAAGGCATAAATGACCACCTTCCTAAGCAACTAAAATTTAGTAGGTTGCCCTACTACGAGCAGTTACAAATTGTGCATTTGTTTGATACTATGCATATTAGAAAGAATATAACAGAGACATAATGGAAAATATTGGATGGAAGACGCGACAAAGAAAAAACTGTCAAAATTTGTAGTGACACTCAAGAATCCAATCATACAATGAAAATGTCATTCAATCAAATAGCCATGGAGACCAGATTAATATAAGTGACCTTCCTTGGTTATTAACGGACCAGCAAAGAAATGCTATAAAAGAAGTCATACAAAAAATTTGATTTCCCACAGGATTTGCTGTGAACATAAACAATCTCATATCAAAGAAAAGTGAATTTGGGCCAGGGATGAAAACGTATGATTGGCATACCTTCATTAAGATAATTCATGTTCTTGTGTTTTTACTATATATTTGTATACTGTGCATGTACTTTTCATTGTATTATGTTAGAAAAAAATGAAAAGATAATTTTATAATTGTTGCAGTACGTTCTACCTCTATCTCCCAAAGATGACTTTGACAATAATATCAAGCAAGTCATATATGATCTTAGAAAATACATGAGGTAAGTAGTGATATTTGTTCAGTTCATTGTATAGATATTATATTTGTGATTTGTTTTACTTGTTATGTAATATATTTTTTTGTGTCTTGAATATCTTTTAGGTGGTTGTCATGTAAACAAATCCATAAAGAAGATATAAAATATTGGAAGAGAAAAATTCCTCATCTAATGTGTGAAATGTAAAAGTGTCTACCTTCAGCTTTTTTCAATCATAAGAACATTACCTCATACACCAAGTTGAGGAGATTGAATTGTGTGGACCTGTACACACTAGGTCAATGTGGATGGTTGAGAGGCACTTGAAATTTTTGAAGGCTTTCGTTCAACAAAGAGCACATTCTGAGGGTTCTATGGTGGAGGGATATATGGTATACCAGACTATGGTGTACATTTTTTAATATCTTCCTAAGTTTGCAGCAAAGATCCACGTGGATCGCATTTGGGATCCCAACCCCATTAAAAAATTCGAAGGGGAGTACTTGATGGGGAAAGGTAGATTGAGGAAATTGAGAGGTAATTATAAGATGTTATTGTAGTTAATTAATTCTTAATCTTCAAAATAAATCGGTTGTAAGACGTCTATTTATTTTTCGTACAGTTGGTCGAGAGTGGGATGCACTACATTTGTATATTGCAAATAATCTTGATTGGATGAAGGTATGAATTGAACATTGTGAACATTTTGTTCACACATTATCATGGGAAAGTGTGGCTTCATTGGTTAAAGAAGCTCATCATAATGGAGATTCCAATGTTACGTAAAGGGAAATTGATTTAGCATATGGTTTAAGAGATAAACAGGTACATATAAATTTATTAATCACCCATATGTTTATCAATTCACGATGCAATAATTTTTACATGTTTGACATATCGCAGGTCAAACACCACAACACTATGTACTGCAATGGTCATAAATTTTGCATCAAAAAGATGGATGACATGAAGAAAACTTGTGATTCTAGGATAACTGCAGTCTTTGAGGTGACAAATATTTCATCGAGAAATGACATACATCCTTAAGAGTCTCAAAATTGATACTATGGCATTTTGGATGATATACTTGAGTGTGACTTTAATTCCTTCAAATTAATTTTGTTCATTGTCAAATGGTATAGGCTATGATTGAATAAACACAATCCTAATAGAACTGTTATTGAACATGATAATGGTTTTACAATGGTTAATACAAGGTCATTTGAACTAGTTGGGGATGAGCCCTATGTTCTTCCAAGACAATGTGAGTAGGTATTTTATTCAGAGGTTCCACATAAATTGGGTTGGTCATTTGTTGGTAGACATGATCCAAGAGGAAGGTCGATAAAGTATAATGTGATGGAAGAAGAAGATACCAAAGAAGTAGAAGATGATGTAGATGATGATCACAATTGACAGTTACTCGATGATGATGAAGAAGAAGAAGCTGATGATGATAATGATGATGGTGATGGTGATGGTGATGGTGATGATGGTGATGACGATGACGAAGACGATGGTGGTGGTGGTGGTGGTGGTGGTGGTGGTGATGATAATGATGGAAATGATGATCATGATGGTCATGATGATGAATGAAATGTATGAGGTATGTGATTAGTATATTATCTATTTAATATTGATTTCTTGATAGAAATTTATTTGACTTAAATGGTTACATAATTAATTCATTATGTTTTGAATTCTAATGCCATTACATAATTAATTCATGATGCACCTTTCAATGTTTTTAATTCATGTTCCATGACCTCTAGCAGGTCCTTATAGTAGAACTATGCCACCCCAAGGAGATGGAGATAGGGGAGTGACTATTTATGTGACATTTTTTAAACTTTGTGTTTATTTATGGAATTTGGATTGTTTATTAGCTATGTGATGGATGCTGATTTAAAATACATATGTGATGGATTACATGTTTATGATGATACATGTGACATTTTTTGAGCTTTGTGTTTGTAACGTCATAAATTGTACGCACTTGCTAGGGTGGTACAATTTCACACCTAGTTTAGCACCCGCCTTGGCGCATTTTGCATTTGCATTGCATTTTCCCCTTAAGAACTTAATTAATCAAATTAATTAAGTCTAAGGTTCTATTTCATCATATTCCACATCATAGAGTTGGGCCCTTTCATTAAAGTGTGCCCCTTTTCACTTTATTCTTCCAATACATCATTTAATCAAAAACCCTAATTAGGTCCTATTTTGACCTTGGGGGCTTGATTTCGGGGTCAAAACATCTCGAAATCACCTGTAACTTCGGGATTCTCTCTAAAATCATCATATCCGACGGCCCTGAAAATTTGGTGAAAAGTTGTTGGGACCATGGCGCCCGGAGTGCACATGGTCCCAGACATTTTCCCCAAAATTTTAGGAGCGTGATCCAATCATAAAATAAAGCTTAACCCCAAGAAATTGGCAGGAGATTCAATCTCTAGGTTGACCAAAAGTTGAAATTAGGACCTAGGGTTTCATATATAAGAGCTCTCTTTCTTCATTTGAAAGGATCCGAATTTTGTTTTTAGGGGACCTTCTATGCAGCGAAAGAGCAGATCTTTGAAGACTTCAACAACATTCAAATCCATCCATTAAGCATCCATCAATTTCATTCATCCATTTAGGGCTTTGAAGGCATTGAAGAGCAATAAGGGATCACTGAATGAAGATTGGCTTGTACCCCTCCCTTGGGGTTGGGTATGATTTCATGTTGTTTTCATGTCTTTGCATAAGTTTCATTACATTATTTGTATTCATGCTTTAGATCACTCTACATCTTGATTTGGAGCATTTACATTGTCATTTACAAGCAATTAGGGTTTACTTTCTAGGTTGCTCTAGTTTGCTTACTTGCATTTTAGATCTTGCATACACACAAGGTCTGCACACACACTACTGTTATACAACTTGGCTATTTGTGGAGGTGGAAATCACCAAAGCGGGGGTTTGACTAAGGCAAAACCCTACATAGCCGCCCACTATACCTTTCAGATATAAGTGTAGGTTTCGGGATTCAGACGACGCCGCAAGTTGCAGATCCGACAGAAGCGGACCGAGACAGAACTTCACACCAAGTTCCAGAGAAAAAGACCAGGACAGGGGCGTGGGGCGCCCTAGTCCTACCAGGACAGGGGCGCTAGGTGCCCTGGTCCCTGGGACAGGGGTGCTGGGTGCCCTGGTCCTTCTAATAGACAACATTTCCGATAGTTTTCCAAGTTGCAAAACAGTAGTTTCAGGTGCAGAATCAGGACAGTGGCGCTCGTGCCTCCATCCTGAACATTTTCACTTAGATTTTAACTCTGGGTATGCATCTGCATTCTTGTCTTGTCCTTGTGTTTATAGCTTTCCATTGTTTAAGTTCAATTCTGCAATCTTGTTATTAGTTCATACTTGCATTTTGGGGTAGGAATTGAACTTGCATAATTTTACCTTTCAATTACAACAAAGGAATAGAAATCCTAATAGTTAGCCCGTGGCTCTCTCTTTCACCAAAAAGAAGTAGCCAATTGTGTGATACCTCTAGGCTCTTTCGTATTCCATAATCAAAAGGTAGGATTAGGACATGTTAGCCTAGTCTCGATTTTTCCCCTACACATTTTGGTGAACCCGACGTGAATCCTTATTATTGCTTTCTCTTGCATTGCATTTGTTAGATCTAGATCTAGATTTAGTGTGTTTCATTTAAGTTTCATTTTCAAAAAAAAAAAAAGAAAAAAAAAAGAGGAAAAAAAAAAAAAAAAGGAGTGTGTTTCTTTGCATTGTGTGTTTAAGTTTTATGCAACTTTTATTTCAAAATGTCGGATTTTTATTTGCAAGATGTTCATATTTATGATGATGTATGCAATTATGCTGATTATGAGTATAGGCAAGATGAATTAGATGAAGCTTTAGATGAGGTTTTGAATCCTAAAGATGCCAAACCTTCATTTTACCAAAAACTCATAAACCTTGTTACTATGCCATTTCATTGTGATGAGAAAGATAAGTCAAATGATTCCTCTCAAGGGTACATTCCTATCAACTCTTCCACTAAATCTAGTAACATGGTTGTTTTCAATGATCCCCTCTATGAAGAGATGTCTCCTTTTGAATCAAAAGATAAACCTTCTAATAGATATGATCATGCTTTGTTGGATGATGCTCTTGATGATTTTGTGGCTTTATCGAAACCTTTAAACAAGAACAAAACCTCTAAATTAGTTAATATGATAAACCTAAAAGAGCATAATAAGCCTCTCCTTACTGTCCAAGGAGGGTATGGTCATGATTCCTTTCTTACTCCGAATAAACCTATCATCACCGTGCAAGGAAGAAAACCTATGAGTCCTTATAGTTATGCCAAGCAATTAACTAGAGAGAGTTATCATGTGGTTGCCCATACTTATCATACTAGAAATAATAGGCAGCCTAATCCTCCTCCTGTTACTCCAGTTTCTCTTCCTAATCCTCAACCAATTCTTCCACAAGCTCCACGTATTTGACAAATTCTTGGTAAGGAATATGATCTCATAGAACAACTTAAAGCTACCCCTGCTAAGATATCCCTTTGGGATTTGATTCAAACTTCTTCTGTACATCACGGAATGTTACAAGATGCCTTGAAAGATTTGAATGTTCCTCCACCAAATACATGTAGTAATATAGTGTCTTTGGTTAACTCTGTGATGAATCCTAAAGCTCATATTATGTTTACTCAAGATGAGTTGCCTACTAGTGAAATTCAACATCAATATGATCCCTTGATGATTGTGGTTATCATAAATGACACTGCTATAAGATGAACACTAGAAGATAATGGCTCTGGCCTTAATGTGTGTAGTATTAATCTGTTGCATAAGATGAATGTGGATACATCCCTTATTGAGCCTGACTCTCGTCCTATTCGAGGCTTTGATAATGTGGCTAAGTCTTCACTAGGTACTATCACCTTACCCATCACAGTGGGGCCTGTTACTCTGCCTACTCCTATTCATGTTATGTCAGGAAATCTAACATACAACTTGTTATTAGGGAGACCTTGGATTCATAGTATGCAAGTTGTCCCCTCTACATTGCATAGACAAGTTAAATTTATTTATAACAATAAGACATATACCTTGATAGGCGATACTAATTTCCAAGCTTGTTTGCAAACATCTACTTCCAAAGGGAGTTCTTCTAAGCCTTCCTCCTCTAGTGATGACTCTTTAAACAAGATACCTACAGATGAATCCTCACTCTTTGATGATCAAAATTCTTTGGATGAGTCTAAAGCTCCTGAAGAAGATCCTTCTCGACTTGAATCTACACATGAGAAGGCCTTTGATCCTGAGAAGGTTCTCGCAGAAGACGATTGGGGATCTCTTGATTTCAATCCCACCTTTGTAGGTGAATATAGGGTTCCTCCTAGAGAGCTTAAAGTTGAAAAGAAGGAAGAAGCTAAAAATCAATCAACAGTACCTGAGCCTATGAGCAATAATTTTGTGGCCGCTTCTCAAACTTCTTCTCCTCACACCTCTAATTCTGAAGAGTTTGATTCTTTGTCTCATGAAAAACCACCTTCTCTTTCTGAAATGGCTGATCGTTATGGTCTTGGTTTTCACATTTTAGCTAAGCATGGGTATCATGGAAATGGTTGTGGCACTCACGAACAAGGGATAAAAGTTCCTCTAGAGAATAATCTTTATGATTATGCCTTTGGACTTGGTTATAATCCCTGCAAGCACACTAAAGCTTCTAAAAGACCATGTATTAGTGTTAATGTTATTTCTACATCTCTACCAATGAAACACCCTAAGTATATTGATGGGGCTCCTTCGTGTGCTTGCGCTTTGGATGTTTTTCCTACCGATGATGCTTTAGCTGAGTTTTTAGGAGCCTACGATACTCTTCCTCATTATCATCATAATAGGGGATTTCCTTATTGTTTAAACACTGAAGCTTATTTTGGAAAAAAATTGATAATGATAAGATTGTGGAAGAATTCCCTCAGTTAAAGGATACTCCTCAACAAAGTAATCTTCTTATAAGTGACACCATTGATGTTAAAATGGATCCTGGCAATGAAGAAAAAATTATTAAAATTGGAAAATGTTTGGACAAAGAAGAACAAAAACAATATGAAGATTTATTGCGTGAATTTCCTGAGATCTTTGCTTGGACATATTCTAACATGCCTAGTATAGATCCTAAGATTGTCACTCATAATATTGTCTTAGTTCCTGATGGTAAGCCTATGAAACAAAAGATTCGAAAAATGAATCCTAAGGTAGCCTTGCTTGTTAAGGCTGAGATTGAAAAATTATTGGAGGCTGGATTTATCCGCCCTATTGATTATTCCCCATGGATTTCAAATATTGTCACTGTGGCTAAATCAGATAATAAAATAAGAATGTGTACCAACTTTCAAGATTTAAATAAGGCTTCTTTGAAAGATGATTTCCCTCTCCTAAACATTGACATGATAGTTGATTCTACAGCAGGACATGCTTTGTTATCCTTCATGGATGGTTTTTCAGGATACAATCAAATCTTCATTAATCCTCAAGATCAATTCAAAATTGCTTTCACCACTCCTTGGGGTACGTTCTATTGGGTGATGATTCCTTTTGGGCTTAAAAATGCCAGCGCAACTTATCAACGAGCGATGACCCTTATCTTTCATGATTACATGCATAAGATTTTAGAAGATTATGTTGATGATATTTTAGCCAAATCCATTCTCCATATAGATCATATTATGATCCTTCGTCAAACCTTTGAAATAATTCATAAATATCACATGCGCTTGAATCCCCGAAAATGTGTTTTTGGTAAACTATTAGGATTCATAGTTTCGCATCGTGGGATTGAGGTGGATACTAAGAAAATAGATGCCATTGTCAACATGCCACCTCCTAGAAATGTGTCTCAACTCAAAAGCTTACAAGGAAAGATTCAAGCTATTCGTAGGTTTATATCTCAACTTGCGGATCGTACTTTTCCTTTTACTCAACTTCTCAAAAAGAATATCACTTTTCAATGGAACGAAGATTGTTAGCAAGCATTTGAAGATTTAAAAGTATATTTGGCTAGTCCTCCTATCCTTCAACCTGCCGAACCTTCTAAACCCTTTCTTCTTTATACAACTGCTTCCTCTCATGCTCTCGCAACATTATTGGCACAACATGATAAAGATGGTAAGGAGTGTCCGGTTTATTATATAAGTCGTACCTTACTCGATTATGAGACCCGATATTCTGTGATAGAAAGACAATGCTTGGCCTTGGTGTTTGTGACTCAGAAATTGAGACATTATCTTTTAAATTCAGAAGTCCATGTCATGGTAAAGTTTGATCCTTTGAAGCATCTTTTCTCTAAAACTGATTTATCAGGACGCCTAGCTAAGTGGGTTATGATGTTAACTGAATTTGACCTTAAATTTGTTTCACAAAGAGCAATTAAAGGGCAAGCGTTGACCGATCACTTAGTTGAGGCCCCTTCACCTTTCTCTTTCCCTAACCCTGAGTCTTTTCCCAATGATTTCATTCTTTGTACAGAGAAAGATGAAACTTGGGAATTGTACTTTGATGGCTCTAAATGTCGTACAGGATCGGGGGCAGGTGTTGTTCTGATTTCTCCTACAAAGAAATCCATTTCCTTGTCTTATCGTCTCAATTTCTTATGTACCAATAACATTGCTAAGTATGAGGCTCTTATAGCAGGAATAAAGGCAGCCTTGGCTCTAAATGTAAAACACATACATATTTATGGAGATTCTCAATTCATTATAAGACAAGTAACAAGACTGTATCAAGCAAAACAAGACAAATTATCACAATATAAAGACCTTGCTATCTCTTTGTTACAAAAATTTGATTCATATACCCTGGAACCTGTTCCTTGAAAAGATAATTGACACGCGGATGCAATGGCATGTGTGGCTTCTCTTGTATCTTTAGAGGACCCTGTGGTGGATCTTAAATTTGTTATTCACAACCTTATTTCTCCAGCTATTGTAGATGATTCTAGCTTGGTGACAGGTTGTGACTTTTTAGACTCAGATGAATGGTACTCACATATTGTAAGATACTTGACTGATGGTACCTTTCCTGATTCCACTAATAGGAACACTAGGGTTAGAATTTGCAAGCTATCCGTTAGATATATCATTCTTTCTAATGTTCTTTACCGAAGGGGTTATAACGGTCTTCTCCTTCACTGTCTTAACAAATCAGAAATCCCTATTGCTCTGGAAGAGGCGCATTCAGGTGCCTGTGGGGGGCATTTTGGAGGCAAATCCTTGGTTCAAAGATTGCTTCATATGGGATACTATTGGCAAACTATGCAGAAGGATTCCTTTTCATTTGTTAAGAAATGTCATCAATGTCAACAACACAATAATCCGATTCATGCTCCTGCCCAAGAACTTCGTTCTCATGTAGCTTCTTGGCCTTTCTCTACATGGGGGTTGGATCTCATTGGTAAAATCTCTCCTCCTTCATCTCAAGGACATACTTTCATTATAACCGCAATAGATTACTTTACAAAGTGGGTAGAAGCTGTTCCCCTTCGCTCTACTACTGCTGAAGTGATTTGTCGATTTCTTCTAGAAAACATTATTTCTCGATTCGGGATACCTTCCACTATAATCTCCGATAATGGGACATCATTTAAGAACAAGGACATGAAGAAATTCCTTGAGAAATATCATATTAAACATCGATTTTCTACACCATACTATCCTCAATCAAATGGTCAAGCCGAATCATCCAATAAGATAATTGAACAAATTCTTCGCAAAACCATGAATAAGCATGGTAAGGATTGGAGTACTCAGCTAATTTATGCTCTTTGGGCCTATCGAATGAGTGTATGAATTGCTACAGGAACCACCCCTTATAATCTTGTTTATGGTGCTGAGGCTATTATGCCTTTAGAGTTAGAGATTCCATCACTTAGAGTTTCTCTCAGAGGTATAGTAGATGATGACTCTTATAGAGAACAAAGACTTCAACAGCTTGAGATGCTTGATGAACAGTGTATAAATGCTCTTAAGCATATTCAAGCGTATCACAAAACTCTACAATGAAGCTATAATGATAAGGTTATTCAACGTTCCTTCTCAGTAGGTGACTTAGTTCTCTATGAGAATCAGTGCAATGTGAATGCCTTACCTGAAGAAAAAAGAAAATTTAGTCCTAATTGGCTTGGACCGTATATTCTTATTGAAGATTATGGATCAGGTGCTTACAAAATAGTGGATGTAGACGGTACGCCTCTTAAAGAACCTATAAATGCTATGCACTTGCGTAGATACTATGCTTAATTCCTCATTCCTTATCTTTCATTCCATTTATCTTCTTTTCACTTCGTCAAAAATTGGATAATATGTTAGCATATCTTTGTTAGAGCAAATAGAATTAAATGATGTTTTGTTTAATCTATATTGCTTTGTTCCTGACAAGTGTGTTTCTTTACTTTATGGTTTGTCTTGAATTCATTTATGTAAATTGTCCAAGATTTACATTTCCATTATGCTGGCATATTATACAATGTCTTTATGAGTCAAGTAGAATTGTATCATGTTGTGTTATAAGTTTAAATTAAATCACATTAGTTATATGATTCTTAGGCTTAACACATATTTCTTTTCTATCATCAATGTAGTACTTGATTAAATATTTTAATTAAGTCACACATGTATCAATTTAATCATGGAGCATTGAAAAAATCAATCACATGGAAATTAAATTAAGAACATACATGTACATCTACCAAATGTATTAACTTTAATCAAAATATACATAGTTTTAGGCATTAAAGATAACACATTTGAGACAAAGAGAAGCATGCATATATATATGTGGATCATGTTTTCATATACAAAAGTAGGTCACTGTACATCCAAAATGTGACCTATCCTGCATCATGAGATCATCTCCTATCCCTAGGGCTAGTGGTTGGAGAGTGACGACTAGATGCTCCCTCTTGATCCAGCCGTGCAGGTGGACCCATAGGTGTATAGCATGATATAGACCATGAATGGGTCTGAGAGGAACTCCTATGATCCCTATCCATAAGGATCGCGCGATATGAGGTAGCTTCAGCCTGAGCTGCTGCTAGATCACGCTGTGCTCACTGAAGGTTCTCTGATAGAACTCTTTCTCTCTCCCTCCATATCTCCACCTGTACTCGAAATGGGGAAAATAAGTCATCATGCCGACCCACGTTCCCTTGAGGCCTATAGGCAACCTGTGAGGAACTTAGGATCTGTGCCATCATGGAGATATCTGTCACTGCTTGCTGGATCAAGGAATGCCACTCCTGCACTTTAGCTGTAGCAGCAGAATAGATTTTGTATTAGTACCATTTTATATCATCAAAACATTAATCAACCAATATAAACCTACTATACCTAGATCTCCCTCATGCCAGTAGGGATCGTGATATGGTAGCATCTGTGACTGGGAACTACTAGGCTCCCCTCGCTCGAACGATCTGTGCACGATGGGTACAGGTCTCCGTATCGCCTCGTGTTCCCCCTTTTGGGGAATAAGAGGAGGATCCAAGGCTATGGTATCATCTCCTGAATGGTGGGGAGCTGCATCTGACTCCTCCTCCTCATCTCTATCCTCCTCCTCCTCGTCATCCTCGTCCTCATCCGCATCTGCGTTCTCCTCATCATCATCTCTATCTGTGTCATCCTCCTCTCCTTCCTCCTCCTCCTTGGCACTAGGTTGATCTCCTATTGGTGGATCAAGATCTCCTACCTCCTCATGACCCTCTCCCTCCTCTAGCTCCTCCGATCTAGATCCTTGATCCTCATCTCGATCTCCATGTCTCTATGGACCTAGATGGCCTGTCGGGTGATCTAGTGGAAAGATAGGCCCTACGTATGTCCTCACAAACCATGAGAGATACCTACGCTGTGCCTCGAGATCTGTAGCATAATCAGTGACCATATCCTGATCGGACCCCTCTATATCTATGATCTCGATATCATCTATCGTAGGTCTCGCTACTGCTCTGGGTCTGGGAAGGACTCATGAGTGTCGAGTATAGATGGGTACATCAGCTGGAACACACTGCTCTAGCCCAAACTGCCTCCATACTTGGTCAAAGTAGAATGGGACTATGATATGTGGGTATCATCCTCTCAATAGGTGGTTCCTCTGTAAGCATGCTAGCTGCCTCTCCATTCCATCCCATCTGTGCATCTGCAGATATGGTCTCCATACTGTCACCTCAGCTGTCAATCTATCGAATGTCACTCTCCAATATAACAGATCCCCAAATCTCCACTCGCTGGTAAGTGGATAAGCAAACACCCTAGGCCGCTCACTAGCCGCACTCATCGGATAGCCGACAGGCCTGGTGCATGTAAAGTGCTCAAATATCCACACTTGCAGAAGTGTGCATGTCATCAAGCTGCAACCTTGTCCAAAGACATACTCCTCGAGGTCGTGATAGAGATGTGCAAGCATACTCTGACCCCAGGCGTATACTCTCCTATGTCTCTCCATAGCCCTGATGCACCATGTGAGACCCCCATGCATGTGCGTACCTCGCCGATTAGGGCAGATGGCTAGTGCGATGATGGAAATCATAAGATGTCTCATGAGGGGCACCTCTCCTGTAGGATGTAAGAGCCAACTGACCATGATGCGACCTCTCGTCTCATCGGGCATGACTCTCCCTATGCAGTATAACTGCTCCCTCTGATGGTCCTCCGCTAACTGATCGGTCACGTATGTCATGGTAGCTCCTCTGATAGGTAGGCATAGTATGCAGTACACATCCTCAAGTGTGATCGTCATCTCTCCTACTGGGAGCTGGAATGTACATGTGTCAGGAGCCCATTTCTCCATAAGTGCCATTAGCATCGTAGGATGGAATCGAATGGCCGGCATAAGAATCATATACCACAAACCTACTATAGATAATGTATCTCTCTTTGCCTGAGTCAGCCGAGGAATCTGATCTCACAAACTATGAAGAATTTGCCCCGCTGTGTGCTCTCTCATGTATGGGAGACCCAGCAATACAAAAACATCAGTGTAATCAGTACTCAATCATCAAAATCATCTATGAGAAAAATAAAAAACTGTCGAACATTGATGCCAAGTCCTGATTGGGACCATGGCACCCTGAGAGGACCATGACGCCCTTTGGGGACCATGGTGCCCTGAGAGGACCATGGCACCCTTCAGGGACCATGGCACCCTGATAGGACCATGGCACCTTTCAGGGACCATGGCACCCTGATAGGACCATGGCGCCGTGGGTGGGACCCAGGGTCAGATTCCAGGGCCCGCATTCGATCACAGAAACTCAAAGTCAACAGAAATGTAGAAAGTCAAAGTCAAAGTTCAGTCAACTCACCTCATCCAGTGGCTCATCGCCGATCACGGCCTCTCGCATGATCTCCATCCTCATGGGATGCTTTGGTCATCATGAAGGTATGATGATGGCTATGTGGGCTCCACTGCAATGAACAATACTCAGAAATCAACAAAGTGACAAATGCAATAGTCACTTTCAAGGTATATATTTTTCATTTTGGTTTCAAAACCCTAATTTTCCTCTATCACTCATTTCATCATAACTTGAGTTTGGGAGATGCGATTTTTGAACCGTTTGTTGCGTAGGAATCGTATTTTTGTTCCCTTACTCCCTGGATGTTCCAAAATGTGCTCTGATGAAACCTCTTCAGTGAACATTTCTCATCAATAATCTCTCACACAATTTGTCGTAAGTAAACATGCTATCCTGTTTCACCTCCCTAATAAACAAGCCGAAACAGGGGGGGCATATAGCTACTCACAAATTTCATCACCTTCCCTAGTAAGCATTAGGTGATTTTGTGATCTAATGTGTGTTTTGTAGGGTGCGGTTCCTAACTGTGTACTGCAGATACCGCTGGGGGCTTCGTTCGACGGACTTATGGATATATCCGTTTTCAAATAATGTTTACTTTCTTGTACTTTAGCTTGCATATGCACGTAGTACTCATATGACTGCTAAAGTGGGGGCTAAATGTAACATCATAAATTGTATGCACTTGCTAGGGTGGTACAATTTCACACCTAGTTTAGCACCCGCCTTGGCGCATTTTGCATTTGCATTGCATTTTCCCCTTAAGCACTTAATTAATCAAATTAATTAAGTCTAAGGTTCTATTTCATCATATTCCACATCATAGAGTTGGGCCCTTTCATTAAAGTGTGCCCCTTTTCAATTTATTCTTCCAATACATCATTTAATCAAAAACCCTAATTAGGTCCTGTTTTGAACTTGGGGGCTTGATTTCGGGGTCAAAACATCTCGAAATCACCTGTAACTTCGGGATTCTCTCTAAAATCATCATATCTGACGGCCCTGAAAATTTGGTGAAAATTTGTTGGGACCATGGCGCGCGGAGTGCACATGGTCCCGGATATTTTTCTCAAAATTTTAGGAGCATGATCCAATCATAAAATAAAGCTTAACCCCAAGAAATTGGCGGGAGATTCAATCTCTAGGTCGGCCAAAAGTTGAAATTAGGACCTAGGGTTTCATATATAAGAGCTCTCTTTCTTCATTTGAAAGGATCCAAATTTTGTTTTCAGGGGACCTTCTATGTAGCGAAAGAGCAGATCTTTGAAGACTTCAACAACATTCAACATCCATCCATTAAGCATCCATCAATTTCATTCATCCATTTAGGGCTTTGAAGGCATTGAAGAGCAATAAGGGATCACCGACTGAAGATTGGCTTGTACCCCTCCCTTGGGGTTGGGTATGATTTCATGTTGTTTTCATGTCTTTGCATAAGCTTCATTACATTATTTGTATTCATGCTTTAGATCACTCTACATCTTGATTTGGAGCATTTACATTGTCATTTACAAGCAATTAGGGTTTACTTTCTAGGTTGCTCTAGTTTGCTTACTTGCATTTTAGATCTTGCATACACACAAGGTCTGCACACACACTACTGTTATACAACTTGGCTATTCGTGGAGGTGGAAATCATCGAAGCGGGGGTTTGACTAAGGCAAAACCCTATATAGCCGCCCACTATACCTTTCAGATATAAGTGCAGGTTTCGGGATTCGGACGACGCTGCAAGTTGCAGATCCAACGGAAGTAGACCGAGATAGAACTTCACACCAAGTTTCAGAGCAAAAGACCAGGACAGGGGCGTGGGGCGCCCTGGTCCTGCCAGGATAGGGGTGCTAGGCTCCCTGGTCCCTGGGATAGGGGCGCTAGGCGCCCTAGTCCCTGGGATAGGGGCACTGGGCGCCCTGGTCCTTCTGACAAACAACATTTCCGACAGTTTTCCAGGTTGCAAAATAGTAGTTTCAGGTGCAAAATCAGGACAGTGGCGCCCGCGCCCCCGTCCCGAACATTTTCACTCAGATTTTAACTCTGGGTATGCATCTGCATTCTTGTCTTGTCCTTGTGTTTATAGCTTTCCATTGTTTAAGTTCAATTCTGCAATCTTGTTATTAGTTCATACTTGCATTTTGGGGTTAGGAATTGAACTTGCATAATTTTACCTTTCAATTACAACAAAGGAATAGAAATCCTCATAGGTAGCCCATGGCTCTCTCTTTCACCAAAAAGAAGTAGCCAATTGTGTGATACCTCTAGGCTCTTTCGTATTCCATAATGTGTGTCAAAAGGTAGGATTAGGACATGTTAGCCTAGTCTCGCTTTTTCCCCTACATAGTGTTTATCTATAGAATGTGGATTGTTCATTACCTATTTGATGGATGGTGATTTATGATACATATGTAATGGATTACATGTTTATGATGACACATATGTGATGTTAATTGTGATGCTCAATTACATAAATGATGATACATATTATCAACTTACAAATGTAATGCTTATGATGCTCAATTAATGGTGTTGATTTCGTGTATATATTTTGTGTGATGCTGTCACCCTTGGTGGGAATAGGTCATTGACTATAGACATTGTCAACCCTTTAGTTGAGGATCCTGCATAGTCTACATAAAGTAAATGTAAGGAATTAAAAAATTTACAATGATTATGATGACAACATCTTTTTTTTAATTTAATACTCTTTTTGTCTACAAAGTTCATGTTGTTCATGTTGTGTACTATGTAATTTTTAGCTAACATTTGATAATTGAATTACATGTGCAGGAACCTGAACCCCTTTGACGAGGATCCTGCACAGTCTCATGAATTGATAGGTATAAGTCAATACACCCTATAGAAAAAATTTATTTTTTAAAAATTACTTGGAAAGCAAACTTCCTCAGTTTTTCAAACCTCGACATTAGTAGCAAATCTAGTACAATTATCAACACTTGAGGCTCGAGTTAGACTTATTCAAATTTTAATCTCAACATCAACTTTAGGGCCGACTTCTTCATAGACATTACCCTCATTTGAAAAATATCTCTCTCAACATCAAAGGCAACCAAGGCAAGATAAGAAAAGCACGGGCAACACAAACCTGGCTCTAGTGGTTATATGAAACTTGCTACACGAATTGTAATTATCTCTAAATGAAATATTGCATCAACATATTTATAAATTGCAAATGATTTTTTTTTATCAAACAATGCAAGAAAAATTCACCATACCAAGCAAAAATGCAGGGCTCTGAATTCAATATAGCGCCCACAGAAGATGACAAGAGAATTGCCTACCAACAAGGCTATATAGTCATGGTTGATCGACTATGAGAATTGAGTGCACAAACACAAGATTCAGGTGTATTCGTCACATAGGTAAATAAGCTAAATGAAAATTATTTCAAATTGAATACTTTACCTTCAATAATCTAATTGATGTTGAGTTCCATCATAAAGTGACTATATTTGTTTTAAATAAGCAAGCAATGGTAACAATGTGCATGACATTGGAATGCAGCCTGCTAATCGTGAAACACCACCTGCACATGAAGGTCTAGATGTGGATCCTAGTAGTGGAGGTATTCATTTGCTATTCAAATTTATTTATGTAATTATTAATATAATTAAACATCATAATCTGTAATTAGAGTAGTAATTAATGTAAACCTTTTTGTTAATATTTTAGAGCATGTAGTCGGTGGTGACCAAGTGGAGAATGATCCAGGTACACAACATTAGGAATGTGATGTTCCCCAATCAGGTAAAGAGGACCATTGTTATTCCTTTAAATAAATTTAATTGTAATTGGTATTCAACATTAATGTAACCTTTAGTATTTCAACTCCAGAGGATTTAGAGGGTATTCAACATGTTGAGGTTGAGGCTAGACAAAATGATGTGGCCCCATTAGGTAAAGAGCTCAATAGTTATGTTCTCTAAATTAATGAAAGACTTGTAACAATAATAAAAAATGTTTTGAATTTAACCCATTTCTTTGTTATTGCAGAGGACCCCCCTTCACTTCAGTGTCCTCGTCCTTAGTATAGGACTAGGCATACATCAAGATCACGAGCAGAGGGCACAACAACTAAAGAGGGGGGAAATGATGTTCCACTTAGTCTTTTCATAGATTCAAAGAAAAAAGAAAAAAAGAAATGATTGTGATCTACCTTATTTGATAATGACTGATTTATATGTGTTAATGAATGTAATTAGGTACTAATGAATGGTTATGAATGATATGCGTTAATTAATATTGACGAATGTTGCGTGTTAATTAATCTTAATCAATGTTATGTGTTAATGAATGTTATGTGATATTAATGAATGAATGTTATATTTTATTAATGGTAGAAAGAATGAATGAATGTTAGATAATAACGGGGAATTTAGAGTGATGTTAGGGGGGGGAGGGGCCAAATGAGTTTCCACCTTCATGTGGTTAGCCCTGTTAAGTAGAGAATATTAAACTATTCTCAAAACCAAGTGAAGCTCAATAAGATAACACACTTTTCAATATTTCATTATGTTATCACTATTTTAAAATTGGGTTCTTTCCCCATAATTGGCTATGGTATTTTGAAAAATTCTGAATAGGGTATGGTCTAAGGTGTTTCAGCTTTGTTCTAAGCCTAGAGGGTTTAAGGGTTTTCCAAGTTTTAAACTTTATCTTTTGTATTAGATCCCCTGGTTTCTTTTCCTTCATTACTTTATTACACTTAAGTCATGGGTCGCGGGGTCGTAAGAAGTGTCCCCCCTTGCTATTTACCTAGGCGGTCATGTTGATTATTTGAAAAATTTTCGCCTTGTATTATTTCATTCTAAAGTGTCGGGCCCGGTAAATGCCGATCAACTTGAGAAAGGATCCGACGGTCAGCGCTATTTCGCGTAGGTTAAGTGCTCACCCTTTAAGGCTACGAAATAGCGAGAATGAATATCAGCCGTCCATGTATCATGACAGGGTAAGTGGAAGGCATAGCTGTCAGAGATAGCTGGAGCCCCGTGGCTTTCTTCTGGCGTATCATAAGGTAACGCGTGGCACAGGTCGCCACAGTCAACAGGTCAAGGCTCTAGGTGTCTATGACGTGTCAGTGGGCCCCGAAGATGAGTCAGCTCATAGGTGGAGATGACCTGGCAGAAACAGCTCTTACAGTTCACTGAGACCCCGTGGCTCCTTCGAGCAAATGAAAAATTGACAGGTCAGCTCCGAAGGTGACAAGGCGCCAGGTGTCTATGGCGTGTCCGTGGGCCCACCATCTCTGAGAGCCTTCTAATAGGGTTTAAATGCCGAGCAAGTTGAGATATGATCTAACGGCTCGCGCTATTTCGCAAGGGTAAAATGCCCACTGCTTAAGGCCGCGAAATAGCGAAAGTTAACCAGGACCGTCCACGTGTCTTGATGACACGCGGTTTAAAAGGAAACTGTGGGTCCCTACGGTTCCTGCTTGATGAATAAAAAATTGACAGGTCAGCTCCGAAGGTGACAAGGCGCCAGGTGTCTATGGCATGTCCGTGGGCCCACCATCTCTGAGAGCCTTCCCAAGGGGTTAATATTAGCCGTCCACGTATCTTGATGATATCATAGGAGATAGACCTGTTGAGACGAATGTAGGGCCCCCACGGTTCTTCTTTTAGCAAATGACAGAACGACAAATCAGCACAGTAGGTGACTAGATGCCAGGTGTTAGTGACGGCTCAGCGGGCCCATAATTCCTGAGGACCTGTTCGAAGGATTAAAAGGTGATTAACTTGAAAGATGATCCAACAGCCCGCGCTATTTCGCAAGGGTGAGGTGCTCACCTTTTAAGGCCGCGAAATAGCGAGAGTTAACGAGGGTCGTCCACGTGTCATGATGATGACATGGCAAAAAGGGAAAAACATGGGCCCGCCACAGTATAAAGGGATACATTCGGCCAGTATCAAAATAGAATGTAAAAGGATTTTCTAAGCCAATAATCAGATGCCGCGTGGTATTATGTAACCAATAAGAAGATGGGACCCAGACTAAAGACAAAGCCGTCAAAATGCAATTCACAGTGAGACACTTGCAGGAAGGCTGCGACCCGTTGGAGTTAAAATATGAATTCTCGTAAGAATTCAATTTTGAAGGGACGGCCGGAGCATGCGGAATCAATGTTACAGTTAAGGCCCAGAGTACAAGCATTTGATTTCTTAACAACCAAGTATAGAGATCTTTTAAAAGGATTTTGTAGAAGAGTAACGCAGAGTTATCTTTTGCAAATACAGAGAAGGTGAACCAGTTGCAGAGCGATTTCCTTGAAGCAAGCATCAGGTTCTTTCTTATTTTGCAGTTATTCTTGTGTGTTGTAACAAGTGGAATTATTCTCGTATTACAGAAGTGTTTAAGAAGTGATATTCGTCTGGTTGTTTTATGGCTCCTAAAAGAGAATTCTCTAGTAAAATTGATTATTTAGAAAGGAGTGTGTGTGATGACTTTTTAGAACAGTTGATGCTGTCAACCAACCAGGCATCTAAGGCCAAAGAGTTAGTACCCAAGGCTCCCCGTCTAAAGATTGGAGAAGGATTATATGACAAGGGTAATTGGTTAAGAGACCCACAGGTTGGACTGTCTGGGTTGGGGTTATTTAGAATCGGATTTGGGATGAGGAATTCTCCTGCTCCTCAAAATAGCATTTGGGAATTAGATGTTGGGAAGTTGGTGGTCCCAGGGGTGTTCATGGATACAGATTTGTTAACCCAAATGGCATTGAATTATGATTCAGTTACAAGGTGCATCCGGGATGTAAATGGAAAAACCCTCGTGGAGATTAATGCAGAAGAGTTGAGAACAGCATTTGGGCTCAGTGAGTTCACAAGCTTCTTGGAACCTATAAATTTCACACAATTAGCCCAGGTGTACAGGGCACAGAGGACTCATCTTAGGAACGGGCCTCTCAAAGAACTTTTTCTGAAAGTAGGAGGGTTAGCAGTTGTAGGGCCCAACACACAAGAGCCTTTTTCATTAAGTATGTTTACCTTGAGGGCAAAAGGGATGTATTGGGCACTTTGCCAAGTTCTAGGAGAGGATGCTGAATCGAATATGCCAAACCATTACTTGCTAATGATTGTTCAAATTTTGAATCCTTCCCTTGCTATTACATTTGATTATGCTTCTTATATTGCCGATGCTATCCATGGAGGATTGATAGGGATAAAGAATGGAAAGGTAGATAGGCCATTTGGGTGGTATTCACTCTTGATGCACCTCTTTCTCTTCAAAGGTGGTGATTATTTTGCCAGTGGAATGGATCTGGTAAAAGAAAAGGAGGGAGAAAAGATGCCGGTACAACTATGGAGTACTGTGTTGTCATGGGACAGAGAGGATGCTAGTTTTCTGAAATTTGATAAATATTTTGCATCCAAAATAAGGACTCTCCTTTGCTCTGACAACCCAAGAGTCCCCAAGGTTCTTCTGGAGTTCTTAAGACCAAAAGAATTCACAGAGAATATCAAGATAGTTCATAATTGGGGTGATATGTACTTATATCCAGTCTCTATAGTTTTTAGAGTTTTTGGTTTCAGAGGCACCCCATTTTTGTTACCATACCAGGTCCCCCTCAAAGTGGGAATAGCTAAGATTCTCAGGCAAATTGGTAACCTGCAAGAGGCAGAGTTAACAGGCAGAGGTAAAGGGACTATTTTCCCTAGGGCTACAGTAGCTCACCAATTTTTAATCACCAAGGGAGGCTGGAAATGTTTTGAGGATTTTCTCAAACCCTACCATTTTTCCACTGCAGTGTCTAGATGTGCTAATCCAGAGGATTTTTACAATGGTGTGTTCTGGAAGAAAGTAGCATGCAGAGGTAGGCCTCATCAATTCCACTTTCCTGAAGACCTCATCAGGAATGAATTTGATTTAGATGAACAAGAGTTGAGGAAGGAAAAGTGGGTGGCTTACAGGAAGGCCCTGGATTTTGTGCATCAATTTGATGTTAGCTATGACCCATTGTCTAGCTTCTTCCCATTGGAAGAGAAAATAAAATTTTTGATTATTTGCTTTGAGGATGTGATGCAAACAATAAAGGAGAAGAGGGAAGTTGTAATCAAGAATAACCCTGAGAAAGCAAGAATGATTTTGGGAAAATCAGCTCCCATTAAAGCAATCCCTCCTGGTGATTACACCCTGCATAAGAAAGCAGGTTACAGTGTGTTGGTGTCTACAATAGGGGAGCCCTCTTCATCCAAAGGAAAGAGGAAGGTACAAGATGTCATTGACATCCAGGACAGCCCAAAGAAGCAGAGGGTGGGAAAGGAAGTGCACTCAGATACACCCCTTTATTCCCCATCCCAATCCCCTCTCCACATAGGAGATGAGCAAGCAGCAACTGAATACCTCTCTCAGTTGGGCAGCTTGGGGGAGATTGCATATACATATGATGAAGTGGAAGAAGGGATGCCAGAAGAACCCACTGAAGCATAGATGGACATCACTTCAACTGAACTTCAAGGCGAGGAGTGGGATCTTGAGATAAAGAAGGCCACTAGTGCCTTTGTAGCTGATGATGGCTTTGTCACATCTGAAGCATTTATGCAATTTATCTAGAAGCAACATATAGATAAATATAATGCTAGATGTGAAGCAAAAAGGGCAGAGCAGCCTAATAAAGATCCAGCCTCAGTAGAGGAAGAGATAAAATAGGAGATGATGGAAGAATTCAAAACCATCACTCCTGAACAGGGAAGGGATCTAGTAGCACAAGCTGGAGTGCTCATTCTACCAGAATGGAATATTGCTAATGCTCTAGTGCTGGATGCAGTGAGAAAAGAGACCAAACCCATGGAAGGGGTTACATTCAGTAAGGACAATGCTGCACTGGTCATGTGGTCCCTTAAAAGAAATGAGGACAAGAAAGGTAAAGATACCTCAGGGACAAGTCACATTGGTGGATTGATGGTCAAGAGAGTAGAGAGTACAGGGGTAGTAGAGGCTGCTAGCACTGTGCTAGAGACTGCCAAATTTAGTGTTGCAGTGGCTGAAAAGGAAGCCAAAGAAAAGGAGGCCCTCCAGTTTAAATTGGAAACAGTTTTGAAGGCTTATGATAGTGCCAAGGAGGAGATAAGAGGCAGAGATAGCATTATTGCTAAATTGCAGAGCCAGCTGGCAGGACAACGCCAACAAGGTGAGTCTTCAACATTAATGATCACCTCTTCTCCTGCAAGACCTCCACCTACTAGCCCCATCATTGAGCTCCCACCATCTCCTGCGCCTTCTAGCTCTCAAATGATTGAGATAACTCCGCAAGAATTGGAGAATCTAAAGCAGACTCAGGCCTATTATGCGGGGAAGTATGAGGAGAAGGTAAAAGCCACAATCTCCAATTTTGCAGACACTATAAATGCCTCACTCCTTCACAATAGTGTAGGAAAGGTCATGGAGATATGGACTGAGTTAAGAAGAGATAAGGCCATTTTGACACCCATTTTTGACAGATGGAGGCCTAGGGAGCAAGACTTAGAGTTCATGTGTGTTTCCTGTGATGAAGCAAGATCTAACCCTATTATCAAATCCACTTCTGATATCACTAAGAGTTTATTCTAATTGGCAATAGAGGTGGACAATGTGGAAAGAAGGGTTAAATTGCTTAAAAAGGAATACACTGATCAAGTTTGTGAGTTGCTCCCAGGAATTTTTGCCAATCCAGATCAGCTGAAAGATAGGCAGATATGGCTCAATGAGATGGATGCCAAATTGTCAGCAAGGGTCAAGGGAATCATTGATTTGGATGATACCTTGTTCTTTGTTATAACCATACAAGAAATAGAAAGAATTAAATCACACTATAGTTTTCTTAACTCAGAAGTCAACAAGCTGAGGAATTCTTGGAAAAGGTTGACTAAAGTTAAGAATGATGTGATTAGTTTTGTATGGCCGACAGAGGAGACATATAGTGAGTGGGGAGTTAAATATTCCACTCGAGATCCAGAGCAGTTGGAGGGCATCTCTGAAGAGCCAGAAGAAGTTACAACTGAACAACCCGTTGAACAGACTGCTGGGGAATCTGAGAAGAGCGCATAACTGATTCATGCAAAAAAAAAATCATAACCTCTTCAAATTTTGAAATAAATTGTAACAAACTTTCCTCGAGAAGTCCAAAGCTTTGTGCATCCATATTGTTATAAATGGATACCAGGACTAGAGAGAAGGGGATCACAAAAATTTTGTAAGAAAACGCTGCAGAAAAATTATCTGAGCTTTTCCAAAGTTTAATGGAGAATCAGACTTTTGTAAAATCTTTTCAAATGAATATCAATATATAGGCCGTCAGTTTTGAGTAAAGCTCTGTGTCGTCTTCAATCTTGTCCTTAAGTCTATTTACTGTTTTCATTCTGAATAATCCAGGATTGTTTGTTTGATTGAAATTGTAAGGCAATCTCAGTATGGGTGTTTTTAGCTTTTCTCTCTAGGAGGGAAATTAAATATGCATGATCATTCTTACCAGTAAATACTTCGGGAGAGACTTTGAATTTTGAGGACCATAGTTTAGTTTAAAGTGATTGAATTCTTGTTGGTGTTAGGCATTCGCAATGATTAATGGAAACCAAGTTGATGGGATGTATAGGGATATTTTGTTTCGGGAGTTTTATTTGAGTTTGAGTGACTATGTAGCCTTGGATAAAGCACTGGTACTAATCGAAGCTGTTTATTGCATGGTTTGTTGATCAAATATGCTGAAGTTGAGTATTGTTTCATTCTTTGTTTTCAGTTGTTTTCAAGGTGAATAAACTCACTGGTTTTCTGGACTGGTTTGCTATGGGTTTGTTGCTTAAGAGTGTGAAGTTAATTCACAAAGGGTATACCCACCTGGGCTCAAGGAAGAGCCCGAAGTGTAGAAGGTCTAACCAAACCTTGTCATATGTTGTCTCTAAAATCCCTTTATCCTTGATGTCTTCTCGGTACCTATTTTAGATTGTATTATTAAGGGCATTGAAGGGGAATCAGATTTTGAGAACAACAAAAGTGGCGACTCTGCTGGGGACAGTTATCACAAAGACATAGACACAAATCTGTACCGAGACTTATGAAGAATATCATTGTATTTGTGAGTAAGACTGCTTGTTCTTTATCTTTCCCATAGTTTTGTGGGTGGTGACTCTGTTATTTTGTAACCAGTCCTTGTGAGATACAAACTTTCTAAAATAAAGACAAGCAAGATGCAAGGAAATAAGCACACAAGGTCATTCATGAAGAAACATCCTCGTGAAACCTTGCATGAAGGTCTACCAGAGCAATCACGAAGAGGCCAGAAAAGATCTATGATGCATGAGCCATCAAACGCCGCATGGGTGCAGAAAAACAACAATACTGGTAAGATGCCTGACCAACCTGTTTATGCAAAGTCAAATTCATCTTCAAGAGATTCAGAGCAGGATATTTTAGGTTTTCATTCAGGATTGTTTGGAAATATTGATGATATGCCTATTTTAAGTTGAGACTTATCACATGTTAGTGTTTCTGCAAAAGATAGAACTAGCTCAAATGTAATTAGGCACTCTGTTCCTAGGACAATAGATGGGAACATTAGTTTGATTGATATAGATCAAATTAATGCATCAGATTCTGAAGAAAACTATCCTGATGAGGATAAGATGTCTCAAGAAATTGAAGAATTAAATAAAAGAGTTCATCATTTAATATCCTTGAGGGCCCAAAAGGAGGCAAATAAGGAAAAGGAAGTTAAAGCCAAAATAATGGAGAGAGATAGGCTTCTTAGACAGATAGCTGATCTTGAAGTGCTTGCCAAGGAAAAAGAAAAGGGTGATGAGGAAGGCCCAGTGATTAGGGAGATCTTAATCCCTAAGATAAGACCAGTCTCTAAGTCAGTAGCCCAGCCAAGTAAGGAAGTTTTTAATGACTCCCAGCTTCCTAAAGTTAATTTAGACAAAGGGAAACAAATATGGGTAGATGATGAAGTAGAGTCTAAAACTGCAGATGGGATTTCTCATAGGATCCTAGCACATGAGAAAGAGATGGAAAGGATGAGGAAGGAAAAGGAAGATCTCCAAATGGAGTTGGAAAAGGCTGAGTTAGAAGCTACAAATCAGGAAGTTAAAAGAAAGATTAACTACCTAAAAGCTCCCCCTATTAAATTCCCATCGGAAGATCTTAGCAAGCCTAATCCCCAACATATCTCTCTTCCTCAGGTTAATATCCAACCACCAGTACACACTAACATTGCCTCAGCAAGCCACATACCTTCAAATAAATAGTACACCCAAACATCTCAATCCCCAATCCCAAAAGCTAAAATGATCATGGGGAATAATAGTACTGTTTCCCCTTTTCAGAGAAGGCCGATTAATCTAGAACAATATAGGCAATTGTTTTTTGATGGGATCCCAGGATATCCAAATCATGTTCCCACTGAGTTAAGAGACAAACTCCATAAATTTGCTGGGAACAATGCAGTCAGTGCTGAGGAACATCTCAAATCTTTTGGGGATTTGATAAATGATTATGAGATAATTGATGAAGATGATATTATGAAACTGTTTGTTCAGTCCCTGGTCGATGATGCAAGAGATTGGTACAGAGGTCTTCCAGTGGCTAGCATAGGTTCATGGGAAGAGTTCAAAAATTGCTTTCAAGAACAGTATGGTGATAAGACTAATGTGAGTTTCATGCTAAATGAGTTCAATAACATTAGAAAATCTGAGAATGAAATAGTCACTGATTTTAATGCTAGGTTCCAAAAGGCTATGCATAGATTGTATCAGGTAATGAGGCTAGATGACAATATGTGCCTTAATACATATTATAATGCATTTGATTCCAAGATGGCTTACATTCTCAGAGATAAAAATCCTCATAACCTGAGGGATGCCTTTAGAATTGCCATAAATGTTGAAAGTAATAGAAAGGCATCTGGAAAATTAGGAAGGAGGACAGATGGAAGATTATGGCATGAAACTAAACACCAACCTAACAAAGTTGCTAAGGAAGAGGATAAAATAGAAAAACTGGTTACTGCTATGAAAGATTTGACTGCTAAGGTTAACAAAAATGATAAACCTCATTACAATTGGCAAGATAGACCTCCTAGATTACATGATATGCCATACAATACGAATTGGAAGGATGGTAAACCTCACGTTGAGAAGCCTAAAATTGCCCAAAGCCAAGATACACCAGATCCTCTCAAGGGGAAAATTGTTAATAATATAGAAAATACTCCCTGGTGTATTGCTTGTGATGGACCACATTCTCCTCATCAGTGTGCAGTGGCTCAAGCTCTGGAAGAATCCATGAGACCAGAGGCAGAGCTTGATATTAATATGTTTGAAACTATTATAGAAAGTGATGAGGAATCTATGCAAAGTGAATGCAATGATGTGTTAGATAATGAAAGATTTGCACGAGGGCAGTTAGCCTTAGGATGGCACCCTACATTGAATGTGGTAACAATTGAAGATGAAGAAGTTCATCTTAGGAGGCCTAGTGAAGGGGAAGTTAAAAACCTCACTAAGGCTGCAATTGCCAAAGCAAGACATAATTACAACCTGAGAAGTACCAAGAGAGATACTGATCAGGGTGAGCCAGGTTCTATGTTTATAAAAGAAGTCACTAAGAAAGGGGCATCAAACAGTGTTACTGCTACTGTTAAAGTTAGTCAAGAAAAAGAGGAACAAGTTAAAGATTTACCTAAAACCATAGATGCCAAAAATGCTGGTGATGTACAAAAGGTGGAAATAATAAAAAAGGCCAATCAACTCAGAGTAGAAAAGGTCAAGGCTAATATTGAAAAGTGTAATTATTCCACATTTAATATGGCCCAAGCTTTAACTCAAATGAAGGTCACTGTCCCATTAGTGGAGTTATTAAAGATTAAAGAACACAAGGATGCAGCTTTGTCTCTATTCTCTAGTATATCTGATGGTGACTCAGTATTACCCACTGGTTCAGATAAAATTGGGAAGGATCAAGAGTTCCAAACTCCAGAGGTATATGTTGGAACCACGATCACTCAGGAGCCTTCTCAAGTGGATCCCTTCTATGTTACTCTGTTAGTCAATAACAGGTTAATTAAAAACTGCATGATAGATTCAGGAGCAGCTGCTAATGTAATGCCCTATGGTGTTATGAAAGAATTAGGATTGTCAGTGACTACTGTGTATGGGAAATGTTATGCTATGGACAATAGAGAAGTACCTATGATAGGTACAATGAAAGATGTAGAAGTAAAAATAGCTGCATTTCCTGAAGCCACTTATAAAATGGATGTTATTGTCACAGATACTAAACCCCACTATGGCATGTTACTCTCTAGGCAGTGGGCAGCAGCAGTGGGGGGAAATGTTCAATTGGACTTGTCTTATGCTACTATTCTTGTTGGTGGCAATAAGGTCAAACTATACAGGGAGCCACGAGCTCCTAAGGTAGTTGAAAATGTGGACCCTAGTATGCTAAATTGTATGATTGATGTGGATTTAGATAATTTCAGAATTCAACCAGTGTCACCTCAATTGAAGAACACAGACCCAATTGTAATTGAGTTACAAGCACAACAGTATGGGTTGTGGCAGATGTATTTTGATGGAGCTTGCTCCAAAGAAGGATCTGGAGCAGGGGTTCTTTTTGTATCTCCATCAGGTATAACTTTCAAATATTCATTCTTGTTGGCGTTCCAGTGCACAAATAATACTGCAGAGTATGAAGCCCTGTTATTAGGACTTGAGGTTGCAAAAAGGCATGGAATCCGATTATTGAAAGTGATGGGCGATTCAGAGTTGGTTGTCTCTCAGGTAAGATCTAAATATGCATCTAAGAATGATAAATTGAAGCAATATAAGCATGCTGTTTGGGATATTATTGAATATTTTGATGCCTTTTCTATCAATTGGATAGAGCGAGCAAAAAATATTATGGCAGATTTCCTAGCCAATGTTGCTTTAAAAAATGATGATGCAACACTAACTGGTATCTCCACTGTGGAAATAAAAGCTAGGCCTGCTATTCCTGATAATGTATATAATTGGCAAGTTTTTGCTGATGATGAAGATATTCTTAGGTTCATCCAATGTGTTGATGATTATGATGGACAAAAAATTGATTGTAATGCATTGGTGGAAGTGGTGGATGACAGAGAGATAGTGTTTGGAAATGATATTGTCCAGTTGGAAACCAATGAGATACCTAAAGGCTTGGTGGAGTTAGAAAGCATGTTTAGTTATAATGACAGTCATCTACACCAGCAATCTACCACCAAGTTAGAAGAATTAGAGGAGGTCAACTTGGGGACAAAATCATCCCCCAAGTTGGTATATATTGGAAAGAAGCTACCTCCTCATGTTAGGACTAACCTAATCAGTTTACTGAAAAGGTATAAACATGTTTTTGCTTGGTCTTATGAAGACCTAAAGGCGTATAGACAAGATCTTTTTCAGCATGAAGTTCCCTTACTTCCAGATGCTAAGCCTTTTAGACAGAAACAGAGACCTATTAACCCCTTGTTAGAAACAAAAATGCAACAAGAGTTGACTAAATTGAGAGAAGGGGGGATTATCAAACCAATCAGACATTCTTCATGGGTCTCTAATTTGGTCCCAGTAAGAAAGAAAAATGGAGATATTAGATTGTGTGTGGATTTTAGGAATCTGAATGTTGCTTCCCTAAAAGATAATTATTCATCTCCAAACATGGAAGCAATGCTACAAAGAGTGACAGGCTGTGATCTTTTGTCCATGATGGATGGTTTCTCGGGATACAATCAAGTGCTTGTAAAGGAGTCTGAACAGTTTAAAACAGCTTTTACTACTCCATGGGGAACTTATGTATATGTGAGAATGCCATTTGGATTGAAAAATGCAGGGGCTACATTTCAAAGAGCTATGGATGTGGCTTTTAAGGAATTCATTAATATTATTATGGTGGTTTACCAAGATGATTTAACTTGTTTCTCAAAGAAGGCTGATGATCACTGTGGACATTTAGAAAAGGTATTTGATAAGGCTTTGGAATTTGGTGTATCACTGAATCCCAAGAAATGTCACTTTAGGGTCACTGAAGGAAAGTTATTGGGACACATAGTCTCCAAGGAAGGGATAAGAATAGACCCTGAGAGAATTGAAGCAATCAACAGGGTGTCTGAACCAAAGAATGTGAAAGGAATTTAGTCCTTTTTAGGCAAAGTGAATTTTGTCAGGAGATTCATTGCAAACTTTGCTGAGATAGTGAAGCCTATTGTCAAATTGCTCAAGAAGGACGCAAAGTTTCACTGGGATCAGGAAGCCTCAAAAGCTTTTAATGAGATTAAGAAAGCGATCCAGGAAGCACCAGTGTTGAAGTCCCCGGATTATGGTAAGCCTTTTTCTCTGTTTTCTTTTGCTTCATATCACACAGTGGCTGCAGTGTTATTGCAAAAAGATAGTGAGGGATATGAACATCCCATAGCTTTCTATAGCAAATCTTTGCAAGCGGCAGAATTAAAATATGAAACTATGGAGAAACAAGCTTATGCCTTGGTTAAAGCTGTTAAAGCCTTTAGGCCATATTTGGTGAATGCAAATGTCACTGCCTATGTTCCACATGCTGCAGTTAAAGATATTTTGTCTCAGTCTGAGGTTACTGGGAAAAGATGTAGGTGGATCAATAGAATTCAAGAATTCAATTTGGAGATAAAGATTACTAAATTGGTAAGAGGGTTAGGTTTGGCTAAGCTCATGATTGAGTCAAATCTCATGAATGTTGAAGTACACAATGTTGAGGTTAAAGATACTTTGGTTACTAGTATTGAGAGACAACCATGGTACACGGAGATAATCCAAGTATTGAGGGGTAATATGCTGCCAGAAGAAATGACACACAACCAGAAGAGAACTTTGAAGCTCAAGTCCCAAAAGTATGTCCTCATTCAGGGTGATCTTTTTTGGAGAAAAAGAGATGGGGAGTTACTACTGTGTTTGGATGAATTTCAAGCTAAACAGATGTTGAATGAAATGCATGATGGAGTATGTGGAGGTCATTACTCTGCTAAGACTACAGCTGGTAAGATAATACGGGCTGGGTATTATTGGCCTACTTTGTTTAAAGATACCCATGCATATGTTCGAAGATGTGATTCATGTCAGAAATTTTCTTCTAAGCTCAAGTATGAAGGAGCCTTACCACTAAATCCAGTCTCTGTAGAAGCTCCTTTTGTCCAATGGGGTATTGATTTTATTGGAGAGATTGTTGAAAAGTCAGGAAGAGGTCATGGATGGATTATAGTGGCTACAGATTATTTTACCAAATGGATAGAAGCTATTCCCACAAGAAGAGCTACTAGTAAGATTGTCATTGATTTCCTGATGGATAATATTGTGACTAGATTTGGAACACCTGCAAAATTGGTCATGGATAATGCTATGTGTTTTAGAACAGAAGAATTTGTAGGTTTTTGTAATAGTCATGGTATACTCATGTCATACTCATCGCCTTACCACCCCCAGGGGAATGGACAAGCAGAATCTAGCAACAAAAGCTTGCTAAATATCATCAAGAAGATCCTAGAAGAAAACAAAAGGTCTTGGGATCAAAAGTTGAAATTAGCTCTGTGGGCGGATAGAATAACAGTTAAAAAATCCATTGGAATGTCACCTTTTGAGTTGGTTTATGGTACCCAAGCCAGATTACTGGTAAACAACCTCCTTCCAGTGTATAAGTTTTTGCAGGAAGAGGACATGGAAATATCTAAACCAATGGAGAACAGAATGATCCAAATTATAGAAGTGGAAGAGCTTAGAACTTCTGCTCATAAGAAAAATCAAAAGCTCCAGTTACAGTCAAAATATCTTTTTGATAAAAGGACATCGTTAAGGAAGTTTCAAGTTGATGACATGGTTCTTCAGTGGAATGCA
This sequence comes from Cryptomeria japonica, assembly GCF_030272615.1. NCBI lineage: Eukaryota > Viridiplantae > Streptophyta > Pinopsida > Cupressales > Cupressaceae > Cryptomeria > Cryptomeria japonica. The sequence continues at coordinate 25,896,047 of NC_081408.1, read as the reverse complement.
AAAGGGCAGGATAAAGGAAAGCACAAGAAATTTGAATCACTCTGGATTGGCCCTTTTGTAGTTTGTGACTTGAATGGTAAGGATTCATATTTTTTAAAGAATATGAATGATGAGATACAGGAATTTCCAGTGCATGGACAATTCTTGAAGCATTATTTCTCTTAATATCCATGCACGGTAGGTCCTTTGTTTGTATATATATATATATATATTTTTTTTTTTTTCCTGTTTTCCTGGTTTTGGTCTGTGTTTTGGTCTATTTCTCTAGAATTTCTGAGTTTTCTTGTGTTGATCTCGTAATCAACCATCCCCAGTCAGAGCCGCTATTATCATTGTTTTAAAATTGGGTTCTTTCCCCATAATTGGCTATGGTATTTTGAAAAATTTTGAATAGGGTATGGTCTAAGGTGTTTCAGCTTTGTTCTAAGCCTAGAGGGTTTAAGGGTTTTCCAAGTTTTAAACTTTATCTTTTGTATTAGATCCCCTGGTTTCTTTTCCTTCATTACTTTATTACACTTAAGTCATGGGTCGCGGGGTCGTAAGAAGTGTCCCCCCTTGCTATTTACCTAGGCGGTCATGTTGATTATTTGAAAATTTTTCGCCTTGTATTATTTCATTCTAAAGTGTCGGGCCCGATAAATGCCAATCAACTTGAGAAAGGATCCGACGGTCAGCGCTATTTCGCGAGGGTTAAGTGCTCACCCTTTAAGGCTGTGAAATAGCGAGAATGAATATCAGCCATCCATGTGTCACGATGGGGTAAGTGGAAGGCATAGCTGTCAGAGATAGCTGGAGCCCCGTGGCTTTCTTCTGGCGTATCATAAGGTAATGCGTGGCACAGGTCACCACAGTCAGCAGGTCAAGGCTCTAGGTGTCCATGACGTGTTAGTGGGCCCCGAATATGAGTCAGCTCACAGGTGGAGATGACCTGGCAGAAACAGCTCTTACAGTTCACTGAGACCCCGTGGCTCCTTCGAGCAAATGAAAAATTGACAGGTCAGCTCCGAAGGTGACAAGGCGCCAGGTGTCTATGGCGTGTCCGTGGGCCCACCATCTCTGAGAGCCTTCTAATAGGGTTTAAATGCCGAGCAAGTTGAGATATGATCTAACGGCTCGCGCTATTTCGCAAGGGTAAAATGCCCACTGCTTAAGGCCGCGAAATAGCGAAAGTTAACCAGGACCGTCCACGTGTCTTGATGACACGCGGTTTAAAAGGAAACTGTGGGTCCCTACGGTTCCTGCTTGACGAATAAAAAATTGATAGGTCAGCTTCGAAGGTGACAAGGCGCCAGGTGTCTATGGCGTGTCTGTGGGCCCACCATCTCTGAGAGCCTTCCCAAGGGGTTAATATTAGCCGTCCACGTGTCTTGATGATATCGTAGGAGATAGACCTATTGAGACGAATGTAGGGCCCCCACGGTTCTTCTTTTGGCAAATGACAGAACGACAAATCAGCACAGTAGGTGACTAGATGCCAGGTGTTAGTGACGGCTCAGCGGGCCCATCATTCCTTAGGACCTGTTCGAAGGATTAAAAGGTGATTAACTTGAAAGATGATCCAACGGCCCGCGCTATTTCACAAGGGTGAGGTGCTCACCTTTTAAGGCCACGAAATAGCGAGAGTTAACGAGGGCCGTCCACATGTCATGATGATGACATGGCAAAAAGGGAAAAACATGGGCCCGCCACAGTATAAAGGGATACATTCGGCCAGTATCAAAACAGAATGTAAAAGGATTTTCTAAGCCAATAATCAGATGCCGCGTGGTATTATGTAACCAATAAGAAGATGGGACCCAGACTAAAGACAAAGCCGTCAAAATGCAATTCAGAGTGAGACACTTGCAAGAAGGCTACGACTCGTTGGAGTTAAAATATGAATTCTCGTAAGAATTCGATTTTGAAGGGACGACCGGAGCATGCGGAATCAATGTTACAGTTAAGGCCCAGAGTACAAGCATTTGATTTCTTAACAACCAAGTATATAGATCTTTTAAAAGGATTTTGCAGAAGAGTAACGCAGAGTTATCTTTTGCAAATACAGAGAAGGTGAACCAGTTGCAGAGCGATTTCCTTGAAGCAAGCATCAGGTTCTTTCTTATTTTGCAGTTATTCTTGTGTGTTGTAACAAGTGGAATTATTCTCGTATTACAGAAGTGTTTAAGAAGTGATATTCATTTGGTTGTTTTGCAAATGGCTCCTAAAAGGGAATTCTCTGGTAAAATTGATTATTTGGAAAGGAGTGTGTGTGATGACTTTTTAGAATAGTTGACGCTGTCAACCAACCAGGCATCTAAGGCCAAAGAGTTAGTACCCAAGGCTCCCCGTCTGAAGATTGGAGAAGGATTATATGACAAGGGTAATTGGTTAAGAGACCCACAGGTTGGACTGTCTGGGTTGGGGTTATTTAGAATCGGATTTGGGATGAGGAATTCTCCTGCTCCTCAAAATAGCATTTGGGAATTAGATGTTGGGAAGTTGGTGGTCCCAGGGGTGTTCATGGATACAGATTTGTTAACCCAAATGGCATTGAATTATGATTCAGTTACAAGGTGCATCCGGGATGTAAATGGAAAAACCCTCATGGAGATTAATGCAGAAGAGTTGAGAACAACATTTGGGCTCAGTGAGTTCACAAGCTTCTTGGAACCTATAAATTTCACACAATTAGCCCAAGTGTACAGGGCACACAGGACTCATCTTAGGAACGGGCCTCTCAAAGAACTTTTTCTGAAAGTAGGAGGGTTAGCAGTTGTAGGGCCCAACACACAAGAGCCTTTTTCATTAAGTATGTTTACCTTGAGGGCAAAAGGGATGTATTGGGCACTTTGCCAAGTTCTAGGAGAGGATGCCGAATCGAATATGCCAAACCATTACTTGCTAATGATTGTTCAAATTTTGAATCCTTCCCTTGCTATTACATTTGATTATGCTTCTTATATTGCCGATGCTATCCATGGAGGATTGATAGGGATAAAGAATGGAAAGGTAGATAGGCCATTTGGGTGGTATTCACTCTTGATGCACCTCTTTCTCTTCAAAGGTGGTGATTATTTCGCCAGTGGAATGGATCTGGTAAAAGAAAAGGAGGGAGAAAAGATGCCGGTACAACTATGGAGTACTGTGTTGTCATGGGACAGAGAGGATGCTAGTTTTTTGAAATTTGATAAATATTTTGCATCCAAAATAAGGACTCTCCTTTGCTCTGACAACCCAAGAGTCCCCAAGGTTCTTTTGGAGTTCTTAAGACCAAAAGAATTCGCAGAGAATATCAAGATAGTTCATAATTGGGGTGATATGTACTTATATCCAGTCTCTACAGTTTTTAGAGTTTTTGGTTTCAGAGGCACCCCATTTTTGTTACCATACCAGGTCCCCCTCAAAGTGGGAATAGCTGAAATTCTTAGGCAAATTGGTAACCTGCAAGAGGTAGAGTTAACAGGCAGAGGTAAAGGGACTATTTTCCCTACGGCTACAGTAGCTCACCAATTTGTAATCACCAAGGGAGGCTGGAAATGTTTTGAGGATTTTCTCAAACCCTACCATTTGTCCACTGTAGTGTCTAGATGTGCTGATCCAGAGGATTTTTACAATGGTGTGTTCCAGAAGAAAGTAGCATGCAGAGGTAGGCCTCATCAATTCCACTTTCCTGAAGACCTCATCAGGAATGAATTTGATTTAGATGAACAAGAGTTGAGGAAGGAAAAGTGGGTGGCTTACAGGAAGGCCCTGGATTTTGTGCATCAATTTGATGTTAGCTATGACCCATTGTCTAGCTTCTTCCCATTGGAAGAGAAAATAAATTTTTTGATTATTTGCTTTGAGGATGTGATGCAAACAATAAAGGAGAAGAGGGAAGTTGTAATCAAGAATAACCCTGAGAAAGCAAGAATGATTTTGGGAAAATTAGCTCCCATTAAAGCAATCCCTCCTGGTGATTACACCCTGCATAAGAAAGCAGGTTACAGTTTGTTGGTGTCTACAATAGGGGAGCCCTCTTCATCCAAAGGAAAGAGGAAGGTACAAGATGTCATTGACATCCAGGACAGCCCAAAGAAGTAGAGGGTGGGAAAGGAAGTGCAATCAGATACACCCCTGTATTCCCCATCCCAATCCCCTCTCCACATAGGAGATGAGCAAGCAGCAACTGAATACCTCTCTTAGTTGGGCAGCTTGGGGGAGATTGCATATACATATGATGAAGTGGAAGAAGGGATGCCAGAAGAACCCACTGAAGCACAGATGGACATCACTTCAACTGAACTTAAAGGCCAGGAGTGGGATCCTGAGATAAAGAAGGTCACTAGTGCCTTTCTAGCTGATGATGGCTTTGTCACATCTGAAGCATTTATGCAATTTATCTGGAAGCAACATATAGATAAATATAATGCTAGATGTGAAGCAAAAAGGGAAGAGTAGCCCAATAAAGATCCAGCCTCAGTAGAGGAAGAGATAAAACAGGAGATGATGGAAGAATTCAAAACCATCACTCCTGAACAGGGAAGGGATCTAGTAGCACAAGCTGGAGTGCTCATTCTACCAGAATGGAATATTGCTGATGCTCTAGTGCTGGATGCAGTGAGAAAAGAGACCAAACCCATGGAAGGGGTTACATTCAGTAAGGACAATGCTGCACTGGTCATGTGGTCCCTTAAAAGAAATGAGGACAAGAAAGGTAAAGATACCTCAGGGACAAGTCACATTGGTGGATTGATGGTCAAGAGAGTAGAGAGTACAGGGGTAGTAGAGGCTGCTAGCACTGTGCTAGAGACTGCCAAATTTAGTGTTGCAGTGGCTGAAAAGGAAGCCAAAGAAAAGGAGGCCCTCCAGTTTAAATTGGAAACAGTTTTGAAGGCTTATGATAGTGCCAAGGAGGAGATAAGAGGCAGAGATAGCATTATTGCTAAATTGCAGAGCCAGCTGGCAGGACAACGCCAACAAGGTGAGTCTTCAACATTAATGATCACCTCTTCTACTGCAAGACCTCCACCTACTAGCCCCATCATTGAGCTCCCACCATCTCCTGCGCCTTCTAGCTCTCAAATGATTGAGATAACTCCCCAAGAATTGGAGAATCTAAAGCAGACTCAGGCCTATTATGCGGGGAAGTATGAGGAGAAGGTAAAAGCCACAATCTCCAATTTTGCAGACACTATAAATGCCTCACTCCTTCACAATAGTGTAGGAAAGGTCATGGAGATATGGATTGAGTTAAGAAGAGATAAGGCCATTTTGACACCCATTTTTGACAGATGGAGGCCTAGGGAGCAAGACTTAGAGTTCATGTGTGTTTCCTGTGATGAAGCAAGATCTAACCCTATTATCAAATCCACTTCTGATATCACTAAGAGTTTATTGCAATTGGCAACAGAGGTGGACAATGTGGAAAGAAGGGTTAAATTGCTTAAAAAGGAATACACTGATCAAGTTTGTGAGTTGCTCCTAGGAATTTTTGCCAATCCAGATCAGCTGAAAGATAAGCAGATATGGCTCAATGAGATGGATGCCAAATTGTCAGCAAGGGTTAACTCAGAAAATAACAAGCTGAGGAATTCTTGGAAAAGGTTGAAATAGAAAGAATTAAATCACACTATAGTTTTCTTAACTCAGAAGTCAACAAGCTGAGGAATTCTTGGAAAAGGTTGACTAAAGTTAAGAATGATGTGATTAGTTTTGTATGGCCGACAAAGGAGACATATAGTAAGTGGGGAGTTAAATATTCCACTCGAGATCCGGAGCAGTTGGAGGGCATCTCTGAAGAGCCAGAAGAAGTTACAACTGAACAACCCGTTGAACAGACTGCTGGGGAATCTGAGAAGAGCGCATAACTGATTCACGCAAAAAAAAAATCATAACCTCTTCAAATTTTGAAATAAATTGTAACAAACTTTCCTCGAGAAGTCCGAAGCTTTGTGCATCTATATTGTTATAAATGGATACCAGGACTAGAGAGAAGGGGATCACAAAATTTTTGTAAGAAAACGCTGCAGAAAAATTATCTGAGCTTTTCCAAAGTTTAATGGAGAATCAAACTTTTGTAAAATCTTTTCAAATGAATATCAATATACAGGCCGTCAGTTTTGAGTAAAGCTCTGTGTCATCTTCAATCTTGTCCTTAAGTCTATTTACTGTTTTCATTCTGAATAATCTAGGATTTTCTATTTGATTGAAATTGTAAGGCAATCTCAGTATGGGTGTTTTTAGCTTTTCTCTCTAGGAGGGAAATTAAATATGCATGATCATTCTTACCAGTAAATACTTCGGGAGAGACTTTGAATTTTGAGGACCATAGTTTAGTTTAAAGTGATTGAATTCTTGTTGGTGTTAGGCATTCGCAATGATTAATGGAAACCAAGTTGATGGGATGTATAGGGATATTTTGTTTCGGGAGTTTTATTTGAGTTTGAGTGACTATGTAGCCTTGGATAAAGCACTGGTACTAATCGAAGCTGTTTATTGCATGCTTTGTTGATCAAATATGCTGAAGTTGAGTATTGTTTCATTCTTTGTTTTCAGTTGTTTTCAAGGTGAATAAACTCACTAGTTTTCTGGACTGGTTTGCTGTGGGTTTTTTGCTTAAGAGTGTGAAGTTAATTCACAAAGGGTATACCCACCTGGGCTCAAGGAAGAGCCCGAAGTGTAGAAGGTCCAACCAAACCTTGTCATATGTTGTCTCTAAAATCCCTTTATCCTTGATGTCTTCTTGGTACCTATTTTAGATTGTATTATTAAGGGCATTGAAGGGGAATCAGATTTTGAGAACAACACATTATGTTGCACAGTTAGTCTTATTGAATAATGTATATTGAATCTTAATTGCAGGGTCCAACAGAGCCAACACGAACAAAAACACCACAAGTTGCTGGGCATAATGAACTCCCATATTGTCTTGTATGTACACTAATAGTATGAGTTGCTTCTAGTGTTGATATCCATGACGAGATTGCAAAAGTTATGAATATGCCTCATCCTTGTAAGTTTTTTTATTAATTAACATTTTCTTTAGCATTTTTCAATTTTCCTTATCATTTTAAGTCTAACCACTTGTATATGGACTTTATTGTTCTAGTTTTTATTACTTGACTCCATGATTTCTCTGTGTGAGGATTATTATGACTATATGCTACTATTACTTAGTGATTCATATGGACTATTATTTAGGCATTCTCCTTATCACCGTTGTATGATCTGCATGGTTGTTATCTTATATTTGTCAACCAATCTTAGATTTTCCCTCAACGATCATGTATTTTCTTGCTATTTGTATTCCCCATAATTTGAGTCTTTCTCATACTATTCTTTATACTCTTTCTCATTTCCTAGACTAATGCATAAAGTTCCATCATAAGCTAGATAGTCCCTCATTGTTGAAAAGAAAACCTTTGAATAGTAGCATACTATTTTACAATCTTATAACAAGATGACTCCCATGATATCCTCAGTAGAATTTGTGTAAGATTCAATGAGAAACAAAGAATTAGGTAAGGTCAACATTGGAGCATTGTGATGCAGAGCATGAAAATTATATTGTCAAATGTAATTGATAATATTTAGAGCATGATTCTGCTAGCCTATTAGACGAACCTACTTTAACAACTACTTAGTTAGAACTAATGATTCAACCCTCTTCTTAAATAAATAAAAAATTTAATTGATTTGGCTAGCATTGCATTCTTATGAGTATGCCTTTAACTACTAAATGTCTAATATGTTTTGAGCATGCCTATTCCATGGGTGTTTTATAAGTACTGTAGATGTCTAAAAATGGTCAACGCTAGTGGAGTCATACTTTAACATTCACGCATTGCCTTATTTTAGGGTTTTTACGTTGCATTAACATTTCTTCTATGTTGCTCACTTGGTTTTTATCATTTGCGAGCATCGGGTCCTTTTTCTACCTTCCTCATTTTTCTCACTTTCGAATTTGGTCTTGTCGATAACAATCTCCAATCATGATTTTGGTCAATCCTCATCCTTGTCAATCTTGTCATTTGCGATCAATTCGTCATCGATCCTTGTCCTTGTCAATCTTGTCATCTTGCGATTGATTTGTCATTGATCCTCGTCCTTGTCAATCTTGTCATTTGTGATTGATCCATCATCGATCCTTGTCCTTGTCAATCTTGTCATCTTGTGATCGATTCGTCATCGATCCTCTTCCTTGTCAATCTTGTCATTTTACGATCAATTCATCATCGATCCTTGTCCTCTTGTCAATCTCGTCAATTTTGCGATCGATTTGTCATCGATCGTTGTCCTTTTTCAATCATGTCAATTTGGATCAATTAATCATTGTTCCTCGTCAATTGGCACCTATCAATTTGATCTCTTTGTCAATCCTGGTCAATTTGTCAACCAGTCTCAATCGTTTATTAGCATTGGTCCTTTGTCAATCAAAATCATGATTGAATCGCCATTAATTTCTTGTTGTCTTGACCTAATTCCTTGTCCTCTTATTTCTAGGATTTTATGATTTATTCATTTAATCTTGATTGTCATTTTCCCTCTAGGTTAAATAATTTATTTATTTATCCTAGGTCTTCTTGTCACAATTAAATATTTATTTAATTGGCTAATTAATTCCCCCTCTTTTTATGAATTAATTAATGAATGAAAAATTATTAATTAATTCACCTAATTTTCTAATTTTCCTAATTCCTAATTTCTATTTCATCATTTCTAATTTTCCTAATTCCTAATTTCCACCTCATTTTCTAATTTGCTAAATTCAATTTCCACCTAATCAATTTCTCTCTACTCTCTCCCTATTTTTGTGCTTCGATGGAAGCATGAATTTCTCATGCATCATACCATTGGCATAGCAAGATGTCATAGGCTTTTAGTCCTCTAACCTTTGCATTGGCAATATGTCATAATTCATGACATAGAAGGTGTCATAACCTTCTTCCTTCAACTCAATTTTGCCATTTTTGAAATCAATTGCCTCTAATATCAATTTCATGATAATCTTATCCTCTCTCCAATTTGTCTATAAATTGGATGAATTTATTCAATCAATAAAAACCATGCTTCTAGTATCCTCACGCTATCAAAATCAATCTTGCTTCATGTTTTTGCACTTGTAGGTGAGATCCACACAAATCCACTATTTGGAGGAGAAAGGAGAACAATGGAGGTCAATTGAAAGAGGCATTGGTGATGGATTTTCATTTATTTTGAGTGTCTTATTTTCAATTCTTCTATTGATTGTAATTAGGATTTATTTCATTGCAATTTGGCTTTGTGGTTAGCTAATATCTATTTGCTTTGATGTTTTCCCAAATTCCTGATCTACATTTTTTGGTGAACCCGACGTGAAACTAACCCCTTAACCATGTTTTTGAGTGCTTTTGAGCTGATTTGCAGGTGAAAACCCAAGAAACAAGGCAACTCAGGGCTTTCTGGACACTTTTGTGCCTGTGTAGGAGGGATCTGCGCTTGTGTTAAGAAGATATGTGTCTGTGTCAAAGAGATCTACGCCTGTGTCAAGGCATTTTGCGCCTGTGTCAAGGCATTATGTGCCTGTGTAAGGCTAGAAACAGAGGTGAAACCAATGTTTTTACTTGCAAATTACTTTGTTTTCATTCTGTTCTTATATTCTGGTTTTTCTTTGGTACTAATTCTCTATGCAACATCTTGGTGTTACGTGTGATGAAGACTAAAAATGAAACTACTAACAAATCTTATGCAGGATGCGGTCAAAGACTTTTATTAAAACATCTTGCATGTGATTTTTAAAGTAGCTGCACATTTAATTTCTTAAAGGTTAATGAACACCATGCCTACTTTGTTTTCTTTTAGTTTGATTGCATGTTTTAACCCTTAGAATTGGGCCTGCCTCTCGATTTGCCTGGGACTTTGCACATGCATTGGTGAGAGGGAATGACCCTAAGTGGTGACAGGCTAAAACCAAGCTCTTTCGAACCACTCTAAATAACTATGAATGCAATGAAAGTTGTAGAAAATGGGTGCTGGAATGGTATTGCGATGATTTATTCGCCAGATCAATACCCACTTGAACGGATGCCCTTATTAGAATCTCTTGTTTTTAGAGGCCAAAATCCTTCTATCTGTTGGCTCAGGCATTGTGATACAGGCATGCCGAAAACACCTCTCATGTACTCCTTAGTTAGAGATAGCAAGTTCTTGGGAAGTGATGCCCCTTGAACTCAAAGCTTGGTATGCCCGAGAAGTGAGTGCACTATAAGGGGGAGCTAGTGCTACCAAGCGTCTAGCTATCCGGCTAAGTGTTGTATTTTATGGTTAGAGGATTCAACAGATAGTGCCCTTGCCAACCATAGGAGTTGTTGTGAATGAGCATGATTATCTTGGGTCTAAGTCCAAACATCTTGTCTTTTGTGATTGTCAAAAGTTGAATTATACAATTGTCACAAAACATCATTTGTCAAACAAGTCCAAACATTGTCCAAACAATGTTTTAAAAAGAGAACATTCATCCAACAAAGTTCAAAACATTTTCAAAACATGGCTTTCAAACACATTGAAAAAATTTGTCTCGACATTTATGTCACTTTAGGCTAGGTTTTGCATAGTCCAACCTAGGTCCTAGGGCATATTGTCATCTTCCTTCATATTAGTCCATTTTCATTGCAAGCGTCCTCATTTTGCACTTAGGTTTAAAATCATTTCCTTAAGTTTGCATTTCATTGTCATATCCTAAGTCATTGTCATAATCATTGCCTTCTTGCATTTAGTCTCAAAAATTTGGTTTGTCAAACTTAAAAAATCAAACACTTTGGATGATACCCTAAGTTGTTTTTAGGAAGTCTTGACCTTGTCTAAATTTTGTCTTTTCATTAATATCATGTTTGTCAAACCTAGCTTAGTATCCATGCATATAGGTGAGACATTGTCAATTTGTCCTATTGTCATTTGGTCCTTTGTCCTTTAAGGTCTTGGCTTTATTTCAACTTCCCAAGGTTGAGTCTTTAGGTTTGCATTCCAAAAGTTTGTCCAAATCTTGAAAAACAACAAAAACATAGGTTGCATTCTTGCCATAGATTGCATTTTAATTTATTTAGGTTGCATTTAGTTGCATATCATACATCATCCTTTTAAAATAAAAAAAATCCCCAAAAATATTGCATTTGCATAGTGACATGCCTGTTGAAACAAGGTCAAAATCTAAGAAGATGGGTGAACCAACATATCAACCCATTGACAATGTATCAAACTCACAGTTTCAACCTACTCAAACATTACAAGTTGAAGGTTCGTCAAACACATCATTACCACAATATGGAATGGTTCAACTTGGACCACCTCCATTATATGAACCATTGTTTGTACCCATGAAACTGGGATATGGGAGTGTTCCACCAACACCAAGAGAAAATGCACCTTTCGACTGGAATCAACCGAACCTGCAACATGAAATTCAAACATTACATGAGGAACAAACTCTTTCACAAGGATTTGGTTCAGATCAAGGTGTTCAACAAGAAATAAATCCAAATGTTTTACTAGATTCTTCATCAGATTCTGATGCTTCCGATGATGTTGATATGTTCCTTAAAGATCCGAAGTTGACAAAAAAGATGGATAAATTATTGAACAAGGTCTTTAAGATGTTCCCCTCAAAAATATCTTGACATGATGAGTAATGTGACCTCCTCAAGTGAGCAAATTAATGTGCAAAAACAACAAGGCAGTGAGCTGTTAAGTTTCTCTCCACATCCAAACAAAGAAAATATGCAACAAGAAATTCAACACACTTTGATGAGTAAACGTGCTTCAAAAATGTTGACAGTGACTATTCCTCAAAAGTCACCATTTGAAACAATAAACAATCTGTTATTTAATACAACACCTTTAACACAAGATCAAATGATGGCCACACAAATATTGATAGCTGTCTCTCAACAAGAAATGATTCCTCGAATAATTACAAGTGGATCAAAATCTAAGATGCAAGAAAGATTTACGACTAGAATGCCTGATCTCACCAATGTCCAAAACAATTCCACAATGCAACAAAGTTCCTATGTCCCATTAAGTTCAATATATTTTCCAAATACTCAAGTACCTATTATGAAAAATATTGTGAAAAAACCTTCGATAATGGCAACACAAAGAGCCACAAATAGTGGTTTGCACCAACAACAAGTGTTACAACAATTGAGTAATACACAAAAGGCACAATCAAATGTGCAAACAAGCAATGCACAACAACAACAATATCACATTCAACAACACGTTGCAGTGTCTTTTGCACCATTACAAGTTAATTTGAACTTGCAACCACCACAATGGATTGGACAAACAACACAACAAGTCAATGCAAGTGCCATACCCCATCTCAAGGAGAAACAACAAAAATCTCCCAAACAAAGTTTTTTGCAAATGATGGGATTTACATCAAGACAACAACAATTGGCACAAAGTCAACAAATTCTGATTTGTCAGCATCAACAACAACATGTGCCTCAATATGTGCCAAGACAAACAAATTATCATACTTCACAACCACAATTGATGTCCATGCAATATCAACAACACCCTCAATTGCAATATCAACCAAGGCTACCAATCATGATTCCACCACAAGAAGAACAACAACAGGGTCAATGTCAAGGCACGACACAACCACATCAACAAGAGCTGTATCAAGAACTTTATATGCCAAAGACACCAAAGACAACAATTTCTGAGCATCAATAGCTAATGGAGAGCAGGATGTATTGACAAAGAGTACACCCAAGAGTGAATGTTGAACTTCCAAAATCTTTGCTACCTAACACATTTGCACAACAGCTTGAGAAGTTGCAATGACAAGTCGATGTATTGGAAACCAAAGGGACAAAGAAGTTATACACAGATCAAGATTTATCTCCTAATCCATTTGACAAGAGCTTGTACATGCCTCCCTTCCCTAAGCATTTTGAGGCACCTAATTTTGAGAAATATAAAGGGAATGGCAATCCAAAAGACCATATTTGAGCATTTTCATAGCATGTACTGAAGTGAGTTATGAGTAAACATATTTAATGTGCTTATTCGCACGAACTCTCATAGGACAAGCCATGGATTGGTATTCGCATTTGCTAGGGAATATATAGACTTGGTCGGAATTGGCTCAAAAGTTTATATCCCACTTCGCATTCAACATTGACAGTGAAGTGACCATGTCAGATTTATGCAACACCAAGCAAAAGCAAGGTGAACCATTAGTGACTTTCTTGCAACGATGGTGAAGCTTGTATAGTCGTTCTTCCCTAGATATACCTGAAGAAAAACAAGTGAACTTATTTATTCAAAATTGGGTCCCAGAAATGATGTATGAATTCAAATTGAAAAGTCCCAGTACCATTGAGAAACTCATTAAGAAAGGGATGAACATTGAAACTACTCTTGTAGCTAAGGGAATCATTAAGCTCAACAAAGACAGTGACAACACAAACAATTTAGGGGACATAAATAGATTTTGGTACAAAAACAAGAATGTCACTAATGATGGAGTTGTTGATGCAAGAGTAGTGAATGCAAATCAACCCATGTTCACAATAAAGAAATTGAGTGCTCCTAATATGTTGGCTATGGAACAAAATCAAACACTAGCAAGCAATGTTACTCAACAACCACAATACCAACAATATACTCTACAATATAATCAACAACAAGGTCAGCAACAAAACCAGCAACGAAAACCTTTCCGATCAAGGGATGAGCCTCCTTGATAGTTAACGCCATTGGGAGAGCCTATTGAGTCAGTAATGAAATAATTAATACAAGAAAAGTTTATCAAGTTACCAGATATCAAGGCAGAACCATTGGTGGAATGATAATGCATATTGTGAATACCATCGGTCAAAAGGACATAAAACCGCATTGTGTTTTCAATTGAAACATATGATTCAAGACTTGTTAGATCAAGGAGTAATTGAGGTAGACCCGCCCAATGCGACCTCTAACACTGATCATACAATTTTCAAAACTCCTTTGCTTGATCACGACAAGGGTAAAGCATCTTCTTCAAACTCTGCCCAAATAGTGAATCTTAATTATGCAAATACTGGTTATAACAATGTCATCAATTGTTTTTGAGCGTCAAATGAGTATGTTTCCACCATAAGAATAAAGGGACAAGATCCTTCTTGCGTAGTCACCACTCATCGATCCAAAATAGTCCTGAAAGGAGCTCCTGCAATCCCTCCCAAATCAATTCCTACAAGTCAGTATAATCTCCTAGATCATCTGGGGAAGACACCTACACAAATATCAATTCTTGAGTTGTTGAAAATGTCCCCTATGCATTGCGCAGTCCTAGATAAAGCTTTAATTGAGTCCACTGTCTCGACAGACATTGATGTTGACTAGTTTCAAGCCTGAATTGGACATCTAGCTATTTCCCAACACGTCACCTTTTCTGATAATGATATTTCTCCTGATAAGCTCCCTCATAATGTCCTTTACATCTCAAAGTCTTTGTCCATAATTGTAAAATCCGATGAGTCTTGATAGATGGTGGAGCAGGTCTTAACATTTGTACCTTGAGGGTAGTCATTGGTCTTGGTTATACAAAAAATGACATTGATTCTTCCAAAAGAATTACAATCAAAGCATATGATGATGTTGAGCGCCCATCTAAAGGGGTAATTTCATTGCCTATTAGAGTCGGTCCAGTGACAAAAAACACTTTCCTGCAGGTCCTAGACCTTGATCTCCCTTACAATATGATTCTTGGCCGCCCGTGGATCCACGCAATGAAAGTAGTTCCATCTACTTATCATCAGTGTTTAAAATATCCTTACAATGGGACTGAGATAACAATTCTAGGAGATCGTAATCCATTTCAATTTTGTGCTAATCTAAAGGATTCCCCAAAGCAACAAGTCCCAGTCAATAGGGAGGCCCACTCACATAATTATGTGGATCCTAATAAATTGTTAGATGTTGTCAAAGGAAAATTGAAGATACAGGACCAAGGATGTAGAGAGTATTCAATGGCTCAAACATTTCTCATTGGGAATTTACCAATATCTCCAAAATCACATGGTAAACCACATTTGTTGCAAAAGGAACCTAAGATAGTCATTCAATATCAGCCCCCCACTACATTTACAAGATGGGGTGAACTTGACAAGGAAACTTTGGATGATGATGTCATTATTTGGCTTTATAAGGATCCAACTGAGACACCACCTGTCAGGTTGCCGGTGGAGTGGTACGGTAAAGGGTTTACTATGCTACAAAAGAAAGGATATGATGGCTGCAGTGGCTTGGGCCCTGACAAGAAAGGAAGACTAGAACCTATTATACCCAAGATGTGACCTCCAACTTTAGGGTTAGGTTTTGTACCATTGAGAATTGGACCCTCGTCTACCAAAGTGACCATGTGTAGAAAGGGGAATGACTCTGATGATGAAATGACACCTAAGGATACCTGACCTGAAACTGATTCCAATGAATGGGAGTGGAGTTCCTTTTCTTCTAGCTCCTATGCCCTTGACAATGTTTTCCTTGACCCTGATGATTTACCCATGGAAGATAAACATGAAATAACTTGCCCTCCTAAGACATGTCCTAATGCTTGGATAGAGTCATTCTGGGACCCGAGCTCTAAATCAGATACAAGCAGTTCAGACAGTGATACCATGGACGTTTACATCTTTACCATCTCGGCCCTTTCTCTCCTTAAAACTGATGATGACATGCCCCTTGTCTATCCACAACTTATCCAATAGGACCAACAAGTACCACTCACATTAGATTGTTTTCAAAATGACGAAGCAATTACTAAATTTCTTGGACTCTGAGAAGGCATACCACAAGGTGATAATAAGGTAGGGTTTTCTATTGATTTAGATTCTGCAACATATTTTGGGGAGTCAACTCCATCTTCTAGTCATAAAAATGGAAAAGAAAAAGTAAAAAATCAAAAGAATAGGTCTTTGAGTGAAAACCGTAAGGCACTCTCTGATCATGAAAAAGTAAAAATAAAAGACATACCTGCGGGTGAAAACCTCTCTGAGGCACCCAAAGGTGGAAGATTGGACATACCCTCGTCAAGTTAGGATAAATCAACATTGCTTGTGGAAATGACTGAAGAGATAAATTTGGGTACACCTGACAACCCTAAGGTCATTCATTTTGTTGCTTTTCTATCAAAACAAGAAAGAATAGATTTTGTCAATTTCTTTCTCGAGAAGAAGATCAGTTTTGCATGGTCCTATGCAGATATGCCCGACCTTGACCCAGAATTAGTCTTTCATCACTTGCCATTAAAATCAGATGCCAAGCCCATCAAACAGAAACTCAGAAAGATGCATCCCCAGGTGGCTCTCTTGGTCAAGGTAGAACTAAAAAAATTATTAGATGTGGGTTTTATCAAAACCATCGATTATGTAGACTAGATTTCAAATTTGGTACTAGTTAGCAAAGTAACTGGGGGCATCAGAATCTGTACGGATTTTAGGGATCTTAATAAAGCATGCCCTAAAGATGATTTTCCACTGCCGAATATAGACATCATAGTTGACATGACTGCTGGATATGAGATGCTATCATTGATGGATGGTTTTTTTGGATATAATCAAATTCGTATTTCTCCTGAAGATCAACATAAGATTGCATTCACATGTGCTTGGGGTACCTACTGCTGGAATGTGATGCCTTTTGGTCTAAAAAATGCTGGCGCAACATATCAAAGAGCTATGATGACAATTTTCCATGATTTTATGCATACTTTGATGGAAGACTATGTTGATGACCTATTATGCAAATCTGTCACAAGAGATAGTCATCTAGCCATCCTTGGTTCAATCTTTGATCGAATGGAAACCTACAAGCTTAGACTCAACCCAAAGAAATGTGTCTTTGGTGTCACAGCTGACAAATTATTAGGGTACCTTGTTTCTCACAGAGGCATCGAAGTAGACCCCGAAAAAGTTAAAGCAATAATGGATATGCCTCCTCCTTCAAATCTCTGTCAACTAAGAAGTCTGCAAGGAAAGTTACAGTCAATCCGCTGGTTTATAGCTCAATTGGCAGACAAATGTCATCCCTTCCAACATTTATTGCATAAAGGTGTCACTTTTAAATGGATTGAGCAATGTCAATCAGCATTTCAAACTCTTAAGGATTATCTACTGTCGCCACCTATTCTAATGCCTCCTATAGAAGGGAAGCCATTCATATTGTATATCTCTGCAACTGAAATGGCACTGGGAGTTCTTTAGCCCAACAGGATGAGAAAGGCAAAGAACGAGCTATTTATTATATCAGTCGGACACTAGTGGGCTATGAACTGAATTATTCAACTATTGAACGGGCATATTTAGCAGTGGTATTTGCAACACAGAAGCTTCGACACTATATGTTAAATCATTAGACATTGTTAGTTACAAAAATTGATCCCTTGAAATACTTGCTTAGTAGGGCAGCTTTGATAGGTCGCCTAGCAAAGTGGGTTATGATCCTCAGTGAGTTTGATATTGAGTACGTTGAGAGAAAGGCAATAAAAGGACAAATCATAGCAGATCAACTTGTAGAAGCACCTATTCATGATGATCATCCAATGTTGACAGATTTTCCAAATGAATCAGTCTTTGCTGTCACATCTTCTAATGAATGGAAATTATATTTTGATGGATCCCATACCAAATTCGGGTCCGAAGCAGGCATATTGTTTGTCACCCCTCAAGGTGATTCTATTCCCAAATCCTACAGAATAACTTTCTATTGCACCAATAATATTGCAGAATACGAAGCTCTGGTCACAGGACTCCGAGTAGCGATCCACTGGAACATCACACATTTGCAGGTCTATGGAGATTCCTAGTTAGTCATCCGTCAAGTGAATGATGACTATGAAACGAAAGATGAAAAGCTTATTCCCTACAAGCATATGGTGGATTTCTTCAAGACAAAATTTACGGCTATCCATTTCAGTCAAGTTCCAAGAATTCAAAACAAGTCAGTAGATGCTATGGCAACTATTGCTTCCATGTTAAATATGCCCCACAATATGGACAGATGTGAATTTTCGGTCGAACAGTTGCTTATCCCTTCTTTTGAAATTCCGACAGCAGATGTGATGTGTGTTCTTGTTGGTCCTAATTCCCCATGGTACAATGACATCTATTAATATTTGAAATCCCAAACCTTAACACCTAACCTTTCCTCTAACCAATGCCGAGTCTTCATCTGCCAGACAGCCAAATATGTCATCATCGCAGACACCCTTTACTATCATTCCTTTGACCACACCCTCCTCAGGTGTTTGGATTCTGACGAGGCACAAACAGCTTTACACGAGGTTCATGATGGTATATGTGGGGGCCATTTCAATGGTCTGAGTCTAGCTAAAAAGTTGATTCATGCTGGGTATTATTGGCCCACTATGGAAAAGGATGTTCATGATTTTGTCAAGAAATGCTACAAATGCCAAATCCACGGAAATTACATTCATGCGCCAGCCCAAGAACTTCACTCCATCATATCTCTGTGGCCCTTTTCTCAATGGGGATTGGATCTTATTGGCAAGATTCACCCGACATCTGCAAATGGACACACATTCATCATCACGACCACAAAATACTTTACAAAATGGATCGAGGCTATCCCCATGACCTATATCACTAGTGTCCAAATTTCAAAGTTTCTACTGAATTATATCATATGCAGATATGGGGTTCCTCTTGCAATAGTCATAGATAATGGTCATCCATTCAAGAATAAAGATGTCAAGGAACTCTGTGAAAAGTTTCGCATCCAACACTATTTCTCCAGTCCTTACCATCCACAAAGTAATGGTCAAGCTGAAGCATCCAATAAAACCATCATTAAGATCCTGAAAAAGGTTGTCAATAATGCTGGTCAGGATTGGTATGTACAGTTGAATCCAACACTATGGGCTTATCGCACTTCCATCCGCACACCTACTGGCGCAACACCTTATTCCTTGGTGTATGGTGCAGAAGCCATTCTACCCTTAGAAGTGGAAATTCCCTCTTTGCATGTTTCCCTCCAACACTTGATTGATGATGAGATGCACAGAGTCTCTTGGTTGCATCAGCTTGAGATTTTAGATGAGAAATGTCAGACATCCCTGACACATTTGGAAGCATATCAAAATCATCTTCGTCGCTCTTATAATAAGAAGGTCAAAGGGCGACACTTTGAAGTGGGAGATTTGGTCCTCAAGGCGAACCCAAAGAATACACAATCTACTGACATCATCAAAGGAAAGTTTGAGCCTAATTGGGTTGGACCTTTCATAGTTACTGTAGCCTATGGCTCAGGGGCATATCAGCTTGCAACCCCAGATGGTGAGCCTCTGTCCAATCCTATAAATAGCATGCACCTTCGAAAGTACTTTACATAGTTTTCTATCAGCAGTTCTTCAAATATGATCCTGAAAAAATACAAAAAAATACAAAAAATAAAAAAAAATCAAAAAAAAAAAAGAAGAAAAAAAGGTGAAAAAAAATTGAAAAATAGTAAAGAAAAATCATTCGTCCTCTAGTGAAAACCTGGCAAACAGGCACTTTGGGCAAGTACCATGGTGAAAACCTGGCAAACAGACACCATGTTTAAAAGACTATTGCTCCATTATCTATCCTGACTCCTAGCTATATTTCCCCCCCGCAGATTTATCACGATTATCCTTACATTGACCCAATGTTCTGTTCCAGGCCTGTGATTGGTCAACATCATTGTCTTGCATACTCAGGTTTCCAATCCTTGTACATATGTTTTGGTCCTGGTCACTATATATGTTTGTCCAATTTTCATTGGGTGCTCACCTTTGTCATGATCAATTACTGGAGTTATTGCTGTGTGCGAGCTTA
The DNA here is from genome assembly GCF_030272615.1 of Cryptomeria japonica. Taxonomy (NCBI): domain Eukaryota; kingdom Viridiplantae; phylum Streptophyta; class Pinopsida; order Cupressales; family Cupressaceae; genus Cryptomeria; species Cryptomeria japonica. The sequence continues at coordinate 25,876,236 of NC_081408.1, read as the reverse complement.
TCGAAAAATGTCCTGAAATAATCAAAAAAAATAAAAATTGAAAAATGTCCTGAAATAATCCAAAAACATTTTAAAAATGTCTTGAAATAATCCAAAAACATCAAAAAAATGTCCCGAAATAATCCTTTAAAAAAAAAAATGTCCTAAAAAAATCCCTAAAAATCAAATAATGTCCTGAAAAAATCCCTTAAAAGTCAAATAAAGTCTTGAAAAACGAACAAAAGAATTTCAAAACATCAAAATCCAAAAACAATTCCTTTGGCATTTTTCATGTTGTCAATAAATGGTACCCTCTATGCATAGACAGATCGCTAAGCATACATCCAACGACAATCAATCAAACACTGCGCTTTATTGAAAATCACGCATTAACAGATGAACTTTTCAATCAAACCAGGCATTCAAACTGATTAAAATTGTCATATCAATCAATTAGCATCAATATCATTTGTCCTTGTCACTATTATCATGGGTCTTATACAGGGCGTGGTATACTCAAAACTAGACTGTGTCCTGTCTTAGATGGGGTACCGCTTTCCCTGAAACCAGACAACATGATCATTCTTGTTTTTCACTTTTGACAATGACGATCAGACTGTTTGTTTGATTTGGTCGACTTTGTGCATCTTATCTTTTTATTGATTTATCTTTGGCTTCGATCATGTTCCTATGTTGCTCGATGATGTCACTAAGTGATTTAGAGTGACCGGGATGGTTCATGGTCCCTTTCCTTTTTTGTTGTGTTTACTGTTTGTGGAATGTTTGTCACAAATTGGGGCAACTATATCATTGGATGTTTGTGATAAGTACATTCACTTTGTGAGTGCCGCACATACCTCGACCCTTGATGTATGCACTCTAGGATGATTCACTCATTCCTTGTGTGTGATGTGTCTGTCTTTTGCAAAAAGGGTTGCATTTCAGCTCTGGCCTTCAATGCCATGATGCTCTGCATCCGCTTTGCTACATTAAATAAAGGTTCTCAACTACTTCTATGCATTGGTGAAAGCAAGTTTTTCCTTCATCTCTAACTATCCTCTGTCTAATTTCTGCTTACTAACATTTCTTCCGTCAGTCTTGGCAGTCCGTTTGAACCTATCATTTTTTGTCATTCTTATCGATCAATTGGCCTCTTTTCTGGATTTTTCCAACCAATTCCTCGAGGGGGCATGCATATATCATTGTTATTATCAGGGGCATTTCATTATTGTTCTTTGAAACAACGCTTAGAATCACATTGTCTCAAAGAGGGGCAAAATGTAGACGTCCAAAAATGGTCAACACTTGCGGAGTCATACTTTAACATTCACGCATTGCCTTATTTTAGGGTTTTTGCATTGCATTAACATTTCTTCTATGTTGCACACTTGGTTTTTATCATTTGCGAGCATCGAGTCCTTCTTCTACATTCCTCATTTTTCTCGCTTTCAAATTTGGTCTTGTCGATAACAATCTCCAGTCATGATTTTGGTCGATCCTCATCCTTGTCAATCTTGTCATTTGCAATCGATTCGTCATCAATCCTTGTCCTTGTCAATCTTGTCATCTCGTGATCGATTCATCATTGATCCTCGTCCTTGTCAATCTTGTCATTTGTGATCGATTCGTCATCGATCCTTGTCCTTGTCAATCTTGTCATCTTGCGATCGATTCGTCATCGACCCTCATCCTTGTCAATCTTGTCATTTTGCGATTGATTCATCATCGATCCTTGTCCTCTTGTCAATCTCATCAATTTTGTGATCGATTTGTCATCGATCGTTGTCCTTTTTCAATCATGTCAATTTGGATCAATTAATCATTGTTCCTCATCAATTGGCGCCTATCAATTTGATCTCTTTGTCAATCTTGGTCAATTTGTCAACCAGTCTCAATCGTTTACCAGCATTGGTCCTTTGTCAATCAAAATCATGATCGAATCGACATTAATTTCTTGTTGTCTTGACCTAATTCCTTGTCCTCTTATTTCTAGGATTTTATGATTTATTCATTTAATCTTGATTGTCATTTTCCCTCTAGGTTAAATAATTTATTTATTTATCCTAGGTCTTCTTGTCACAATTAAACATTTATTTAATTGGCTAATTAATTCCCCCTCTTTTTGTGAATTAATTAATGAATGAAAAATTATTAATTAATTCACCTAATTTTCTAATTTCATTTCTAATTTTTCTAATTCCTAATTTCTATTTCATCATTTCTAATTTTCCTAATTCCTAATTTCTATTTTATCATTTCTAATTTTCCTAATTCCTAATTTCCACCACATTTTCTAATTTTCTAAATTCAATTTCCACCTAATCAATTTCTCTCTAGTCTCTCCCTATTTTTGTGCTTTGGTGGAAGCATGAATTTCTCATGCATCATACCATTGGCATAGCAAGATGCCATAGGCTTTTAGTCCTCTAACCTTTGCATTGGCAATATGTCATAATTCATGACATAGAAGGTGTCATAACCTTCTTCCTTCAACTCAATTTTGCCATTTTTGAAATCAATTGCCTCTAATATGAATTTCATGCTAATCTTATCCTCTCTCCAATTTGTCTATAAATTGGATGAATTTCTTCAATCAATAAAAACCATGCTTCTAGTATCCTCGTGCTATCAAAATCAATCTTGCTTCATGTTTTTGCACTTGTAGGTGAGATCCACACAAATTTGCTATTTGGAGGAGAAAGGAGAACAATGGAGGTCAATTGAAAGAGGCATTGGTGATGGATTTTCATTTATTTTGAGTGTCTTATTTTCAATTCTTCTATTGATTGTAATTAGGATTTATTTCATTGCAATTTGGCTTTGTGGTTAGCTAATATCTATTTGCTTTGATGTTTTCCCAAATTCCTGATCGACAAGTACACTTCCCTCATGTATACCTTGTGCTTGCACCATGTCTATCATGTGTCTGGCACATGTGTTTTATATCGTATGTGTATTTGTGTTACTTCATGAATGAGATTTTTTCAGATGTCTATTCCATGAATGCCTCTCTCTTGTATGCTTCATGATCGATGTGTCTTCAGCATATCCACTCCATGAGAACCTTTCTCATATATGCTTGTACCTTATGTGTATTTATTTATTAATTCATGGTTTACATGTATGATTCATGCCTTGCATGTATTCATATGTATGGTTTGTGCTTTACATATCTCCTTCATGCCTTATGAGCATTACTTCATGCCTTGCATGTATTCATGTATGATGATTCTTTGCTTACATGTATCCATTATCTTATGCCTTATGTGTACACTTCACATCTTATGGTATTTATGCATACTTTATGCTACGTGTATGCACATCTTATGGTATTTATGTATACTTTATGCTACGTGTATGTTGCATGCCTTATGTGAATTCGTGCATACACTTCATGCTTTACATGTATTTGTGCCTTAAGTGTACACTCTATGTTTTTCATGAATGCTTCTTGCCCCAAGTATATTCATGTGTATTCTCTATATGTATTCTTTATGTTTTATGTGCATACTTCATGCTTTAAGTGCATCCATGTGAATATATGTATCTTATAAAGCATGGGATGTTCATTGTAACACTTGCAAGTATTCATATGTATGGTTTGTGCTTTACATAGCCCCTTGATGCCTTATGAGAATTACTTCATGCCTTGCATATATTCATGTATGCTGATTATTTTCTTACATGTATCCATTATCTTATGCCTTATGTGTACGCTTCACATCTTATGGTATTTATGTATACTTTATGCTATGTGTATGCTGCATTCCTTAAGTGAATTAATGTGTACACTTCATGCTTTACATGTATTTGTGTCTTATGTGTACACTCTATGTTTTGCATGAATTCTTCTTGCCCCAATTATATTCATGTGTATGCTCTATATGTATTCTTTATGTTTTATGTGCATACTTCATGCTTTAAGTGCATCCATGTGCCTCATGTATATTTCTCTTAAATGCGTGATTTATATATATATACCTGATAAATTGTGGATATTAATGTGTTTGTTGTGTCTTCAACATGATTTCCTCATTGTATGATTTATACGTGTACTTTTTCATATATACATTATACCTTAGGGGGAATTTGTGTGTATTACTTCATGTCTTGCATGGATGCTTCATGCTCCTATCTTGCATGTAACAATATGTATGTTTCATGACTTAAGAAAATTCATGCTCTACATATATTCAAGTGTATGCTTTATGAATTCAGTGGATTCATCCGGATGCTTGATGCTTTATTTATGCTTCCGGCTTTATGCATTAAGTATATTCACGAGTATGCTTCATGATTTAATTATTCATTGTATGCTTCATAATTCATGTGTATTCATTTGCATGATTCATGCTTTAAGTGCTCATTGTATGCTTCATGCTTCAAGGTATTCATTTAATGTATGCCTTATGACTCATGTGTATTCATTTGTATTCCTCATGTTTAGAGTGTATTCTTCATGCTCCATGCACAACATGTGTGCTTAAGTGAATTCATGGACACTCTATGTGTTACAATGGACATCCCATGCTTTATAAGATACATATATTCAAATGTATGATCCTTATTCAAATCATGCCTTAAATATATTCATATATTTATATGTACTTCTTTATTGGTATGATCCAATATTTACGTTTGATTGATATCTTATATGTATTCATGTGTCTTGCGCACTATATGTGTCAAAGGTATATTTCATACTTTATGTAAATACTTCATCCTTTACGAGGTTGAATCATGTTGTTGTGCTTTCAACATGATTACTTCATGGATGTATGGTCCTCCCTAATGCATATTGTAGATGTATAAAAATGAACATATTCCTAAATCAATATTTAATGTTCATTTTATTCTCATTCTTCTATTTAGTTAAATCTAAATTAAATATTAAATCATCCACATTCCTCTATTTAATTAAATAAATTATTCAATTCATTTATTTAAATTCACTTAAGCCTTTCACATCATTTAATTAAATAAATCATTTTATTTAATTAAATCCCTTCTCTCTACTTTTAATTAAATTTACATTTAATTAAATTGTTCACTCTAAATAAATAAATCTAATCCTCCACTTGCAACCACAATTGAAATAAAACAATTTATTTTAATTAATTCTATTATCCCTCACCCACTTGCATTTTCCTACATCTACCACTTGCCTTCTAAACCCCCTTCCTAAATTCTTCTAGAACCTATCTAATCCTAATCAAATAGCTTAAACCTTTCAATTATCCTCTTTCCCTAAATTTGAGGATGTCACTTCTCAAATTTGGAGTAAAGTCTTCCAAAGGCATTAAAGCCTTTATGACTTCAACAAGCTAACTTGTTGAATACCCCCAAATTTGGAAGGACTCTTACAAATTGTCCCCAAAGTCTTCCAAACCATTAATGGTTAACTAACCCTTTGTGGCATGGTTAGAGACTTTTTTCCTAACTCAACCCTCATCTAACCATAGGGTCTCATAAAGCATTCATTGCTTTGACCATGGTTATTCCTTTAACCCTTGCACAAGAGTTTATCCTTTGGGTAAAAGATTTATCCAATGGGTAATCTTAACCTAACCTTAACCCTTACCTCCTAAGGTAACCATGAGGTCTTCTCAAGAATTTAATCCTTCTTATATCCCCTCTCAAGAAGTCTTATGTGTACAATTGTCACCATTTCATTGGTGAGAATTTTTAACATGAATTGATAACTTTTAATCCCGACCCTTGATAAGCTCATCCAATCTTGACCATCCATTGCCCTATTTTCTCTATAAATAGAGCCCATTCCTTCTTCAAAAGGATCCAAGTCTTTAGCATCACACTTATACTCATTTTTAGAAAAGCTTTTAATCTCTCTTTGAAATAGAAATAAATCTAATAATCATTTTAGAAGCATTTCTATTATCTTAGTTAGTCATATAAACTAGTATATCATGTTAGGATAGTATTTCACTAATCTTTTCATCTTATCATCACTAGTTTAGTTCATTTGTTAAATCATGCATAGATAGGATGCATTCATACTAAGATTGATCAAAAGCATCCCTCATTCTCATGATTGTCATCCTTAAGTCACTTTTCTCATTGATCTGAGAGCAAAGGCATTGGCTTGAGGGGTCTTGTGAGATAGAGAATAATGGAACACCCCTTGGGAAGTTGAGCTATTCCACATAGCTCCATAACTTGCACCAAGAGTCCCATTGCTATGTGGGCAAGTCTTTAAATTTCTGTAATTTTCGTTTCATTGCACCACTTTTCCCACATACATTTCTGGTGCCCACCGTGGGTCATAACCCCATTTATCAAATCGGTTTTTGAATAGGACTAACTTTGCAGGTACACGGGAAATGAGATTTGGTGCGTAGAGAACATCTCCTAGCGCATCCGGTTGGTACTTCAGCGCATCTGGTTGACTGTTTAGCACGTTGGAACCACCTCTTAGTGCGTAGAAACCTATATTTATCACATCACCATTTTACTATTTCCTGTAGCTTTCAACGCCTGAATTAAACAACCTAGCGCATCCAATAAACAGTTTAGTGTGTCAGGTCTTTTAAATAGCACATCGCGGGTTTTTTGTAGCGCACCCCGTCCATTTTGTAGCGCATAAACAACAAAAGCCAAAAAGTAAATTGTAATAGAAACCTCAAATTAGACTTGTAGAAGTCCATGAAACAAAATTTTGCTAACTAGTTTTCTGCAGGTGACTCACAGTTTAATTGCAGGTTGTAGAGTTTATTTTACTTAAGCTAGGATTGAAGTAATTTACTTTTACTAACTTTGCTAAGTTAGTTAAGTAAAATTTTCCTTCATTTTCTTGTTAAATAAAATTGAACTCACACTTTACTTTGGGTATCTAAAAAGAACAACAAACAAAAACATTTATTGCTTTCTTAGGAGAAAAACACACTTCATTTTCGAACTCTAAAAAGAACAAACAAATTTATTTTGGCAGAGTTCTTTAAAAAGAACCTCACCATCCTTTGGTGTATAAATGAATCAATTTTAAATTTTGCAAAGTAAAAGAACCTCACTTGTCAAAATTTTGTTTAAAGTAGACCAAAAGAGGGAAATTCTTCCCCTTTATCGATTTCCTTTTGTTGACCAAATCGAATTCTTTGCTTTATTGACCAGGTTTCCTTTTTCTAGCTTAGAAAATCATTGATTTGGGGACATAAAATAAACACCATGCTTTTTTGGAGCAATATCTCCATATAGACTTTAGCAAATCATTGCAATGAAAGAGTAAAAAGAACACTTGTGTGCCTTGCTTTGAAAGTGGAAGGTATATGCTCTCCCTTTAATTGGGTGATCAAAAAGCCGAACCACTCTTACACTTTCCATGTTTTAAAAGACATTTTAAATCCTTTAGCAAGCCTACCCTCCCGAGGAGTTAACAACTCTTAAAGTCATTCTTTGGCTGGTGTGCGGGGAACGACCTAAGTGGGGAACAACTTTGACACCAAGTGTTCCAACCCACTATAATCAAAAGTGGAAGTTGATGAAAGTACCTTTCAACAGTTTTGCATAAAGATTAGCCTTCTCCCAGTATATTTACGATACATAAAGCCTTTGTTCTAAAGGTTGGGAAGCCTCCTGAGGGAGTTTATCACTAACGGTCGAACAAGAAGCCTGATTATGAACCTTAGCATTAGAAACTTTGAGTCGAGTTAGTATCCAGACATTTGCAATATCATAGTGCAAGGGTGGGGAAGAATTCGCCCCCAAGGTTACTAACCATATATCTCCCAAGATAACTACTCAACTATGAAGTAATTCACTTTGAGTTAATTTATGGCAAAAGGCAAAAAAATGGGTGCCCCTAGGGGGTGACAAGGCTGTTTGAGCTGATGGAGTATTGTGACTAGTGGGCTATGGTATTGTTGATGACCCTTGAATAAAGAGTCTGATTGAATTGTATTATCTATATCCAAACTTGTCAAAACACTGGGGATTTGAACACATCCTCGCATAATATACACTCTTTGGTTAGACTAGGCAAAATGGTTATCTCTTGCATGCTGTGTTTTCATTTAATATTTCAGAAAATCATCCATCACAGTTGAGAAAAAGTTTAAAATCACAGAGAAACCAACAAGTCAAAACAACTAGGGTAGTTTAGCGCATAAAAGCAACATTTTAGCGCTTTGGAACCATCTTTTTGCGCGTACAAGCTTCAACATAGCGAATCAGTTTTGAATTTTAGCGCATAAGCAATTCAAACATTCAAACTCAAACTTGGTGCTTATTAAAAATAGCCTAGCACTTTGGAACAACAACTTAGTGCGTTGGGGGCAAAAATTAGTGCATTGAGCTCGAAAGTTAGTGCTTCGGTAGGACATATTAGCGCATAACTTTCCAAACCAGGTAAAAAATAAATAGTACAAGATAGCACATGAAAAGGGCAGTTTAGCGCGTTGGCATCATTCTCTAGCGCATTAAAGATATTTTTTAGCGCATTGGGTCTCTAGCTTAGCGTATAGTCGAAACTGAGAAAACAGAGAGCAAACATAAATGTTTTTGAAATTTTTTTAAAATAGTTTAGGAAGCCATTTTCAATCCTGTCTCAACTTCATCAGGCAAAAATTCAAATCAGAGTATCAAAACTATTCCAAAAACAAGATTTTCTTAGAACAAAGTTGTCAAGTCTAAAAACTAGTTGAAATATTAACACATTTTTCCTATCAGAATCAGGTAACATCATCATACACATCAAAAGGTCCTCCAATCAAACGGATTTTATCCTCAAAACATATTTGTTTCAAACTAAAGTTGTCAAATCAAGTTTCCATATCGGAAAAAATCTTATTCCATAACATTTGACGCACTTTGTCGTGAGGGGGCATCTAAACCTTCATTTGATAAAAGTAGACTTAAGTTTCCAAACAAGATATCGTGAATCCAAAACAAATCAAAAGGAAACCATTGATCACCTGTGCATGACTAATCCTCATATTCTGAGAAGAAAGAGTATTCATCACAACACTAAGTTAAGGAAACAACGACCTAGTTCTTAGAAACTTGCTAAAAGGAATAGGTTTCTATACATCAATTGCCAGCTCTTCAAATCTCATCGCACCTTTCTCCATCATATGCACTTATATCTTCAAAACAAATCAAACAAATTTGACAAAGAGCCATTGAGAAGTAGAGCATTCTGCCAAAAAGCAACATTTAGTCAACGCTTGAATCATGGAGGAAAAATCAATCTGGCTTTCTTCCCAGAAGTTTGCATTACCTACAACATACCTCAGGTAGAGCCACCAAAGCCTGAACAAGACACAAAAGAAGAATTCATTCCCTTTATAACAGAAAGTTTCTACTAGATGCCCATTGTCACTCCCTGTCAACGAAACAAACAAAGCGAAACACAACCAGAGTCCAATATGGGGCAAAGATTATCAAATCCCTTCGAATATCCAAATCTAGAAGACACAAAGATCACTGAAGAGCTCCTCTCAGAATGACAAGAAAGTGACTCGTTCCAAAGACTTATGGAAAGACTCATAGAGGCTAACAAAGAAAAGTACCTACTCATGTTCATAAGAAAAGGAGTTAGGATTCTTGAAGACTTTGATACTAACACATTTAGAACAAGGTCTTGACACTATACTTATCAGGAACAACAAAGAGAAGAAGACACATGTGACCCTGAGAAAAACATACCCGAGTCACACATACTGCTACACACGCCTATCCCAACTAGAAACAATGAGAAGGAAGAACTCTCCCCTTGACAAACAAATACACCCTTGGTTACTCTCACACAGAAAATGCAAATACTACAAAAGCAAATGGAAGACATGCAACAAGGATCAACAGTACGGTATTCATTTATTGGCATTATAACAGACAAACAAAGATTGTTGGCATTCCAATTACAATGATTGTTGGCATTTCAAAGGATATTGGGAAGGTTGTTGTTGTTTATGGATATAACTGATTAAGGATATTTATTGTCTTAATATCATTATTTTATCATTGATGTCAAGAAATTGGTTTTCTAATAAAGAAGTCGGTAAAAGACACAGAAAGAATATGATGAATAAGGGGAGAAATAAGTTATTCAATGGGCAACTATTACTAAGTTAGACAATGATGAGATCATGATGTTTTAGATTGTTTTGATATCTTACATATGTTGTTATTTGTAAGGTTAATACTATACTATGTTACCGAGCAAAGAACCTAATCGGTAAACCCTAAGGAACTTAGTCAACCCTAAGGTTATCGCTATCGGTTAATGAAGGTGGAATGTCTACTGAGTGAAGTTTAGTATTCACCGAGTTGCAACCGAGTAATAACCAAATGCATTGAATGAATAAAAGCATTATTTAATGAAGGAAGCTGATGAGCTGGCTATGATGAAATGATTGATATGCCATGAATGAAGTTTGTTAAAGAATCTATGGAAAAGGATAATCGACAAGAATATCTATAGCTTAGATTGAACCACAATACCCTAGCACAAGTTCCAAGAAATGTATGCAAGTTCCAAGGCGGGGTAAAACATTTTTCAGATCGAAGGATACATTGAACCTAGCCAAAGTTTGAAGATCTGATGGCTATGATTGATCATGGGAAATGTGATCAAAGAGATTAAGCAATTAGCAGAGTGTTTATAAATAGGAAACTGTTGATAAAAAATGCATGCGGGCAAGTGTATGCACAAGGATGCTACATAGTGATTACCAAGCACAAAAGCTTGAAGATCTATTTTGAATAATAGAGTATAGAGCCCAACAGATGGACAAGATTAGTTCTCTTTCTATATTGTATTGAGCCTATAAGAATCTGCTTTAGCATTTTAGATGTGAAGTTGCAAATAGATTTTTATTACTTTTATTTTGTGAAGTAACAAAAAATCTCTTAACCAAGTGGACTTAATAGTCTTATTTGTAAATCCTCTAGCAAGGTGACATTCTGATTGAGTGTTTGAAATCCTTTGACAAGGTCACTTCTAACAAAGTGAAGATCCTAACAAATCTGAGGGAAATCCCTTAACCGGGTCACATCTAGCAATGTGTTTGTAATCTTTAACAGGATTTGCTTTTAATTGAGCATACTCTAGAAGAGTATATTTCTTAGTGGGTTCAAAATCCCACAGTGGTTTTTCCCTACTTGGGTTTCCACGTTAAATTTGGTGTTATGAGTGTTATGATGCTTATATGCTTTTGAGTTTGCATGTTTAGTAGTTTTGGTTATATTACTGATGTATAGGTTACCGAGGTTGAATCTGATATTTTTATGGAAGATTAAGTTTGTATGATTCACCCCCCCCTTCATCTTGTTAACTTGGCATCTGTACCAAACATTTAGTATCAAAACTATCATCATTAAACGAAATTTTTCCTTACCCTTTTGATAGAAGATTAAACATGGTACCTTTTCTCCCAAATTCACACATTCCCAAATTTGATAAATATGATGGGAAAAGCGATCCTCGTGATCATGTTCAGGAATTTTGTACCATGAGCCTGGAATTTGCCCATGATGACACCTATTTGATGAGGTTATCCCAAGAAGCTTGGGAGGACAAACAATGGAATGGTTATCCAAAATCACACCTCCTGTCAGATCCTTTGATGAATTAGTCAACAAGTTTATCACTCAATACTCATACAACATTCAACATGCCATCACCATGCTAGATGTTTGCAATACAAAATAGAAGAACAATGAAACATTCATGGTGTTTCTTCAACGTTGGTGACAGATGGTTTTGAGATATCCTCAAGATGTGCTCGAAAAAGAAAAGATGGAAATTTTAATTGACAATTTGAATAGCGAGATGAGTTACATACTCAAGCTCCAATGTATACCATCTTTTGCTAAATTGATTGAAAATGGCATCCAAGTAGAGGAGGCATGTGTAAAGAAAGGAACATTGAAATTTTTCAAAGAAGGAACAAATTCATCCAACTCTCATTACAATAACCAAAACAACAACAACAACTTAGACAAATCCAAGTTCTGGACCAGAAACAAAAATACTGGAAATGAATGAGGAAACAAAGCTAATGATGTGAAGTCCAAACAACCAGTGTTGGCCTTATCAGGTAATCCTCAGGCTACCAAGAATAAAAAAGGTGCTAATCAAGGCACTAACACTTATGCACCAAATACTAATCCAAAACTTTCAAATGCGAACAACACCAACAATACCCAAAATAATAACGCAAATCAAGAACCTAATACAAACTCACGGGGTAACACCAACAACTTTCCTAAACACATTTACACACCATTAGGGAAATCATTGGAGTCATCATTTAGAGAGCTTCTGGAAAACAAAATTATCTCCTTACTAGCAATCAACAACTTTGAACCACAAGTCAAACCACCTTGGTGGAATGAGTCACACTTTTGTGATTTTCACCGAAACAAAGGACATCAAACAAATGATTGCACAAGGCTGAAAAATATTGTTCAAGACATGATTGATAGAGGTGATTTAACAGTCAATGGTCTCAAAAAAAATGGTGACCATGGGGCCTTTAAAAATCCTCTTCCAAACTACAACAAGGATGGAGCCTCAACATCAAATGATACACGCGAAACTCATATCAATCACATATACAATAACACCATCAATCATATATCAACAAATGACAATCAAATAAATGTTATTACAATCAAGGACAAACGCGAACATGAATCGATCAATGTAACCACTAGAGCTCAAAAGTATGTCTTGAAGGGGCATACATCAGCAGCAAACACTATCCCCAAAATTCAATATGATCTGGTCAATCAACTGTGCAAAACTCCCACTCAAATATCTATAATTGAGTTACTGAAACTTTCACCAAAACACAAAGACATCTTGGAACAGGAACTCTTGGAAACAAATGTACCTCAAGATCTGGATATTGACAAATTCCAAGCCATGGTAGCTCATGTGATAGGGCCTCATAATCTCACCTTTTCTGAGTATGATAATATTTCATTAAGCCATCCACACAATACTCCACTCCACATTGAAGTCTTGGTCTACAAACATCGAGTTAAAAGAGTATTAATAGATGGAGGAGATGGACTCATTATCTGTACCTTAAAACTTATCTGTGCATTAGGCTTCTCTAAGGAGTCTATTGATCCACACAAAAAGATCACTATCAAAGCATATGATGATGAAGAAAGATCATTCAAGGGAACAGTGGTGTTGCCAATTCAAGTAGGACTGATATAAAAGGACACTATATGCTAAGTCTTAGACATAGACCTCACATACAATATTTTATTGGGTCAACCTTGGATACATGAAATGCAAGCAGTACCCTTAACTTACCACCAGTGTGTCAAGTTCCTATATAATGGATAGGAGATTTCTATATCAGTAGATCATAACCCTTTTCAACATTGTAATGCTATGGGGGCAGCCCAAGACAGTTTGGTTCCACATAACAGAGAAAAACAAATTTCCTCAACACTAAATCTACAACAAGAAAAGCCTAAATATTTATCTATAGATTTCAAACAGAAGATAAAAATCAAAGAACAAGGCATGGGAGAGTACTCTTTGGAAACCTTGTGTTTAATCAACTTGCTAGTAATGCCTAAATCTCATGGGCTACCTTCGACATCAATACATCAAGCAACGCAACCCATCATAAAGTTTGATGGAAAATTTATTCAACTAGGCACACTAGCTCATGAATCAGAAGAAAATGACATCCTTAGTTGGCTATACAAGGATGAAGAAAAAGTCAAAGAAGCCACTACGAAAGTCGCTATACCAACACAACTGTATGGAAAAGGCTACCCGATCATGCAACAAATGGGATACATTGGCAAAGGACCTATCAACAAGCATCAGGAAGGTGTCACAAAACCATTGGATCCTCCTTCACAATTTTCTAAAGACAAAACAGGATTGTGTTGTGAACACACTCTACCCCCAAAGAAGACACCAAATAAATATCAAAAACCTCAGTGGAAGGCAAAGAAGAAATACAAGGAGGACTCATGGCAGGAGGCACTATTTGAATCAGAAGAAACAATATGAAAGGAACTTGAATACTAGGAAAAAGAGAAACAACACGAGGAGTTGGCCATTCAAAGAGAAGAAGCACCTTGTACAAAAGTACATCATGTTCAAGAACCTATTTCAAACAAAGAAGAATCACCCCCTGATAACATCACTACTCCCCAAGGAGAGACAGTATATGAGTAGATGCAAAGAGTAGAAGCAAGATCTGATACAGAATCAGAGAAAACTATTAGACTAGTATCAATCATTAAGGACTTGTTTTCACCCTATAACCTACTAGTCCACAACACTTAAAGAATTTGGAATAATACCCTTTGAGACTGATTCAAATGAGTATGAATGGGGCAGCTGTTAAAATGAAGATATTACTAAAAAATACCAATCATATACCCCTTTCTCAAGAAGAACAAGGTGCAGAGCCTAGACTACTTAAATTTGGTCCACAAAATATCTATGACGCCAAGGAAAATGAGCAATGACATTACGAGCAAGTCTACATGGAAGATGATACCATTGAAGACCTCGACAAAATCATTAACTTATTTAATATTCCACCCAACCTTGATGATACCTCCATCCTAACACTTACAATAGCCGAACTTGACCCACCCAATGACTCCTTACCACTCATCTTTCCTGATCTTATAGACTGGGATGAACCTGAAAATCATGGCATACCAATTTTCCCAAATGATGATTCCATTATCCATTACTTATGTACCATCAACCCAGAAATAGACTCTACCAACAAACAAAGTAATGACATCTGTAATCAGGGTAGTGCCAAGTCTCTCAGTTGCAAAAATGAAAGAAATAAAGGATCTACTACTAAAAACCAACCAATGGCAGCACTAGATCACAAAAAAGTAAAAATAAAGGACACATCTGCAGGTGAAAACCCTTTTGAGGTACCTAAAGATGGGAGAATTGACACTCTTCCTGAACACTATCAGGAGCGATCACCCATATTGATTGAGCCCACTCAATCAATCAACATTGGTACAATAGAAGGAGCCAAAAACACACACCTAGCAGAATCTTTCATAGAGGAAGAAAAATCAGAGTTTATCAAAATTTTCAAAGAAAGGCAAATAAATTTTGCTTGGTCATATGCAGATATGTCGGGGATTGATCCACTCTTAATCATGCATCACTTATCCATTGCTCCAGGAGCTAAGCCAGTTAAGCAAAAATTGAGAAAGATGAATCCACATGTAGCACTCATGGTCAAAGCTGACCTAAAGAAACTATTAGACGTCAGATTTATTTGACCTATAGACTATGCTGAATGGATTTCCAACATTGTGTCAGTTTCAAAACTAGATGGCAGCATCAGGATATGTACCGATTTTAGAGATGTCAATAAAGCATGTCCAAAGGATGACTTTCCTTTACCTAGTATCAACATAATTGTAGACGTCACGGCAGACCATGCAATGTTATCACTAATGGACAATTTTTCTAGCTATAATCAAATTAAGATAGCTCTAGAGGATCAAGATAAAACAACGTTTACCTGTCCTTGGGGGATATATTGTTGGAATGTCATACCTTTTGGCTTAAAGAATATTGGGGCAACTTATCTACAAGCAATGACAACAATATTTCATGACATGATGCATACCTTCATGGAGGACTATGTGGATGATTTACTGGTTAAGTCATTTACCCGAGTAGAACATCTAGGCATATTAGTGAAATATTTTGAAAGGCTAGAGAAATTTTAAGTCAGGCTCAACCCTAAGAAGTGTGTCTTTGGGGTAACATCAAGCAAGTTATTAGGCTACACCTTATCAGAAAAGGCAATGAATTAGAGCCAACAAAGGTACAAGCCATCATGGAGATGCCACCACCTAAGAACATCAGCTAACTTAGATCCTTGCAGGGACAGGTCCAGTCAATTAGGCGATTCATCACCCAATTAGTAGATAAAAGTCTACCATTCAATCATTTTCTACATAAGAATGTACCATTAAGATGGGAAGCCAAATGTGCAGAATCATTCTACCAAATCAAGCAATATCTAATGAACCCACTAGTTTGGGTACCACCCATAGCAGGGAAGCCACTTATTCTCTACATATCAACAATAGACATATCATTTGGGGCACTATTAGCACAAGAAGGAAAAGAAAGAGCTATCTATTACATCAGTAGAACTTTGAAGGGATATGAGCTCAATTATACATTCATTGAGAAGGCTTGTTTGATAGTAGTATTTGCTTCTCAAAAGTTCAGACACTACATGCTAGCTCACACAATCAAGCTAGTAGCAAAACTTGACCCTCTAAAATACTTACTCAGCAAAGAAGCTCTCACAGGCAGATTGGCTAAATGGGTAATGATTCTCAGTGAATTTGATATCCACTACACAGAGTGTCGAGCTATCAAAGGACAAGTAATTACAGATCAATTAGTTGATGCACCACTACCAGATAAACAACCAATGGAGATTAAATTTCCAGATTGGGATGTTCTTACTATTACCACCCAGTAATGGACCCTATACTTTGATGGTTCCTACACTCAACATGGCTCAGGTGTCGACATCTTGTTCATCACTCCCAAAAAATACACCATACTAAGATCATATAGACTCATGTTTCCATGCACAAATAACATTGTTGAGTATGAGGCACTGGTTAGAGGGATAAAAATGGTTGTTGAATGGAGAATCACAGAATTGAAAGTCTACGGAGATTCACAACTAGTCATCAATCAGATCAACAATGACTATGAGACAAAAGATGACAAGCTGCTACCATACAAACGAATGGTGGATGATTTCAAATAGTATTTTGTACACATCACCTTCAACCAAATACCTAGGTTGGACAATAGAGTAGTCGATGCAATGGCTACTATCGCTTCATTGCTACAAATTCCAGAACAACAGAGTGGTTATGAGTTTCTGGTAGAGCAACTGTTTTCCCTAACCTATAACAATCCCACATACCATGTTATCTATGCCCTAACTAGTTCAGACTCTCTGTTATATGGAATAATATAAGATTATCTCAAAACCAATACCATACCCATTAACGTATCTCGAAATAAAAAAATGTAACTTTATCCGGCAAGCTGCCCGTTACACTTTGACTGCTGATACTCTTTACTGTCGAGGTCTAGATGGTACTCTTCTTCATTATCTTGATTGTAATGAGTGTGACTCTACTTTATAAGAGCTTCACAAAGGTCTCTATGGCACACATTCAAGTGGTCCTACTCTTGCTAAAAAAATTCTAAGAATGGGATATTACTGGCCGACAATGGAAAAGGATTCTTATAATTTTGCACAGAAATGTCCTAAATGCCAAATCCATGGCAATCTTATACATGCACCAACATAGGAATTGCAGACATTTACAAAATCTTGGCCCTTTTTCCAATGGGGATTGAACTTAGTCGGTAAAATACACCCTTCATCTTTAAATGGACACAAGTTTATTATCATTGTAACAAAATATTTTATCAAATGGATTGAAGTGGTCCCCATGACCACAGTGACTGGAAAACAAATTGCCTCTTTCATTCTTAATTATCTGATCTGCAGATATGGTATTCTAAGTTCCATCATCATAGATAATGGATGACCTTTCAAAAACTAGGATGTGCGTGAACTATGTGAACAATTCAAAATCCAACATCATTTCTCTACACCTTACTACCCATAGGGGAATGGTCAAGCCAAGGAATCCAACAAAACATTATTAAAAATCCTCAAGAAAATATTGAATGATGTAGGAAAAGATCGGCACATGCAACTCAATCCCGCACTTTGGGCATATAGAACTAGCATCCGCACACCTACAGGAGCTACACCATATTCATTGGTATATGGAACAGAAGCAATTTTACCCCTGGAGGTAGAAATCCCATCTCTTCGAGTATCTTTGAAAGGCCTCATTATAGATTAAAAGTATTGAGTAAACCGACTACAAGAGATAGAACTTCTAGATGAAAAGCGACAACATGCCTATACTCACCTCAAAGCATATAACCAATGCATGTCCCAAAGCTACAATCGCAAAGTCATCCGTTGGATTTTTAAAATTGGTGATCTAGTACTCAAAGAAAATCCTAGAAATCAACAGGATCGGGAAAAGAAAGGGAATTTTGGACCTAATTGGTTGGGTCCCTATGTCATCATATCATCCTATGGATCAAGTGCCTATGAGCTAACAATTTCAGAAGGATATTTGCTTGATGAACCAACCAACAACATCCATTTGAAGAAATACTATACTTGAGCAGTCTAATGCACAAAAAAGTCAAAAATCAAAAAATCAAAAATAAAAAAAATAAAAAAACATAAAAAAATCACAAAAATACAAAAAACATCTCCCTCAGTGTGTCTCGCATCGGTGAACTTGTTGTCGCTCTCTGCAGTCTCTCTGTAAGCTCCTCTGCTAGACTTCGACACTCTCTCTCCATGTCTCGCTCTACGGTAAGCTGAGTAGTTTGACTCTGATGCACTAGTAACCGTGTCTATAGATGTTGCATCGATAACTGTAAGGATATGATCTGAGCATCCTCTCTAGGAGTGGGAATCCAAATCTAGAGGGGTACCTATGTTGTGGTACCCCTTGTCCCTCTCTCTGTCCTCGGTACTAGTGGGGGTAGCACATCTGACCTCCTCCTCTGGGTAGGTCATCTAAAATCATCCGTCCCACCCACCGCTGCTATAACTTCCCCTGCTCGCCCACCACCACCACCTCCAATCGCCAAACCTGCCCTCCCTCTATCCTCCACTACCCGTCGCACTACTCTGTCTCCCCTCATCCCTCTATCCTCACCAACTCCACCTCTATCTCCTCTCCTCCCCCGATCTCCTCTCCCTTCTCTATCAAAATGTCGACCTCGGCCACCTCCTCCATGATCTCTATTGTCATCACCTCCACCATCCCCACCTCCCTCCTTAAGCTCCACTCCCTCCTCTCTCTGTCTCCCTAGCCTCTTGAGATTCTCATCATCATCATCATCAAAAGTGGGAATCATCTCCACCGGATCAAATATCCTAGCCACAGCATGAGCCACAAAAAGCGCTGAGAACTCCCCAGTCATCCTCGCATCCACTACCCTGTAGGCATAGTCCCATATCTGCCTAGCTAGGTGCATGTAATCCTCCACCACCGTAGCACTATCAATGGTCGGGCCCCACTCTGGCACATCCTTCCTCTATCGAGCATATAAGCATGCTCCCTGTGGTATACCCTGTTGTTGTCCATACTACTACTGAACTCAGCTATGCAGAAATCTCTCAATCACAAAGGGCATCCGCCCTATCAAAAATCAGGACATATACACATAGGGTATCTCTAGCCCATCCTCCTCCCACACCTCACACTCCATATACAATCTCCAGACAACCATATTGATATCATCAAGCACCCTCCTCCAGTGCTCTAGTTTTCCCAGCTTACGTTGGACAACTATCCATGTGTATCCATATGCATAGGAGAGACCAACTGGCCTATCCCTGTCTACAAGTGGCCTTTCTACAGGAATGTGCTCCCACGCCCATACCTATAACAAAGTAACCCCGACTGATAAACTACTATACCCCAAGTGTACCACCTAATGCAAATCTCTGTATAAGTGGGCCAACATAGTGGACTTCCATGTAAATCGATGACCTTGTGTCACCATATCCTCCAGGACCAACCCCCATCCCACTACCAGTCCCTTCGACCTATGGTTGGGACACAAGAAGCCACCTACAAAACCTACTAGTACTGATAGTAGTGGGGGATAGTCAAAATCAATAAACTCCTACTAGGGGATCTCATATCTAGAAATCATATCATCCCGCAGAATCCGGCGAAGTGCCTCTGTCTCGCCCTCCTCAGTCTGCTCAAATGGCAATAGTGCACCTACCATAGGAATCCATAAAATCTGATAGCAATCCTCTGGTGTAACTATAATCTCACCTGTTGCCAAATGAAAGGTGTTGGTGTCACTATGCCACCTCTTTGCCAAAGCTATCAATAAACCCCAGTTAATGATATACTAGGGCATCTCTAATAAAGAGGATAATCCACATCTCTCAATAATGTCTTTGTCTACCTGTGTCAATTGTCGAATCAAAGACCATGGCCTTGGAAATTGCTCTTGCGACTGAAGAACCCCAAGCCGCTCCTATCACAATCAAAACATGTCCAGTATCAGTTCCCACATCAAATCAAATCCATATCAATATCAATTTCATATAAAATTGAAACACTGAAAATCTAATCAAGTTTCACATCAAATCAAAAATCCACATCAAATCCATATCAAGTTGAAACACTGAAAATCAAATCAAGTTCCATATCAACATTCATATCAGCAATCAAAAATCCATATCAATATCAAATCCATATCAACTTGAAACAACACAAATAAAATCAAGTTATCCATCAAATCCATATCAACTTGAAACATTGAAAATCAAATCAAGTTCCATATCAAAATTCATATCAGCAATCAAAAATCCATATCAATATCAAATCCATATCAACTTGAAACAATGCAAATCAAATCAAGTTATCCATCACATCCATATCAACTTGAAACATTGAAAATCTAATCAAGTTATCTATTAAAAAATCCATATCAAAAATCTATATCAAAAACCATATCGAAACTCATATCAGACATAAAATTTTTTATCAAAACAACACACAATAGGCACACAGATTAACTATCACACCCATCTCAAAAAAAATGGCAGACACCTACTTACCCCAACCTATCTTCAGTCATCTCAAAATCTCTCACTAAATCCTAAATTCCACTAAATTTTCTACCTACTTGCTAAGAACTTTTTTTACGTGCTAAGCTGCTACCTATGCACTAGCCAAACCTCGCTATGCACTACCAACTTTACCCCATGCGCTAAACCTTTCCTATGCGCTACCTTTTTCTACCCTTATGCCACCCCTCTAACCCTATGCACTATAAAACACCTACGCACTATCCTAATCCACCCATGCGCTGCATCTCTAACCCTACACACTATCCTATTCTAACCATGCGCAACCCTATTGATCCTATGTGCTAGGTTTCACCTACACACTACCCTTTCCCCTCTACGTGCTATCCTATTAGCCTTATGCTCTAAATCAACATGATGCGCTATCCTATACTATCTATGTGCTACACACTCTGATCCTGATGCTACCCTCATTTTGGAACTCTACGCACTACGGTTTTTATCGTATGTGCTAACCCGTAAAATTCTGAATTAAAAAATGAGAAACATGACCGAAAATGACAAAACAAAAAGAAAAAGGGGCAAAATTCGATAACTTACAGATGGACCATACGTGGCGGGCCTTCGGTAGTGACGAACGTGCTCGAATCGATGAGAATCATGGGGAACCAACATTTTGTCTTTCTCTCCAAAAGTCACTTTCTCCAAAGTCAACAAGCACAAATGATACAAAGAAAACCACTTTTTACCTTTTTATAGGGTAAACGGATATTAGGGTTAGGTGGTGAGACATGTATGTTGCTCGTGGTCCCATTTCTAACCCTAACAAACATCATTATCAGGAGATGAATCAAATTGACACATTCAACATAGACAAAATTTTAAAAACAATGCAATCAAATTTATCTACAATTATCAAAATCAATCAAATCTTCAATTTTTTGATTCAGCTCCCGAGGGGGCATTATCAACATCATTTATCAAATCTGGGGCATTATATATCAAATCTAGGGTACGACATGAACATATCGATACATGACATCACACTGATCATGATCAAATTTTGACGACACATAATATTTCTTTGAATCAACATGTGCACACATGTCACTTCAAAGAGGGGCAAAATGTAGATGTATAAAAATGACCATATTCCTAAATGAATATTTAATGTTCATTTTATTCTCATTCTTCTATTTAGTTAAATCTAAATTAATTAAATCATCCACATTCCTCTATTTAATTAAATAAATTATTCAATTCATTTATTTAAATTCACTTAAGCCTTTCACATCATTTAATTAAATAAATCATTTTATTTAATTAAATCCTTTCTCTCTACTTTTAATTAAATTTAAATTTATTAAATTGTTCACTCTAAATAAATAAATCTAATCCTCCACTTGCAACCACAATTGAAATAAAGAAATTTATTTTAATTAATTCTATTATCCCTCACCCACTTGCATTTTCCTACATCTACCACTTGCCTCCTAAACCCACTTCCTAAATTCTTCTAGAACCTATCTAATCCTAATCAATTAGCTTAAACCTTTCAATTATCCCCTTTCCCTAAATTTGAGGATGTCACTTCTCAAATTTGGAGTAAAGTCTTCCAAAGGCATTAAAGCCTTTATGCCTTCAACAAGCTAACTTGTTGAATACCCCCAAATTTGGAAGGACTCTTACAAATTTGTCCCCAAAGTCTTCCAAACCATTAATGGTTAACTAACCCTTTGTGGCATGGTTAGAGACTTTTTGCCTAACTCAATCCTCATCTAACCATAGGGTCTCGTCAAGAATTCATTGCTTTGACCATGGTTATTCCTTTAACCCTTGCACAAGAGTTTATCGTTTGGGTAAAAGATTTATCCAATGGGTAATCTTAACCTAACCTTAACCCTTACCTCCTAAGGTAACCATGAGGTCTTCTCAAGCATTTAATGCTTCTTACATCCCCTCTCAAGCAATCTTATGTTGACAATCATCACCATTTCATTGGTGAGAATTGTAAACATGGATTGATAAATTTTAATCCTAACCCTTGATAAGCTCATCCAATCTTGACCATCCATTACCCTATTTTCCCTATAAATAGAGCCCATTCCTTCTTTAAAAGGATCCATGTCTTTAGCATCACACTTATACTCATTTTTAGCAAAGCATTTAATCTCTCTTTGAAATAGAAATAAATCTAATAATCATTTTAGAAGCATTTCTATCATCTTAGTTAATCATATAAACTAGTATATCATGTTAGGATAGTATTTCACTAATCTTTTCATCTTATCATCACTAGTTTAGTTCATTTGTTAAATCATGCATAGATAGGATGCATTCATACTAAGATTGATCAAAAGCATCCCTCATTCTCATAATTGTCATCCCTAAGTCACTTTTCTCATTGATCTAAGAGCAAAGGCATTGGCTTGAGGGGTCATGTGAGATAGAGAACAATGGAACACCCCTTGGGAAGTTGAGATATTCCACATAGCTCCATAACTTGCACCAAGAGTCCCATTTGTGTGTGGGAAAGTCTTTGAATTTTTGTAATTTCTATTTCATTGCACCACTTTTCCCGCATACACATACTCAGGTTGCTATGCAATTATTTGAGTTTGCATGGGTATGCTAGGTATCATGTCACCTCAATTTTTTCAAGATCAACTTGAATGGGAGAGTGGTTGATAATGTAACTAAAATGAGGTTAGTTTTCAACTTGTGTTGGCATAGCTCCCAAACTCACTTAAAATATTGAATCTTTTAATTAGACAACATTTATAGTTGACTATCTAAACTTTTGGAAGTTGGAGGGTCTTATCAACTTTGTAATGCAATAAATTCTAATATTAGAGCTTGTGCAAAGTAATGTCTTATTCAACTTTGTAATCCAATCAACTCTGATGTTCAACTATTAAAGTAACATCTCATATAGTTGCAACACTTCAACATTAGATGAGTTGTCAATTACAATACTACTAGTTGGAGTACTGGAATGGCTTGCAGTAAAATTATATTTTCTGAGTTTGTCTTTCGTTGCATTTCATTCTTAATTGGTTTGATTACTTGTTATATGTCCACAGAATGTTGTGCTAACAAATTTGATTGATAAAGAGGGAGAAGTCAACCCAGTGGAAAGTCAAAGAAATGAGTCTAAAATTGCTGGACTTGAGCAGCTCTTGAAAAATAAAACACTCTCGAGGTGGGAAATTATTTTTAATACATTGTTTACTATTTTAAGTTTGTTTTATTCCAGTAGATCTTCATATGATTAATTCTTTTCTATCTTCCATTATCATGCTTATTTGATAACTTTGGATGTACCTGTCATGGGAGGGAGATTGATGCTAGTAGACATGGCTGGATTTGGAATATTGATCAATCTTGTTTTGCTGGTTTTGAGGCAAAACTTCAGGTATTCCTTTTCCTTATTATCGTCATTCATTGTGCACAACATTTATATATCTAAGGTCAGATTGTAGGCATCCATTTTGTAATTCAAATATTTATAATGCAATCATATCACACACACAAAAGCCAAATGAACGTTACTGAATAGAGAATTCCAAACCACAATATTAGAATTATATCTCCTCCAAAATGATATTGATCTAAACTTAATAGCACCCATACATCTAACTTTCCTCTCCTCATTTGGTGAATGTTTTAAATTCCTTTTGAAAGATGCCATGCACTATATATACATATTTCTTTAGTTAATAATTGTAGACTTTATAGATAAAATGCATATACTTTTATTTATTTCTAGTGTTTAGTATCACTTTTCTTTGGCAATCATCAAGGAAAGATTAATGTTTTTTTTAAATCACTATTTTTGGCAAACATCAGGATAAGTTTATTAGTTTCTAAGGTTGAGATCACTTTGCTTGGTCAATCACAAGGATATTTTGTTATTGGATTGGAGAAAAGATAAAATTTATATACAACTAATTATTTATATATTGTGTACATGATCTTCTATTGCCCTAGCATGAAAGATAACAAGATTTCCTTGTATTTTTTTTATCATTTGAATTCATTATCTACTTTACAACTAAATCTACCCTAAAGTTCAACTCTCATAACTATTTAGGTTGCTAAGATGTTTTTTTATATTTTCACTACTTGTGTTATACAATTGGGAATTATGACCCTCACATTCACAATTCATGGCCAACATGCGCCTTAATCAATACTCAAATTATTCACATGCAAACCCAAATCATATAAATAATAAATGCCAAATCGACCTGAACAAATCAATGGAGTCACCTAATCAGTGTCTCCTACTCCCTAATAGATAATTGGAGATCAATTACATAATCTACAATATGCAACAAACTGCTACAAACCTTACAAAATGAATCATTAGCTCACTACATCATTGCCATGGATATTGGAGGATCCTCTTAGAATGGTTTAATCTTCTTAAATTCCATTCCATAGTTGAACTATAAGCTTTAGTAAACACTCTTGTCCAAGAACTCCAACACCATGACTTGACCAAAGGTAACTTAGGTAACTTTGTCAATCACAAACATTTAATAAAATTATAGAAGTCCTTAACACCCAAGGCTGATCAAAGCATGAATAGATTCTTCAAGCTTTTCACCATGGTTGTATATCCTAATTTTCTACATGAAGTTAGATCTATCTCCCCTTAGAACCAAAATGCAACATTTTCCCACCCTTACATAGAAAACTATTTCAACTCTAACTCTCATGCGCAAGCTTCAATCATGTCCCTGCCATGACAACCAAACTCACACCATCTCTAATAAGGGAAAATTGTCTTGTTTCAGGACTTCACAATTTTCTATAACTCAAATCATGCCCAAACATCAATCGGACCCTTTGTTAATGCAAAGAATGATATAAACACAACAGTCAAGGTATATATCATTGTCTTTGAGGAGTGGTCCTATTATCAACTAAGGAAACAACCTTATTATTAGTGCTACAATCTCAACCTTAGTGGAGTAGTGATCTCTATTGTGTGTTGAAAATTGTAGCTAGCTTGGATACCTGACTATTGAATTTTAATATTGTCAATGACAATTAAAATTCCTATGTATTACCTCTCATACAATCTGAACCACTTAGGGTTGGGCCCAAATACATGTGACTTGTAATTATGTCTTGCTATGAATATTGGGCAAGACCTATATATAATGTAACTTGTGGATAGGATAGGCCCTATAAATGTAACTTGTAATTTGGTTTGACCCTAATTGGGTGATGTAACTTGTGGTCCTATATTGAATGTAACTTGTAACTTGTGAATAGGGCAAACCCTATCTTATGTATCTTGTAATCTTAACCCTATGTTTTGGTGCCAAGTTGAAAGGGCTGACCTAGAGTGAATTGGTAGGCTGAGTCACATATACATACAAAGGCTTAGTCATTGTATCCACACACACTTAGTGAATTTTCTTGAATCAAAAAATTATCTCCTTCGTTCAACAAATTGTTGCTCTGAGTCAGTGAACTATAATTTAAGGATAGAGAACCATCTTGCAGTGACAATGATCTTCATTCTAGAGATAGTGAACTATTCTCAAGGGTATCGAACTTCATCTTGTGGACAACGAGCTTCATTTGAAGGCTTTGAACTATCATTGATGACAACGATCTTCATTCTAGAGCAACAAACACTATCTTTGGGGCAGCGAACCTCCTTAACAACATATACCCTATTCTTAGAGATAAGTTTATCATTTATATATCCTTGGTTGAAGGCATTATCCTATTGTGCATAGTTTTTTGGTTTTGATTGCTTCAAGTGTTGAAGCCATATTGTAAGATACTTCTGATTATTGCATAATAAGATATGAGATCTATAGCTGGGGTTTTCACCTTCAAGAGGGAGGTTTTCCCAGGTTATTCTTAGTTTTCCTTGTGCACATTATTTTGCTTTCTATTATTGCTATTTTTTGTTATAGTCTAATCCTAAAATTAACATGTCAGTTATTTAGAGATGCATACACACCAGATAGACCCAATGCTTATCAACTTGTACCAAGAACAACAAAAGGTGAGTTGTTTGGGAATGGGCAGGTTGAAGACCCCATCCAATAGGCTTAATAGCCTCTAGTACCCGAGGACTCAAAAATGAGGTCAAGGTCTGAATCATACCCCACATGCTAAAAGGGAACCAACAAGAACCATTGTAATTGGCATGCGTATTCTTTTTTTTTTTTTAAATAAATTGTCGTCAGAATTCTGATGGCAACCCAAATTAGTACTGATGGCCAAACCATTGAACCAACAACATCCTCATCAGTGCATAGTTTCTGGTAGATGTTAGAATTTTGACGCTAATTGAAGAAACATCCGATGAGAATGTTGTATGTTTGACAACACTTTCTTGTTGAACGATCATCGTAGTCGTAGTCGATGCATATTCCCGGTAAGTGTCTGAATTCCAACATCCATCCGACAACATTCTTTTGCCAGATGAGTGACCATGGCCACTGTAAGAAGAGTTCAGGATGTCATCAGAATTCCAACGTTAGATGGCATCGTTGGAATGCTCGATGATGAGTTTTCGATGACTTCATTTGTCGGCAGTTGGATGAAAAGTAGTCGAAATTCTGATGATAGGCCATCGGAAATTAGACCAAAATGTACTAGTATCAACACATAGAATTCACATGCAAAGAATAGACAACATACCCATGAAAATGTGACACAAGATATATCATGGGAAAACCCTCATGAGGGAAAAACCCAGCCTCCAAAAGAATCATCCACCATGTATTATCAACAATGTGTCCATTACAATACAAATATGGAAAGCATTCTAAAACCCAGCCATAACCAAGCACTCCATGTGACCAAGCATGAATCCACACATCCCATGCCATGCTTCCTCCTTCACAAATTCCAACCTGGCTAACTGACCAACCAAAACAACTACCCTTGTGGTTGCTTTTATAAACACAAGCTCCCACAAAATCACCAATTGGTATTACATCAAAACCATGTGCCCAAAACCACGTGATAATAAAATATAATAGTTTTCTACCTACCCTTGACCCACATTTAATATTGGGTACTTCATCACAATTACATTCCCCAATATTAAATAAATACAATATAATACTTATGTGTCAATACATCTCATCAAATGGTTACAAGAATATTCCAAGGGAACATCTACATGTTGTACGTCCATCCAAGTGCTCCTAGGTGCAACAATATAATTTGATATTATAATATAATTCCATGTCCACCTCACACAATAATAAAATACGCTCACACATAAATGGGTCATGACATAACACCAGCATATATGAGGAAAAACCAAAATGGGAAAACCCTCGGTGAGAAATGTTGCTGGAGTCTACTGCTCCAATCCAGTCTCACAATGAAACTCTGATTACAATGTTTAGGGAACTAACCCAAAGAGCACCAACCTCTGATTTAGGGCACCATTCCAAGGAGAACCAACCCTTTATTTAGGGCACCAACCCAA
Source organism: Cryptomeria japonica (assembly GCF_030272615.1). Classification (NCBI taxonomy): domain Eukaryota; kingdom Viridiplantae; phylum Streptophyta; class Pinopsida; order Cupressales; family Cupressaceae; genus Cryptomeria; species Cryptomeria japonica. Next base: position 25,848,099 of record NC_081408.1, on the reverse strand, counting down.
GGAGCACCAACCCCTAATTTAGAGTACCAACCCAAGGAGCACCAACCCCTGATTTAGGGCACCAACCCAAGGAGCACCAACCCTTGATTTAGGGAATCAACCCAGGGAGCTACAACCCTACACTAAGCTCCACCTCAGTGGTCTACTCTGAGTATATTCAAATAAAAAAGTAATAGTCTTATTACAAATGAATTTTGTAACTCTTCTGCAAATCTCTCTACTAGATCTTCTATCTAGTTCACTGTCGGTTCTCTGCTCACCCACTCACTACTATAGCCTTATTGCCTATTGTAACTTTACCAGTTCAACCACTTCTCCTTCTTTGTCAGTTCTTCTCTTTGTTGATTCTCTCTCCTATATTGTTTCTCTCCATCAGTACTACCCTCTACTGGTTCTCTGCTTGCCTTCTTTATAGTCTTCTACAATTCTTCTCTGTCATTTTGGCCACTATCGATTCACTCCTCTATCAGACTTAGTGGATGACTGTCGGTAGCTTCATTGATACCGGTTGAACACTTCAACCCTATTTTTCTTCTTCTTCTTCTTCTTGATGAGCACTTGACTGATTTCATTCCTTCAGTAGCAATTCTCTCTCATTTAACGACAACCTTCATCAATTTTGGCTTTCATATTTATAATCTGGTTTTCTCGCCAAAAACCAATTCAAACTTCAGGCAGTTAGGGTTTCCTCATTGGCCTTGAGGCAAACCAAATCCAATCAAATCTCATTTGATCTGATCACCTTGATTGATGAACTATAACACATCAATCAACTCCACCATTGTCATGCCTTCCTGATCACACCTATTTTTAGCAATCTGCTTTTTAACCTGTCCGCGGATTTCTTCGTCGATCATCAAGAATGGTTTCATGGTTCCCTTCACTTGGCTTGATCTAGTCAAATAGATTGTGTTGGATCTCTATTGTCCACTAGACCTTGAGCGACAAACCTCTATTGCACATCCCATGAATCATGCAGTCGACGTAAATGTTTATCTATCACCATCTACCTCGCCACCTAACACTTTACCAACTCAACATGCTGACCTATGCATGCATGTCACTTCACCTCCACGTGGCCCCTTTGTTGGCATCCACCTCTGCTAGGTCATTTGTATCGATATGAATGGGATCACCGAACAACTCCATTATTGGGTTCATCTACCAGCTTACTAACCCTGACGGTTAAACCCTTAACTAGTTTGATTTCAACCTTGCACATTGCCTCTCTTTGGGTGGAACACTTAATCGGTCAAAACTCTTGCTAACCTACCTTATGAACATATTCATCAAATGGGAGTCTTCTGCATTTGCACTTTTCTGCATTACCTATGGACTTACATACCAATAAACCCCTTGATGACACCATGTCATCAACCTTGAATTGTTTCCATCTGAGGCATCTGCATGTCGATTGTACTGTGTATCTATAGTTGCTCAACCTTGTCTTCTTCTTCATTAGCCTATACCATATCTCAACCAGTTTGTTAAGGTGACAAGACCATCACTCTTCATCTATCTCGACAACTCATCATGCCTTCTTTGTCAGTCTAGTGCATAGCCCTAGTTTCATGCACTTGAAGCATCCTTTTGTTTTACCAGTAGATCTAGTGTGAGCCTTCAAAAACCTACCTTTAACTCTTCTTCCTTATCTCACAGAACTATGATGCACACTTTGCATAATAAGAGATAAGCTCCACTTACCGGTGGGAGTGGATTCTTGTCATCTGCATCCTACAATACACTCATGTCGCTTCCCTGTTTGTGTAGCATATCTTTAAATAGGAGCATGTGATCAAGTGTGGGGCACACTCACTGTTAGTCATCTCTTTACATGGTGACAACAACTTTATCTGATGGTAGTCCTACTATTCTGCATCCACATAGTGTATCGGTGGCATGTACATCCTTCTCCTCAAGTGTTGATGTGATTCTTGATAACATTCTGCCTCTTCATCACAATCAACAACCCAACATCTTGGATGTCATCATTTACCAGTTGATATATCATATCGATCTCCTGTCCATATCTCCCACACAAGTCAGGCAGTAACTTGTGTACCGGTGACTCCAATGGTCATTGTACTGAATGACATTCTCTCCTCTACCAATGACCTGCAATACTAGGTGACATCAAAGATATTGCATCTGGTATACATCAATGACATCTCATCTGGTATGCATCAATGACAGTGTTGCACATACATCTCCTATACCAGTAGCCATCCTATACCGGTTGACATCAATGACAACACAATGCCAACAATCTCCCCCTTTGGAATTGATGTCAACATATGTAGTATCCAACATACTACATAATTTCTCTCCCCCTTTGTATAATCCATGGATTCTCACACATGTAGTATGTAGTATACTACAAGATCTTTCTCCTCCTTTGACAATAATGGCAAAAGGCACTGTGAGGGCTTCACTCGTATCTACCGGGCATTGACATAAATTTTTCTCTCCTTTTTCTTTACTGGATGCATCTCCTCCTTTAACCTTCATAATTTGTTACATCTTCTCAAGTCACAACTCTTGAGATGGAGAACTCAACCACCAACTGACACCAATTGAGCATACTAATCTGATACCAATTGTTATAGCACTCAATTGCAGAAGGATGTGTCAGTGAATACTACTTTCCTATCAGTCAAACTGCATCTTCCCTTGTCTAATCCTAATTTATCTTTAGAATCAAAAGTGATTTTGCTATGAATATAACCAATTGGGAAAGTAGATACCCTTAATCATGAAATTCTCTTGGGTATTCCTACAGGAACTTCCATCATCTATAGTTTAGGCAGTCAATACCCTCACAAGTTCAAGCATGTCAGCTTTGCTTCATAAACACTTGAACTCCCTCTAATTCATACATCTCAGGTCCTCATTGCTTGTCAGATCTGATATTGGGGTTCCAATCATCTCTATATTCCAGTTGAGCTATGCAAATGTGATCATCTGTTGATATTTCAACTCCATTATATCCTCCACAACTTATGACATGATCTTGGATGTACACAATGCCATACAATGTCATCATCATGCCATGAATCAAACCAATTAGCCCTCAAAGGATGCATGCATACATAAACAACAACCAGGCCATTACATGTCATTCAGGTCTTTTACAATACCACTTGAGATATAACTTCCTCATTTCATGCTATTGGGGCTAATGCAATGATCTCTAGCCTCATTATCTTACATAACCTACAAGTACCTATCAGCATTCATACCGATAACATCTTGCACATACCGGTAACATCCTACACATACCAGTTTCTTGTACTGGTCCATCATCAGGGCCACTTGATATAGGGTCATAAGGAAAATCATGAGTTTTCTCTTGTGTATTTCCCCCAAATTTGACACGGGTTTTTCTTGTGTCCAAATTTTGAGCATGCCTCTGGATATCCAATTGCTTTTGAGGTTGGTCCTTAGTATTTGTATGCGATTAAGTGTATTTATCAGCATAAGATTTTCATAAGGGTCTATGTAGATGGAATTGTTCATGAGATGTTCTTTCATGAGTATCATAAGCTTGACCATGTATATTTGGGATATCAGGTTTTTGAAACAAGGAAGATGGTGACTCAGGCATGAAACATGGTCCTCTATTACCTCCACTGTTAGGTCTCCTTTGATCCATGTTGAGTTGACTTTCTTGAGTACGTTGATTCTCCACTATTTGGGACATGTCAAAATCATGAGGTATCTTAGCTCCACTTTGTACCATCACTTGTAGGAAATATTGTCTATCTCTTCTCATGATCTCTTCAACTAATCTATTAAAATGGGAATCCATGATAGTTTCTTCCAATTCTGCTGAGTGTACTGAAATGTTTTCAACATTGTCATTTTGTGCATCATTGTTGTTTGCATCATCCATGTTCTCAACATTCTAAATGTTTCTATAGATGTCCATGTTAGGTAATGTGGTATGATCAGAATTAAAAAAGATATCATTGTCATACTCATAGCCACTCATGTTTGCAGACTCTTGAGCCTCTTTAGCTTCCCTCCTAGATTTTTGGGAGTGGGTTTTAAGCATGAACTAGGTCTTGACCAAGATCTGTGAAACTAGATGAAAATGGAAAGAGTATGGAAGACCAAGAGTTGGATGGAATGGAAATGAATATGAGGTGTACTTGTAATGTCCAAATTATAAGACCAAGTATGTATGTAGTAGAGTAGGTATGACTTCCAAAGAGATGATAGATCTCTTGATGAGGTAAGTTGACCTTGACTCCAAGTAAGACCAAATGAGACCCAAAGGCAATAGATCTTGATGAGGGACCACTTAGAAAAATGTTGTTGTATGTATTGTGTTGACAAAGTAAGATGAGGACAAGCAAGTGACCTTTTGACTCAAGTTTAGACAAATGTGAATATAATGGAAGGTGTAAACAAATGATGAACTTTGTGAGACCCGACTGAATTCTAGATGAAAACCTAGAGAAATAACCTAGGAAGCTCAAGAATTATAAAACTGGTTGCTCTTGTTTGTTGAACTGTAAATTTTCCCAATACTGAACACAAACGTGCCTATATACTTCACAGACGCGGTTACCCAACACAAACTTGACTAGATGTTGCACATACGTGTTTCTTAGAATCTTGTGAATGTAGTTTGCTATGATAACATAAAAATGTTTTTATCCTACACAGACGTAGTTACAAGACACAAATGTGTTTCTATTAGACACAGACATGTTTAGAAAACCTAAGTGCAATTTTTCCAATTTGTAAAGTTGTTGTTGTGACCAAATATGAATTTATGACCATTTTCCGTGACAAGAGGACACAATGTTGATGAGGACACTATGTTTGCAAGTGTTTAGACTCAAAATGACTCAAAAGAAAGTGTGTTGTTTGATGTAAAATGTTTTACATACACTTCAAGACACAAAAGACACAACTTTTTGATGTTTGATCTTGAATGTTTAAAAGAAGACAAGCACAATTCCCATGGTTGGCTAGGACAATAGTTATTGATCCCACATGGGATTTCCCCTTAGGCTACACTATTCAAAGCAGATACTTAGGTGCTTGACCCCACTGGCTCTAGCCTCATCACTCACGTCTTTGGGGAAGCCAACCACCAATTCCCACAAAAACTCCTCGTGGCAAAATTTGTATCTCTAAGAACTGTATGTGTGTGGGCCGCTCTAGAGATCCAACCTCCTGTCCCAATAACTAGAAGGATTTTGGCTTTCTAAAACAGAAAGGTGCTAGTAAGGACATCCATTCGTGTGGCCATACATGCAACATTTTCAGCTTTCTAAATACAGAAGGTTCCCAATCGGTAGGGGTTATGCCCTACTATTGATCAAATAAATTTGATCAAAAGGGTTTATGGGGAGACATAATGTTGGTATGAACTAATCAACACATGTTACCCATGACTTTCACCATGGATACAATTATTTATAATGGTTCGAAAGAGGGGGCTTTGCCTCGCTACCACTTGGGTCGTTCCCTCCTCACTAGTAGTCCTAATGACCACACGGGGAGGCAGGCCCTCTAAAGATCAACACAAAGTGCCTATTTCTCAAGACACAAAAGATATTGGTTCAATTTTAGTGCAACAATTGAACTGTTTGCTAATCTATGAAAACAAGGCACACAATGAAAATCCGAAAAAAAAAACAAAAAACCTTGCCAAGATCTTGCAACAAAGATTTGTTAGTAGTTTGGGTTGTTTCAAATGATTACCCCTTCTTGCAAGCAAACAAGTTAGGGTTATTTTAACAAAATCTCAAAAAACTTTGTGAAGAAATAGGGGCCTTCGACACATGATTTGCTTTCAAAGATAAGTTGCACCACTTTATTAGCTAGATCACAAGATATTAGCTCAAATAAACTAGATCTGAAACCCTAAATGTAAGCAAAAATGATGAAACTGTGTGGGAGAAAAAGTGACACTAAGCAAACATACCCTAATCTCACTTTCAACCACACACTTGTGGAATACGAAAGAGCCTAGAGGTATCACACAATTGGCTACTTCTTCTTGTGGAAGAGAGAGCCACGGGCTACCTATTAGGATTTCTATTCCTTTGTTGCAATTGAAAGATGAAATGATGCAAGTTCAATCCCTAACCCCAAAGTGCAAGTATGAACTAATAACAAGATTGCAGAATTGAACTTAAATGATGGAAAGCTGTAAACACAAGGACAAGACAAGAATGTAAATGTGTACCTGGTGTTAAAATATGAATGAAAATGTTTGGGACGGAGGCGCGGGCGCCACTGTCCTGATTCTACCCCTGAAACTGCTCTGGAAACTGCTATTTTGCACTCTGGAAAAGCTGTCAAAAATGCTGAAAATGCTGTCTGTCAGGAGGACAAGGGCACCCAGCGCCCTTGTCCCAGGGACCAGGGTGCCCAGCGCCCCTGTCCTGGAAGGACCAGGGTGCCCCATGCCCTTGTCCTGGTCTTTTGCTTTGAGATTTGGTATGTTGTTTGGTCTCCGTCTGCTTCTTTCGGATCTGTAACTTGCGGTGTCGTCCGAGTCCCGAAACCTGCACTTATATCTGAAAAGGTGTTTGGGCGGCTATATAGGGTTTTGCCTTAGTCAAACCCCCACTTCGGTGATTTCCACCTCCACGAATAGCCAAGTTTTATTGTAAAATGTATTGTGTGTGCAGACCTAGTGTGTGTGCAAGGTCCTTAAATGCAAGAAAGCAAACTAGAGCAACCTAGAAAGTAAACCCTAATTGCTTGTAAATGATAATGTAAATGCTCTAAATCAAGATGCAAAGTGATCTAAAGCATGAATAAATGATGTATTGAATCTTATGTAAAGACATGAAAACAACATGAAATCATACCCAACCCTCAAGGGAGGGGTACAAGCCAATCTTCAGTCGGTAATCTCCTATTGTTCTTCAATGTCTTCCAAGCCCTAAATGGATGAATGGAATTGATAAATGCTTGATAGAGGGATGTTGTAAGATGTTGAAGTCTTCAAAGATCTACTCTTTCGCTGCATATGAAGTTCCTGAAAACAAAAATTGGATCCTTTCAAATGAAGAAAGAGAGCTCTTATATATGAAACCCTAGGTCTTAATTTCGACTTTTGGCCGACCTAGAGATTGAATATCTCGCCAATTTCTTGGGGTTAAGCTTTATTTTATGATTGGATCGCGCTCCTAAAATTTCGGGAAAAATGTCCGGGACCATGTGCACGCCGGGCGCCATGGTCCCGACAACTTTTCACCAAATTTTTAGGGCCATCGGATATGATGATTTTAGAGCGAATCCCGAAGTTACAGGTGATTTCGAGATGTTTTGACCCCCGAAATCAAGCCCCCAAGTTCAAAATAGGACCTAATTAGGGTTTTTGATTAAATGATGTATTGGAAGAATAAAATGAAAGGGGCACACTTTAATGAAAGGGCCCAACTTTATGATGTAGAAGATGATGAAATAAGACCTTAGACCTAATTAATTTGATTAATTAAGTGCTAAAGGGGAAATGCAATGCAAAATGCAAAATGTGCCAAGGCGGGTGCTAAACTAGGTGTGAAATTGTACCACCCTAGCAAGTGCGTACAATTTACAACGTTACAGAAACGAAACCCTAAATGATGAAACAAAAATTGAAAAATGCAAACCGAACACAAACGTGATTCTGTCCACCCCAGACATGATTATGTAACACAGACACATTTCAATTCCTCACAGACACGTTTCCGCAAAAAAAAACCCCAAAAAATCTTGCAGAACATAGATGCGGTTAAAATGATCACATACATGATTAGATGTTGTAGTCACATAAATCTGTCCATTTTAATTAAATGAATATTTCGTATTTATTTGATTAAAAATCCACTAGCCACCAGTTAATTAAATTAATATTTAATTAATTCATCCCCAAACATTCTTCTATTAATTAAATAAATTATTCAATTTATTTTAATTAATTCATTAAATCAAATTCCAATCAATTAAATAAATAAAATCAATTTATTTAATTAAATCCCCCTTTTCCTCTTTTAAATAAATTAACATTTATTTAAATCATTTTAAAAACCCCCCCACTTGCATTTTCCTACAAATGCAACTTGCACACATATTTGAAATAAATGAATTTTTATTTTAAATAAAATCCTATTTTCCCTCACCCACCAAATCCACTTGCAAAATCTAATCCCCTTCTAGATTCTTCTAAACCCTTCCTAATTAGCCTAAACCATTTCCTAAATATTGTCACATTCCTAAGCAAAATGGAGTCACTTCTCAAATGGCCCAAAGTCTTGGATAACCATTGAAGGTTTTCAACCTTCAACCACCAAAAACCCCAAAGTCTTTGAAAACCATTAAAGACTTCCAACTTTCAACCACTTAATTCCCCAAAGTCTCCAATAACCATTAATGGTTAATTCAACCTTCCCACATGGTTAAAACATTTGTTTGACTCAACCTCTATCCAACCACAAAGGTCTCATCAAGCATTTAATGCTTTGACCATGATTATCTCTTAATCATTTGCACAAAGGTTTATCCTAGGATTAACTCCTAATTCAGTGGGTAATCCTAATTTAGGCTTGACCCTTAGCCTTTGGATAACCATGAAGTCTTCTCAAGCATTCAATGCCTCCAACCCCTTTCTTTCAACCCAATCCTGTGTTGACACTTGTCACCATTTCATTGGTGCCAATTGTGCACATGGATTCCCAACTTTCAAGCTTGACCCTTGATTAAACCATTCAATCCTGGCCATCCATTGCTCCATTTTTCCTATAAATAGAGCCCATTCCTTCATAATCTAGATCCTGAAAACTTGTAAGCATTTAGACTATAGCCATTTTAGAGAGCATTTTAGCATAAACAATCTAAATCTTGTCTTTTTGGTTAAAATACATCATTTTAGCATTACTATTAGCTTTTCATTTCATGTTTAGGAGCTATACTACAATCTCAATCCTCCATAAGCATCCATAGTGCAAAAAGCTGCTGAGAGCTACACTATTTTGGAACTTGGAGAGGAGAGGAACAAGGGAGAAGAAGCTAAGGCCATGCTAAGAGGCAGTTGGAGATGTCTCATGATCATTTGTTCTATTTATTAGATATATTTAGCATGTCTCTTTTAGTGTCTCTTTTGGAATGCCTTCATGCTTTGGTTTTTGATTAACTAACTCTAACATCTTGTGTGTTTTGTGTTGATTGATCTTAGACTAATCTTGTGCCATTTAGGAGGGCATCATTTGGTGAACCCGACGTGAATCGAACACGCAACCTTCTGATCGTTGTTTTTGAAAATTAACATTTTTGCTTGTTGAAACTGCCACACAGGTCGCGCTTCGGCGCTATTGAACACGTTCTAGCGCTATTGCAAAATTTTCTTTTAGCGCTATTGTCCATATAATAGCGCTAATGAAAAAGTTTTAGCGCTACTGATTCCATTCTGGCGCATTTGTCACAGTTCTAGCGCTATTGCAACTATTTTAGCGCTTTTGACTTTCCGGATTTTTCTACTATTTCAGCGCTATTGTGTAAAATAGCGCTTCTGCGACCGCAGACTAGCGCTATTGTATTAATTAGCGCTTTTGTAAAAAAAAGCAGAATAGCGCTATTGCGACAGAGTGTTGTCCAATTCGCTTTGTAACCCAAAATCAGCATTTAGGCTTGTGTAAGCCCACACTAACGCTTTGATTATTGACCAGGTGCAGGTTCTAATCTTTTTGTGTGCAGGGAAAGGAGTTAGTAGATGCTCTAAAAAAATCTTTCTTTTTACTTTCTTTAAAAAGTTGGCTAAAAAGAATTCATTTTTCCCTTATTGCATAAGTTAAAATAAACCTCACATCTCATTTTGGAGTGCATAAAATGAACCTCAAATTTGTTTTTGGTGCTTAAAACAAAATTCATCTTTCTTTATTTGCAAGGTAAAAAGAACAACAAAATTCAAACATTTGTTTTCTTGCAAGTTAGGAAACACACTTTATTTGGTGCTTAAAACAAAACAAACTTTCTTTCTTGCATCAATTAGGACTTAAAAATCACAATCCACACTTCAAATTTTTGGTGCAATAAAAAGAACAATCCACTTGTCTTCATTTTTGGCAAAAACAAATTTTCCTTCATGCAATCGTGTTTTTTAAGTTGACCAGGATTTTCAATTTCTAGATTACAAAACATATTGCTTTGAAGTTAAAAAGAACACCATGGCTGTTGGAGCAACATCTCCAAATAGTTAGATCACATTTGCAAATGCTGGATTAAAAGGAATAAGTGTTTTACGTATTTGGCATGCTTGTGCACAAAAAGTCAGTCGAGTGGACCTACTTCTAACACACACTATCCTCTCCCTTGGCTCTCGTGGTCCTAGGTGCAAGAGAAAAGTGTTAGTAATGCTCAAATTTTATCTTTTTAAGAGAGGCCTGCCAAGGGATCGATACTCTTGGGAATGACCTCGAGCGGTAAATCCTTCGAGCCGCTATAGAAATCAGGTGAGAGCGAAAGCTGTAGCCTTGGGTATAGCTGTTCCTACAGTGTAACTGGCCGAAAGGACAAATGGGCCCCACCACCAGTTACAAGGCTCTTAAGTGAGTCACTGCAGAATGAACTTATGTCCAAAGCCATCGAACATGACTAAACACTTTTAAGTAGTAGCCCACCTGTTCTATTGATTGAGGATATTTGAGGTATAATTTAGTGCAAGAGCATAGATGGTTTTGCTCCCAAGATACTCACCATACATATTTCCTTGAGTAGAAACATAGCTTTTTGAAAAGTCACTTGTGGCTTGATAAAAATGGTGACTCCCCCATCATAGGGATCATCTATTTGTTATGCTCGCGCAAGACTTAGTATATCACATCCTTACCTGCCACGGCGGGATTCATAAGGTATGTAGTACCAAAGTCGAAGAAATATCAAGATGTGGGCTAAATTTATCACAACTGGCCATTTGACCTTAGGGATAAAGAGTGTTTGAAGTGTGTTCGTTTTACAGACCTAGAGCAAATTGAGCCGACTTCAGGCTTTGGAATTACACTTTAAAATACATCTAAAGGAAGGGTCAAAAACAAGTCCAAGGATTGGGTTGATCTAGACCCATACTCATTTGTGCCTTTTTTTAGGCAACATTCTTGTGTTTGTGTGCTTGCTTTGTTTTCTTGTCAAAGAAAAATCAGAAAATCAATCCCAAAAACAAAGTACTCATCCAACATCTATCAACAACCAAAAATACCAAAAACAAAGTACAAACAACACAGAGTCACAACTTTTATGACCATTCTTCACATCTTGCGAAAGAAGAAGTGTCATCAGAATATTACCTTGAAAAGAAGACCATTAAGCTCAAAGGCTTTAATCAAAAGAAGGAAATTCTTCTATATCAATCGACAAATCTTTGTCTCACATAGAGTCTTTCTACATCGCATGCGTCTATACCTTCAAGGTAAAACAAACGAATTTGATTCAGAATCATTGAACCGCAGAGCTTTTATGCAATATAGAGCTCTGAGTTATCACAAAAATCAAGGAGGAAAGATTAATCCCAATTTCTTCCCAAACATCTGTATCACCTACAACACAGCTCGAGAAGTGCCACCAACCCCTGAAAGGGAAGAAGAGATAGAGTTTGTCCCATTTGTGACACAAAGTTTTTATTGAAGTTGAAAACAAAACATCCATCATCTTACTCATACATTATCATTCCATCATCAATCCATCCCAAAAACTCTTAAAACATTAAGGGGTTCTTGTCCCAAATTCTCTTTTTAGATATTGCTTGAAATCAAACACATCACATCACTTTTAGATTGTTTCTACATCTAGGATAAGCTCATCCTAAGAGACACATCTACGCAGGTTAAAACTAGTTCATGAGTGAATCCTCTCATTACTAGGTAGTCAAAATCTGTAACACATCTCAGATTTCTCTACACCTTATCACATCAAAACTTATCAAAACAAGCAAGCAATTCAAAGAAGGAATTTTGGTTACATCTACCTTAGAGTGCTAGAGACCTACATACCACCAATCCACTAAAAACATCCATCCTTCATCACCAACTCATCATCATCTTCAATCAACTTCAAAAACAAATTTGCAAACAAAATGGCTCAAACCCGATCACGATCAAGGCAGCAAGAAATAGAAATTGAGGAAGAAGAGGACAACCTCAATGAATTTCAAGAAGCACTTGGAGGAAATGTGAATGATGAAAACCCAAGTACTCCCACTCCTTCAACAATCGAAAGGGTTCAGCATAACCCTCATTTTAACAGATTATTTGATGAAATATTAAGGAGCAATGCGGATGCTCACTTTTTACGACTTGCTCAAGAAGGAGCCAAACTCCCCTCAGACTTTGATCTTGCCCAATTAAGACAAGCATCAGAAAGACAAAGTCGCCATGAGGAGGAAAGGCGTAGAGATCCCATCAGATATAACATCCCTCGAGGTAACCCACCACCTCCTCCTCCTAATGAAATAGAGATGTTGCGGCAACAAGTTGAGAATCTCGCCCAACAACTTCATAGTGGTGTTAAGACCAATCAATTCTCACTTAACGACATCTGTCCCTATCCGTTTGATAGGAATATTTATATGCCACCCTTTCCACGTGGGTTCGAAACACCCAAATTTGAAAAATATAGAGGAAAGGGAGATCCCCGCGATCATGTCCGAGAATTTCATTCCGCTTGTCTTGAAGTGGCATATGAGGACACATACCTAATGCGCCTTTTTCCCCAAAGCTTGGGAGGAACAACCACATCATGGTTTTCTCGACTACCAGGTGGCATAAGAACATTTGAGGAACTCATCCAGAAGTTCCTATCTCATTACTCTTATAATATTGAACGCGACATCACCATGGCTGATCTATGCAACACCAAACAAAAACCAGGTGAATTATTCTCAGCATTCCTGCAACGATGGCGCCAAATGTCTAGCAGACGTTCTCTTCAGTTACCTGAATGAGAACTAGTGGAAATTTTCATTTCCAACTTAAACGAAGAAATGGAATTTCACCTGGATGTCAAAGACACAGATTCTTTTAACGATATGATCACCAAGGGTATAAAATGTGAAAGGGCACTCATCAAAAAAGGACTCATCAAAATCTTTAATGAACCCAAAGATGGTCCTCGCCCGCGCTTCAATAGCGATAAACCAAACTTCTGGAACAAGAATAAGAATATCGTCAACGATGGAGTTGTGGATGCTCGAACTGTCCAAAATGCACAACCTGTGGTTCGGTTTGCAGGACAAAATCCTCCACCTCAAAATAACACAAATGTCCTTCCTAATCAAGGTTGCATCACATCTCAGGATGAACCAAGACCTCGTCCACAAAAACAAAAACGCACATACACTCCCTTAGGGGAACCCATTGAAACAGTGATGCGACAACTCATTTCTCAGAATTTGATCACTCTACCTAAGCTATCAAACTATGAGCCTCAGGTCAAACCGGCATGGTGGAGAGATACTGAACATGGTGAATTCCATCAAGGAAGAGGACATAAGACAAGTAATTGTCATCGATTGAAAGATCTCATTCAAGATCTTATTGATCGAGGAGAAATTGAAATTGAAGGGCATGACCCAAAAATGACCAATAATGATCATCAGATGTTCCAGAATCCACTTCCATCGCAAGATCAAAGGGGTCCTTCCACGTCCAGACGAGGTCCTGATACCACTGATTATACACAAGCTGCGTATAATTACACTGTCAATCACCTGTATGATGCCAGTGAACAAATTGCAACTATCACCTTCAAAAATCCCACCTCAAATTGCAATGTTGTTACACGTCGTGGCAAGGTCACCATAAAGGCAGCTCCACAAGGCACCACCTCCATCCCAAAGCAGTACAATCTTGTGGAACAATTAGACAAAACCCCTGCGCTTATATCCATCTTGGAACTATTGCGTTTGTCACCCTCTCATAAAACTATCTTGGATCAAGCACTCCAAGAGGCGTCAGTCCCTGCAAACCTGAATACAGACCAATTTCAAGCCATGGTTGGAAATCTAAAGTCCTCACCTTGTCTCACTTTTTCCGAAAGTGACAACTCTTCCTTCCAGCAACCTCATAACGCCTCACTCCACATTGAAGGCTTTGTCAACCAACACAGGATCAAGCGAGTCTTGATCGATAATGGAGCAGGCCTAAACATTTGTACACTACAGTTGGTCACAGCATTGGGATATGCAGTAGAATCAGTGGATCCTCGCAAGAAGATCACCATCAAGGCCTATGATGATGCAGAGCGTTCATCCAAAGGAGCTGTGGTACTACCAATCCGAGTGGGCCCCGTAGTAAAGCACATAATTTGTCAGGTTCTGGACCTTCCTCTGCCATATAATCTATTATTAGGGAGACCTTGGATACATGCCATGCAAGCTGTTCCATCTACCTATCATCAATGTATCAAGTTCCCACATAACGGTGCAGAGATCACAATCCTGGGCGATGCAAATCCCTTTGCATTTTGCCATAATATCAGCCATCAACCAGAGATTACTGTTCCTAATAATAGGGAAGCCATTTCCTCCACATCATATGTAAATCCTGCCTCTCTTGCCAATTCAAACACTCCTATACCCAAGCAAGAAAAGCTTAAGATGAAAGTCACAGAGGAAGGTCCCGGGGAATATAACTTGAGTCAGCTCTTTTGTGTGGGACAAATGCCCACTTCTCCTAGAACGCATGGTAAACCCCAGCAGTTGCTCCAACAATCCATAGTCACGCCCGCATGTGCTTTAACACCTTTCGTCCTTGGAAAGAGTCAAGAGGAAGAAACACAAGATGAGGACCTAGCAGACTGGATCTATAAAGACCCCGTTACCACTGATAAACCGCGAGTTACGCTTCCTACAGAACAGTATGGCAAAGGCCTCCTCATTATGCAAAGAATGGGGTATGATGGTCAAAGTGCTTTGGGATCCTGCAAACAAGGACGACAAGAACCGCTGTTGCCAGAGTTCAAGCCCAAAGGTAATACAGGCCTAGGCTTTGAAAAAGAAGTCCTTCCTAAACTCAGATTTAAAGGAAAACCTAGCAAACCATATTGCCCACCTACTGCAAAGAGGACACCTTTCATACTCAAAGCACCATCAAACACTATCCCCACTGCCCCATCGAGGCTCACAACCCCACCGCAACCATCACTAGTGCCAAACATACCACCAATCGCACCAGTAATCCCATCAATAACACCAATAGTAGCAGCAACTACATTGGAACCCGCAGTAACATCTATGGCACCAGCCGTTCCAACAGCAGCCATTGAGGCAACACTACCAATACTTCCAGTGACAAATCCTTTTAACCCCATCACGGTTCCTGCAGCACCGATCACTACAAAGATACATAAACCAATCACACCTGCCGTGTTTAACTCCAAAGACATCCCAGTATGGTATAGCAATCGAATGCTGGAAAGTGATTCAGAGACCGACTCACATGAGTGGGAATTCAATTCAGTGCAACTTAATACTTCAGATGAGGAAGACACATCACCACCTCCGCCACGCAAAGACATTCCTGTTTACGGAGAAGCACAGATAAAGACCACTTGGGTACCTGAGCTAGAAACATCTTCCACAGACCCTACGTCTCATCCTACGCCTGATTCTGACAGGGAGAGTACCATCAATGACCTTCACCACACTGTCTTAACCCTCACTGATACCTCTAACGAACTCAACCTAATCGATGAAGTAATGCCCATTATCCACCCTGAACTCATCGAATGGAACCAACCAAATCCCCCATGTCTTGACCTCTTCCAAAACGATGAGGCTATCATTGACTTTTTGGAATTAAGGGATAATCTACCAAGCGGGGATCACAAAGCTGGATTCGCCATTGAACTTAATAGTGCAGCATACTTCGGGGCGGATGCCAAACCCTTCAGCTGCAAAAATATAACGATAAAACATGGATCTTCCAGTGAAAACCACACTGTGGCACTGTTTGATCCGACAAAAGTAAAAAGAAAGAGCGTATCCAATGGTGAAAACCTCTCTGAGGCGCCTGAGGATGAAGGGTTTGACATTCTCCCTGCTAGTACACAACAGGAACGATCGACGATTCTCATTGAGGAGACTAAAGAATACAATGTGGGGACTCCTGAAAACCCTCATATCATACATCTGGCATCTCTTCTCACTCCAGAGGAACAGCCTAAGTTTATAGAGTTCTTCCAGAAGCGTCAGATCAACTTTGCATGGTCATATGCAGACATGCCTGGGCTTGATCCTGATTTAGTCATGCATCATCTCACCGTAGCAAAAGGAGCCAAACCTATCAAGCAGAAGCTTCGTAAGATGCATCCTCAGATTGCCGTGCTAGTCAAAACAGAACTCAAGAAACTCCTAGATGTTGGTTTCATTAGACCAATTGATTATGCAGAATGGATCTCCAACATAGTGCCAGTCGGAAAACCAAAAGGGGGCATCCGCATTTGTACTGACTTCAGAGATCTAAATAAGGCCTATCCTAAGGATGACTTCCCCTTACCAAATATCGACATCATAGTGGATCTGACAGCAGGACATGCCATGCTTTCACTCATGGATGGCTTTTCAGGATACAATCAAATAAAGATCGCACTAGAAGATCAACATAAGACAGCCTTCACATGTCCATGGGGCACATATTGCTGGAATGTAATGCCTTTTGGTCTAAAGAATGCAGGAGCGACCTATCAAAGAGCAATGACCACCATCTTCCATGACATGATGCATACTATGATGGAAGACTATGTGGATGATTTACTAGCAAAATCACTCACAAGAGAAGGACATCTCCATATCTTAGATCAAATCTTTGATAGACTGGAACAATATCATGTTCGACTCAACCCAAAGAAATGTGTCTTTGGAGTGACCTCCGGGAAACTTCTAGGATACATTGTCTCAAGCAAAGGTATTGAGGTCGACCCAGCAAAGGTTAAGGCAATAATGGACATGCCACCTCCACGGAATATCAGTCAGCTAAGGACACTACAAGGGCGGCTTCAATCCATCCGCAGATTCATTGCACAATTAGCCGATAAGTGTCACCCCTTCACACACCTGCTACACAAGAACATACGCTTTCAATGGGATGACAGATGCCAGCAAGCATTTCAGGCACTTAAAGACTATCTCATGAATCCACCATTGT
Organism: Cryptomeria japonica; assembly: GCF_030272615.1. Lineage (NCBI taxonomy): Eukaryota > Viridiplantae > Streptophyta > Pinopsida > Cupressales > Cupressaceae > Cryptomeria > Cryptomeria japonica. Next base: position 25,830,958 of record NC_081408.1, on the reverse strand, counting down.
TGATACCACCAGATCCAAGTAGACCGTTGTTACTCTATATTTCAGCAACAAGTACAGCATTGGGTGTACTACTGGCACAACATAATGCAGAAGGAAAAGAATGTGCTATTTACTACATCTCTCGCACATTGGTTGGCTATGAACTCAATTACACACCTATTGAGCGAGCTTGCTTAGCAGTAATCTTGGCAGCCACTAAATTGCGGCACTATCTATTGACACACAAGGTACAACTCATCGCAAAGATTGATCCACTCAAGTACTTACTCAGCAAAGCAGCATTGACAGGTCGTTTGGCCAAATGGGTAATGATTCTAAGTGAATTTGACATTGAGTATGTGGACCGTAAAGCTATCAAAGGGCAGGTCATTGCAGATCAGTTGGCCGATGCACCTCTCATAGGTGATCATCCCCTCATTTCCAATTTTCCAGATGAAGAGATATTCATGATCACAGAAGTACAACCATGGAAACTATATTTTGATGGTTCATACACTAGGCATGGCTCGGGGGCAGGCATTCTGTTTATCACATCTCAAGGTGATAGCATCCCGAAGTCTTACAGGCTCACATTTCCATGCACAAACAACATAGCAGAATATGAGGCTTTGATCACAGGACTCAGGTTAGCCATACAATGGAAATTAAAAGAACTTCAAGTATATGGCGACTCACAACTGGTCATTCGACAAGCAACTGATGAATATCAGACCAAAGATGATAAACTCATGCCATACAAACAAATGGTGGACAGTCTAAAGACATCATTCACTATTATTACTTTTGAGCAGATACCAAGAGATCAGAATCGAGCTGCTGACGCTATGGCTACTATCGCATCTCTCTTAGATCTTCCACAGAATTCAACACACTACGAGTTCTTGGTAGAACAGCTTTGGATTCCTGCTTATGATATCCCCGAATCTGAAATAATATGTCGCCTTGTCGGTTCCGAATCCCCATGGTACGGTGAGTTCTACACCTATCTTCGCGATCACACCCTTCCTCCCAACCAATCGAATAACCAACGAAAAACCTTCATTCGCCAAACTGCTCGATATACCATTATTGCCGAAACCCTATACCGACGTAGTCTTGATGGTACTCTCCTTCGATGTCTGGAACAAGATGAGATAACAAAGGCTTTGGAAGAGGTACATGAAGGAATTTGTGGGACTCACTCAAGTGGTCCATCACTAGCCAAGAAGATCATGCAAGCTGGATACTATTGGCCATCTATGGAAAAGGATTCCTACTATTTTGTCAGGAAATGCAAGAAATGTCAAGTTCATGGCGACCTGATACATGCACCGGCCCAGGAACTGCAACCAATCACGACACCATGGCCTTTTTGTCAATGGGGCCTTGACCTTGTGGGTAAGATTCATCCATCTTCATCCAATGGCCATAAATTCATTATTACCGCCACCGAATATTTCACCAAGTGGATCGAAGCTGTTCCACTTACCCAAGTTACCGGCAAGTAGATCGCCTCATTCATCCTCAATTACATCATCTGCCGGTATGGTGTACCCATGTCTATTGTCACAGATAATGGTCTCCCTTTCAAAAATCAGGATGTCCGTGAACTTTGTGAGAAATTTCATATCCAACATCGCTTTTCCACTCCCTATTACCCACAAGGCAATGGTCAGGCCGAAGCATCCAATAAAAACATATTGAGAATCCTAAAGAAGACAGTCAATGATGCCGGTCGTGATTGGCATGTTCAATTGAATCCAGCATTATGGGCATATCGAACTAGCATTCGAACCCCTACAGGTGCAACTCCTTATTCATTGGTCTATGGTGCAGAAGCTATCTTGCCTATTGAGGTCGAGATACCATCATTACGAGTTTCCTTGCATAATCTCATCGATGATGACGCATACAGAGTCTCACGCCTTCAGGACTTAGAGTTACTTGATGAGAAAAGACAAGCTGCATACAATCACCTCAAAGCCTATCAGCAGCGCATGAGTAGAAGTTACAATCACCGAGTTATATCTCGTACATTTGAGGTAGGTGATCTTGTTCTTCGAGAAAATCCTCGCAACCAACCAAACAGAGAACATCAAGGCAAGTTTGAATCAAACTGGTTGGACCCATATGTTGTCACTACTGTATTCGGGTCCAGGGCATATCAGTTGGCTACACCAGAAGGAGAACCGCTTGCAGATCCAATCAATAGCATGCACCTCAAACGGTTTTATACCTAAGGTATACAGAGCATCAGGTTCCCCTACATATCAAGAAAAATACCAAAAACATTCAGAAAATGTCCTGAAGAAAATACAAAAACATTCAAAAAAGTAAAGAAAAAATCATGCATCCAAATGGTGAACAACCACTCCGGTGGCACCTTGGGTAAGTGCGATGGTGAAAACCTGGCAAACAGGCGCCACTCGTAAAGGAAATAGCTCCATTATCTTTCAAAGCTTGTTGCGATCACATTCATGCACACATACATCCATCCATCCCAACCATGGCTCGTTATTTGATCTGCAATTAGGAAAGTACTCCATGCGTCTAGCATCCCACCTTTTCATAGTCAGGTCTACAAACTGGGGGCAATACCCTTACCCTCGTAATGGAAGTGGATTCTACATTGTCTTATATATCATTACGCTCTTCATTCAAGCAATCATCAAGAAAATACAAAAACATTCAGAAAATGTCCTGAAGAAAATCTAAAAACATTCAAAAATGTCTCACAAAATACAAAAACATTCAAAAATGACTCACAAAATCCAAAAACATCGAAAAACCCATCAAAAATCACACAAAAACATGACAACACCTTGTACATATTCATCCAATCAGATGCAAAACAAACATTAACAAACTACTCACACAAATGACCATTTACCAATCACACCAAAACAATCGACATCAACAATCCAAACCTGTCTTTAACCAAGGATGTATCCTTCCTTACCAAAACAAAGACAAGATGACATTTTCTTTGACAGGAAAATTATGTTAAGCTATCAAATACTTGGTTGATTTGTGAGTACAATCGTTTGTTTATCTGTATCGGGATCTTTTCAGCATTGTTTTGTTTTGTTTGCGCATCATTTCCGATGAAGTTCTGGGGCATGTACTAATGGTGTCTACGTGGGAAGTTCACTAAGTTATGTGATCATAGGCAAAAATACAGTCATAGATCACTACGGCTTGCTGACTACAGCGTATACCTCGACCATATGAGCATGAACCATTACCAAGGATCCTTATTCTTTATTCTTTATGTAAATATGCTGTTTGGTTGCAGGTACAATGCTCATCCTTTGGTTCCTCTTCCTCGAAATTGGATAAAGGTTTTATTTTCTTAGTACGGTATGAACTTGTCTCAGGATCTGATCAAGCCTAAGATCAAGGAGGACGATCCAAGTCATGCACGAAAGGAGATAATCCTTGTCTGTTCCGCAAGCAATACTCTGGTCGACTTGACCCTTATATCAAGTCGTTTGTATTAACTTGCTATATTAAAATCCATGAAAGAAATACTCAGGTCATCTTGAATCATTGTGTCAAGATGCTTGTATTCTCTTCCAACATTTTAAAGCTCAATGATGAAAATAGAGCACTATGGATCATCATTTCACCTCATCTGTTTATATCTTGCATTCCGTTGCATATCACCCATCCATTCATTCATATGTAGGCTTTTACATGTAACAATGATTAATAAAAGCTGGTCTTGGATACAATCACGACCGAGTACTCTGATACATCATCAATGCATCATGCAAAGTCTTACAAGATCTTGCATTCTTCATGATCATATCATCATTACATTTACGTGCATCTTGCATTACGTCCATTTATGTCATGTTAAAAACTTAAACATTGCATATAGTTCATTGTTGACATTAGTTTTCATTAAAATCATTTAACAATGATTTTCATCAATCATAAATAATTAGATCCATTCATGGGATTAAATTGTCTTTGATTGTATTAAATCATTTAATAAGCATTCATCTTATATCAATTATCCATTATCATTTTGTTAAAACTTTTCATCATTTATCCTTTGCATTCATTTCTTTATAGATAAAAGATGCATTCATTTATTACTAAGTATCTTATAAATGTTCATTATAGGATTCATTTACATTGCATTTATTATCATTACATTAAGATACAGTTATTATCCCCATTAGTTATCATATCATCCCATTATCATTTGCACTTACCAACATATTTAAAACGCATTTAGAATCATTCATTTAGGCATTATCATATAAACATTTGTACTTTACATTTGTTTATTCATCTACATTCATTTTACATATCATCATATAAACACTTGTCCTTTACATTTGTTTATTCATCTGCATTTATCAAATAAACATTTGCACTTAAACAATTTGTTTATCCATATTACATTCATCTAAAACACACATCTAGCTGCATATTTATACATAAAATCATTGCATTAACATTGTCACATAAATCGTCTCATCATTACATCGCAAAAGGAAACATCATAAAATCTTGTTCATCCATCGAAAACATAAGCATATATCATCTAGATGCATATCCATACATAAAATCATTTCATCTAACCATTGCATTTACATCATCACATAAATCATTGCATCATTATATTAGATATATACATCATCGCATCATTAACAAAATAGGAAATACCAAAAAACCTGTTCATACATCAAGCATAAGCATATATCCTCATCACGGCATTCCATACATAAAGCATTACATCAAAATTCACATACATCATAAACATCTCAACCTGCATTCATATGTCCGTATACAACATCATAAATCATCATAAAAACATGCATAAAAGAAACATCTCATCAAATGCATACATGTACACATATACATCTCAGCAATAAATCATCATCATGCATAAACGACCATACATAATCACATGCATAATCATCACAAATATGGGATCCCCTCATATATATCAACTCATATATCAGAGTACAATGAAGTCTACAAAATCGGCTACCAAGAGCCATCCAAGATACAGTCCAAAACATAGACAATGATACAACACATGTATGCAAAAATGCTCTCTCAAATGCCGCTCTGGCCAGATGCTGTACCTGCCCCATCCCTACCTGTTCCACCGCTGGTACCGGCACCACCTGATCCATCCCTCCGTGGAGGCCTCATCGAACCCCCACTCCCTCCTACATCTCCTGATCTATCCTGCCGCAAAGGACCCATCACTCCCCCACTGCTCTGCATCCTCTGTGATCGCTCAGATCTGGCCTGTCGCATCTGTGAGTAACTGAGAGCTCGCTGGCTAATCGGTACCACCTGCTCATATAACCCCCGCCAGTACTCTATCTCCGCCTGTGCTCGCCGTATCTCCCTCATAACCTCTCCTGAAGGCCCCTGTGCACCAGTCCGCACTCTCTCCTGCAGCTCTGCCAATCTCTCCACCGCCGTATCTCTCTCCCGCAGCACCACTGTCAGCTCTGACTCACGTGCAAATAGCTGCACATCTCTAGCTGCTACCTCCGCCTCTAATCTCTCTACCCGGGTCTGCAAATAACCTATCCTATGCTCCCGCAGATCCCCTGCACCACACTCCCCTATATCCATGGCTGCTGCACCTGTATCACCCCCTCCACTAGGTCCCTCCCCTGCACCACCCTCTCCTGCACCTGTATCCATCGGGATCTCTCTCTCCATCCCCCTCCCACTCAGCTGCACTCCTCCCTGCATCAATGGTCCCTGTGATATCTGCAGAGGTAGTCCACCTCTCCCTCTCCGCTGCCTCGGCATCCCCAAACCTCCTCCACCTCCACCACCTCCTCCTCCTCCTCCTCCTCCACCTCCTCCTCCTCCTCCTCCTCCTACTCCACCTCCTCCTCCATCCCCTCCTCCTCGCCCTCCTCTCCGTCCCCGTCCCCTCTCATCCTCAAATGCTGGGATCGGCTCCGCTGGATCTGATATCCGTCGGATCGGGTGCGCCGCCCGATACTGGGTATACTCTGCTGTAACCCCTGCATCAATGACCCTCGGTCGTAGATCCCATGGCCTCGCCTGCAATGTCCGGAACTCTGCCAATGCCTGATCATATGGTAGCACTGGACCCCATGCATACCGCTCTCGAATCACTCGAGCATACTCTCCCGATCCGCTCGGTAGTCCCTGCTGCCGTCCAAACTGCCTCATAACCCGTCCTGGCACCTGTCTCTCTACGTGATAAGAGGTCCTCCCAATGAGGAATCGGGTCATGAAGACATAAGGTAGTGCCTCCGCATCATCCTCCCATGGCTCACACTCCAAGTATGGCCGCCAGATCACTGCATCCAAATCATCTAATGCTCGCCGCCACCACTCTAGCTTCCCCAAGTGGGGCTGGCTCATCATACCACTATACATGAACATATAGGGTTGGTCTACGGCTCGAAATCTCAGACTCACTGGTCGAGTCACTGGTAGATGCTCCCATGCCCACACATGCAGCAGCGTCATGCCTACTGCAAGCGAACCTCTCCCCCGGTACACTACCTCGTGCAACTCCTGGTACATGTGCGCTAGCACGCACGGCCCCCAGGCATATCGGGTCCCCTCTGTCACCATCATCTCAATAACCTGTCCCCATCCGACCGCCAATCCATGTGACCGCCTGTCTGGACACAGAAGCCCTCCCACGATCCCTGACAATACTGCTGGAAGGGGCTCATATAGTGCCGCTATATCCTCCCAGGCAATCGACCCATCATCAATGAATACGTCCTCATCAAAAATCCTCTGGCAAGACACTGTCCCCCAGGATCGATCATACGTCACCAGCTGCCCTCGAATCGGAATCCGAAGAATACGCCACACGTCCTCCAAAGTCACCGTCATCTCGCCCTGAGCCAGATGGAACGTGCATGTCTCACTGTGCCATCGCTCTGCTAAAGCTGTAATCAGGCCGTGATTCATCCGAATCACGAGCATATGCATCACCTCATAGAGCCCAGTAGCCGCAATACAATCTATCTCGATCTGAGTCAAACGATCTCGCAACCCCTGTGTCGCGGGGTGGCGCTCGCGTAACTGCAACACGCGTAGATCCTCCTGCACATAGACATTCATCAAACCACCATCAGTTGTTTTGTTATCAAACTTTCTTAAGTTTAAACCTAGACTATCATCAGATACTTTGATCAAGTATCTTCGAGTCTCAACAGGTAAGCAATCATAGCCGCCTAGACTTCAACAGACATTTCTCCTAACCAATGACCTAAGTCTCATCGGGCTGCTATGGTTCAAAACAACTCCCACTTCACCTCACCATCCATCAATCGTTAGGCATCCGGAGTTTTATTTTGTCCGAAACTGGGGCATCTTGTTATCCTAAAGCAAAAGCGCTATTTAACCTACAAAAACGCTCATTTGACACAATAGCGCTACAAAAACATCAATAGCGCTCAACAAGCCCTCCAATAGCGCTACCAAAACAAAAGCGCTCAAAAAGCTACACCATAGCGCCATTCCTGTCAATAGCGCTCAATTAATTACGCCATAGCGCTAATTAATCAAAAGCGCTAAAACCGCTATGCAATAGCGCTACTAGACATCAATAGCGCTCAATTGACCCTACCGTAGCGCTAATTTATCAACAGCGCTCAAACTTGCCTGCAAAAGCGCTAAATAACTCAAAAGCGCTAAAACTAGCCTACAAAAGCGCTATTGCGGCACAATAGCGCTAATTCATAGAGCAAAAGCGCTAAAAACCTAGTTCCAGCGCTCTTGCTCCGACTTAACTTGAACTTAGCTAAAAACATACCAAAAATGCATAAAAAGTGAGTTTTCGAATTTGCGTATCGCTGGTCCATAGTCGGCTGGGCGCTGGTACCGGCGGACTCGCTCAAATCGGTGCTCGGTGATCGGAAACGGCATCGTCGCTCCTCCTTGCTCTTCCAAATGTCACTGTCAGAGCTATAGTTTTCAACTGGTCGCGGTCACAAATGATCCTATTTTCACCCCTTTCACCCCATTTATACCCCCCCACGTCAAAGTCACTTCGCCCTGCTCATCGCCGTGGTCCCCGTGAACTTCCCGAACCCCCCATTTCTCCTTGTTTCCCCCAATTTCTTCTATTTTTCCCCAGTATACCTAATTTCTTCTATTCCACCACCCTGCCAATTTTCATTCTTTTTCGAGAGATCGCCCGATTTTTCAAAAATTTTCGGCCCATCTCTCGAGGGGGCATACCACCCATTAAATTAACATTTTAATGGGGCATTTCTTCACACCAGTTTTTCTTTCTTTGAAACGACGAGATAAACCGCACCGTCTCAAAGAGGGGCAAATGTAGTCACATAAATCTGTCCATTTTAATTAAATGAATATTTCGTATTTATTTGATTAAAAATCCACTAGCCACCAGTTAATTAAATTAATATTTAATTAATTCATTCTCAAACATTCTTCTATTAATTAAATAAATTATTCAATTTATTTTAATTCATTCATTAAATCAAATTCCAATCAATTAAATAAATAAAATCAATTTATTTAATTAAATCCCCCTTTTCCTCTTTTAAATAAATTAACATTTATTTAAATCATTTTAAAAACCCCCCCACTTGCATTTTCCTACAAATGCAACTTGCACACATATTTGAAATAAATGAATTTTTATTTTAAATAAAATCCTATTTTCCCTCACCCACCAAATCCACTTGCAAAATCTAATCCCCTTCTAGATTCTTCTAAACCCTTCCTAATTAGCCTAAACCATTTCCTAAATATTGTCACATTCCTAAGCAAAATGGAGTCACTTCTCAAATGGCCCAAAGTCTTGGATAACCATTGAAGGTTTTCAACCTTCAACCACCAAAAACTCCAAAGTCTTTGAAAACCATTAAAGGCTTCCAACTTTCAACCACTTAATTCCCCAAAGTCTCCAATAACCATTAATGGTTAATTCAACCTTCCCACATGGTTAAAACATTTGTTTGACTCAACCTCTATCCAACCACAAAGGTCTCATCAAGCATTTAATGCTTTGACCATGATTATCTCTTAATCATTTGCACAAAGGTTTATCCTGGGATTAACTCCTAATTCAGTGGGTAATCCTAATTTAGGCTTGACCCTTAGCCTTTGGATAACCATGAAGTCTTCTCAGGCATTCAATACCTCCAACCCCTTTCTTTCAACCCAATCCTGTGTTGACACTTGTCACCATTTCATTGGTGCCAATTGTGCACATGGATTCCCAACTTTCAAGCTTGACCCTTGATTAAACCATTCAATCCTGGCCATCCATTGCTCCATTTTTCCTATAAATAGAGCTCATTCCTTCATAATCCAGATCCTGAAAACTTGTAAGCATTTAGACTATAGCCATTTTAGAGAGCATTTTAGCATAAACAATCTAAATCTTGTCTTTTTGGTTAAATTACATCATTTTAGCATTACTATTAGCTTTTCATTTCATGTTTAGGAGCTATACTACAATCTCAATCCTCCATAAGCATCCATAGTGCAAAAAGCTGCTGAGAGCTACACTATTTTGGAACTTGGAGAGGAGAGGAACAAGGGAGAAGAAGCTAAGGCCATGCTAAGAGGCAGTTGGAGATGTCTCATGATCATTTGTTCTATTTATTAGATATATTTAGCATGTCTCTTTTAGTGTCTCTTTTGGAATGCCTTCATGCTTTGGTTTTTGATTAACTAACTCTAACATCTTGTGTGTTTTGTGTTGATTGATCTTAGACTAATCTTGTGCCATTTAGGAGGGCATCAGATGTCACATACATGATTAGATGTCACATACATGATTATATTTAGCACATACATGACTATAATGAAAGCTTGTGATCTAGAAAATGAGAATACTATCGGAAGCACATACACAATTTAAAGGTTCACATATGCGGCAAAAAAGCAAAAACGTGGTTCCAGAATGTGCAGACGTGAAAAGTCTAAATATTCTCGGAAAAATGTTGGATTTGCAACTTCAAAAACACAAAAGATGTTAAATGCAAAAGGGACAAGAGTCCCACTGGGTATGCCAAGATGTGTATGGTGAAAAGTGAAGAATGGAAACAATAATATTGAAAGACTAAATGAATTCAACCACAAAATCCTTGCCTAACAACAACAAATATCCACCATAACATATGAAGATTACCTAAGACAATGCAAACAACAAAAACAAAAAGATTATACCATCATATGTCCACTAAAGTTTGAATCTCCATTCTTCCTATCTCCATTTATCTTGTTTGATATATTTGCTCTCAAATTTTATGTATGCACAAGAGCTCAACAAAGAATGGAAATGTGGTTGATAACTTGATCGCATAAAGGCTTGATTGCATAAGATTGATTAAAATGCTTGGGGCATTGATAATGAAAGAGAGTATCCTCTTATATAGAAGACACTATAGGAAATGGAGGGATTAGATTAAGAGGTGTAAAATATAGATGGTCAGCTAGGATTAAAGGGTAGGTAAAAGAAATAAGAAAATAATGAGAGGGTAGGTAGTGTAGGAATTAAGAGATGAATGACATGTGTCATAGGTAGAAAAGGCTAATGAATTAATTAAATAAATAAAGATTCATTTAATTAATAGAGGAAATGGGATCAATTAAATAAATAAAAGTATTTATTTAAATGAGGAAAGGCTTAGAAGAGGATTAATGAATTAATTAAATAAATAAAGATTTATTTTATTAATAAAAGAATTAGCCTTAAATAATTAAATAAATAAAAATATTTATTTAATTAGGCAGGACAATTTTAGGTGTCTACATGTGTCACTTTGCATTTGATTCCAATTATTAATTTATCATCCATTGACACAGTAGTAGTGATCCATATTTCATCTGCAGTTGTGTAGCCAAGGTAGTCTCTACACACACTTATCTTCTCATTTCCATCCTTCATACCGGCATCAGCTTGTTCTTCCATGTGTCCTCATCTACTGAGGGGGTGAATGATAAGGTCATTGTACTACTTCCCCTATGGGCCTGCATCTCCTTTACACCCTAGGATATTTCACCTATGCATTGAGTGCACAGTGCCAGTCCATGGTTGCATCCTCTTGCTTCTTCCTCCATTCCTACTTGATCTCATTTTTCTTCCCATTTTCAATCTTGGGAGCAGGTCTTACTTTCCTCTGTTGATTGGTCCTTGCACTACCAGATGTTGCATCATAACCAAAAGCAGTTCTATAGTAGCACACAACATCCATGCCAATCTCATGATTGGGAAACCTTCTAACATGTCGGTTTGACCATCTTCTTCTGGCCATGCTATTGTAACTAGCTACCAAAACCGGTGGAGCTCTTGATCCTATAGGGACATTTCTCCTTTAGTTCCATGCAGGTCTTTGAATTCCATATGCTTTTTATCCATTTCTATGTTGAGCATAACTGCTATATTGGTTGTCATGTGACTGAAATTTTTTGTTCCTGCATTCATGACTTCTATGGCCAATTCCATTGCAATTATAACAAATACCATTTGCAAAACTGAGAGAGTAATTATGCATGTTTCTACTCAATACATTTTACTCATATGAATGAAACCTATGAGATCCTAGATTATTCCTTCTATATCTCTTTCTATATTCTTCTACCCTATGGACATAAGCATTACATGCAAAGTAATAATCAGAGAGGGAAGGTTTGTAACTTATAAATCTACTCTGCCATGCATGGGGAGATCTTACCAGTTTAGTATCTCCATTTCTGCTTCTCCGGGGATGGATCCTGGGTTGTCCATGCTCTGCAGCTCTTCCATTTGATCTCTTCTTTTCCCATACTTGTTTTGTCTTGTGGGTGGTAGCATTTCCTTGTCTTCTACTGGTAGGAGGTCTTCTTTGCCATCTTCTCATGTTCTTGCTTCTGGTGAAGCTATCTTCTCCCATCTTCCCTTTTCCTTTAGGATTTGTATTATTACTCCTTGTAGCATCGGTCTTCATCCTTGTCTACATGTCTTCACTGGTTGTGGTTAGATCTACCTTCTTTTGGGGAGTATTTCTAACTATGAAGGTATGTCCCTTGTTCTCTCCATTTGAGGAGACAAAAAAAATGTCATTGTGGGGGACATTATTGCTGGTGCAGCATTCACTGACACCACTTCCTAATCCTTTAGTGTCTGGTGTTATCTAGGTTATGGACAGGTTTCTGTAACGTGTTGGAGGATGTTCTCGATGTGTTATTGGTGGGATTTAATGATTGGTTTACATTGTCTTCGGCCTAAGATGACTTGGTTGATCATTCAATTACGGCTTTATGTTATGAACTTATTGTATTATCTTTTAGGTGGCCAACCTAATTGTTTAGGTCTTGGGTTGGTATGAATATGATGTAAGATCTCTTTGTAGATCATGGGGTATATGAATTGATAGAAAAAGGTTATATAATGATCTCTATGTGAATAATGTTGTAATCATATGCAGAAGGTTTGGTCGATCATAGGTTATTGAATTGGGTTTGTAAGAGAGGTTTAAGGCCTCCGACATTGAGCTTAACTAGAACTGTACTCAGGCATAGGAGATGATATGCTTGCAGTTCACTCTTCTTTCCAGATTGTAGTCCGATGTTTATGTAGTCAGTGAGACTCTTTTTTGTGATGAGAAGTGCGCTCTAGGATGTTGGCCTTCCTGCATGTGCAGGCCCCTCATATTGTAATCAAATACTTGTTGCAGAAGTATTATCTAACCGTGGGTAGGCTTCCCACTATGGTTTTTCCCTTTACTGGGTTTTCTACGTACAATTCTTGGTGTCATATGTTATGGATGGATGGTAACTGTTCCAAGATTTATGTTTATGTTTAAATGCTTTATCAGTCATTCTAGTATTTGGTTTATGCATTCCAATATTAATTTTATGTATTCTGATATTAAGGATTTAAATTCTTAAAGTTCTATAATTCGGTGACAACCGATTCACCCCTCCCTCCTAGTTATCCTCTGGTTATCTGAGTTGTCTAACAATTAGTATCAGAGCTTGGTCCTCTTTTTAGAAGCTTAACCACTTGAGGAAGATCCCATGACATCTAGCAGTTCAAGTTCATCTAGTTCATCTGCTGCTGTTTACCAGAGAGAAATTCCTAGGCTTGATGGAATAAATTACAGGGTATGGAAGATTCAGATGGAGACTCATCTGAGATATCTTGGAAAGAAGATTTGGGAGATCACTGAGAATGGTGTTACATCATTTAATTTGACATCTCATGATCCTCGTCTGACTGGTCTGGATAAAGAGCTTGAAAATGACTGTAGAGCTAGAGAAGCCCTTTTGTGTGCACTTTTTGATCAACAAATTATGGGGCTAATTGACAAATCAACTGCAAAGGCTATATGGGACAAATTGGAGACTATGAATGAAGGTGACCCTACTGTTAAAATTGCTAAAATTGATGGTTACTGGGTAAGGTATGAAAATATGAAGATGGAAGAAGATGAAAGGAATACTACTTTTATGGAGAGAGTGAATGAGATTATTTTAGGAATTCAATGTTGTGGTGGATTTCTGAGTGAAGATGAAATAGTTTCTAAAGTACTGAGATGTTTGCTACTGGCTTATAAGATGAAGCCTATTGCAATTAATGAGTTGAGATCTATGGAAAATACCTCTATTAATAGGGATACCTTGGTTGGGAAATTATCTACTTTTGAGCTTGAGGAATTTGGACCTTCTGGAGCTATTAAATCTGAACCTTCTTTTCATGCATCCACATCATGTACTAGAAAGAGTGATTGGAAAGATTTATATGCAAAGGAAATAGAGGATAAGAAGAAAGAAGATGAAGAGTTTAAAAAACCTGAAGCCTTATTTGCTAGAAGAGTACCTAAAGGATCGACAGGAAGTAAGTTTGAAGGAAAATCACCTTTTAAATTTTTTGCATGTAATAAGATAGGTCATTTTGCATCTAGATGTCGTGAAAGGAATTCAAGATTTGAAGAAAGAGATAGAAGATATTTTAGGCCTAACCATGATTATCAAAACAACCATAAGTATAGGAAAAACAAAGATAAATCATGCTTCTATGCAGATGAGGAAGGTGTGACTGATTCTGATGATGAACCGACACAAGATTTAGCTAGTGGATCTGTAAATGGAAAGGAATGGGTATTTTTGGCTATCAAGGAAGATGATATAGTACCTGAAGAAAAGGCCCTTCCTGCTAAAATTGAAGACAAGGATGAATGGGTAATTGATAGTGGATGTTCATATCATATGACTGGAGATAAAAGGAAGTTCTTATCTATGCAAGAATTTGATGGTGGTCTGGTTAGATTTGGAGATGACAAAGCATGCATGATCAAAGGAAAAGGAACAATATCATTGGACGATAAGCATAACACTGATAATGTTTATTATATTGAAGGTTTAAGGCATAATATTTTGAGTGTAGGACAATTGGTGGATAAGAGATTTCAGTTATAGTTATAGTTCAAGGATGGAAAATGCAAGATTATCAACAAATATGGTTTGCAAATTGCAACCAGTACATCGACTAAAGGTAATATCTTTCACTTGAACTCCGGTGAGAAAACATGCTTGATTTCACAAATTGATGAGAGTTGGCTATGGCATAAGAGGTTGTGTCATGTGAATTTTGATTACATTGTGAAGATCAGTTCTATTAAGGCAGTTAGAGATATACCTAAAATTGCAAAGCCCTACAATCCGGTATGTAAGGAATGTCAAATGGAAAAGCATGTCAAGATTTCTTTTAAGAGTATATAAGACAAATCTAATGATGTTCTTGATCTTATTCATACTGATTTGTGTGGTCCTTCTAGAATCAAAAGTTTTTAGGGTGATAGATATTTCATGCTAATCATTGATGATTATTCTAGAATGATGTGGGTTACTTTTCTAAGGGAGAAGTCTGAAGCATTTGTAAAGTTTAAAATATTTAAAGCTAAAGTTGAGACAGAGACATGATTGAAGATTAAATGTTTAGGGTCAGATCAGGGTGAAGAATTCACATCTGGTGAATTTAACAGTAATTGTGAGAAGAATGGGATAAGGAGATAGTTGTCTGCACCTTAGAGACCTCAGCAGAATGGAGTTGTGGAAAGGAAGAACAAAACTATCTTGGATGCAGCTAGAACCATGATGATGGAAGCTAATCTGCCTCATATCTATTGGAGAGAAGTTGTAAGCATGATGATATACACATTCAACAGAGTTCATATCAAAGGAGATACTGGTAAGACACCTTATGAGTTATGATTTGGTCATACATCGACAGTTAAGTATTTCAGAATCTTTGGTAGTAAATGTTATATCAAAAGAGATGATTCTATTGGAAAGTTTAAT
Source organism: Cryptomeria japonica (assembly GCF_030272615.1). Taxonomy (NCBI): domain Eukaryota; kingdom Viridiplantae; phylum Streptophyta; class Pinopsida; order Cupressales; family Cupressaceae; genus Cryptomeria; species Cryptomeria japonica. The sequence goes on along the minus strand of NC_081408.1, from coordinate 25,815,679 downwards.
CCTAGATGTGATGAAAGAATATTTATTGGTTATTCTAATGAAAGAAAAGCATATAGATTTTATAACAAAAGATTGCAGAGAATTGTGGAGAGCACAAATGTCAAAGTAGATGAGTAGAACAGAAGTCAAATCAGAACTTATGAGAGAGAACCAACAGTGGAAATGGTCATAACTGAACCGATAGCACCTATACTAGAATAGAATGTTGAACCAATTACTCCGATAGTATAAGAAAATTCAACAGTAATTGAAAATCAGGATAGAGGAACAAAAAATCAGAAGACTCCTAGGTATGTAAGGTTGAATCATTTTGAAGATCGGATCAATGGTGACAAAAGAAAAGGAGTGATGACAAGAAGAAGGTTGGTAGCTGATGAGGTATGTTTAATTTCTCAAGTTGAACCAACATCAGTAATTGAAGCTTGTAAAGATGAATATTGGATGAAAGCTATAAAAGAAGAATTAGATCAGATAGAAAAGAAGATCACATTGAATTTAGTTCCCCAACCTATAAATAAGAATATTATTGGAACTAAATGGATTTTCAGGAAAAAATTGAATGAGGATGAACAAGTTGTGAGGAATAAAGCTAGATTGGTTTATAAAGGTTATTCTCAGAAGGAAGGAATTGATTATGGTGAAACCTTTGCACCAGTAGTTAATCACTGTGATAACTCTATTGTTATTGATATATCAAAGAATCCAGTATTTCATTCTAAGACAAAACACATATCTATCAAGTACAACTTTTTGAAGGAGAAGGTGGAAGCAAATGAAGTCAAACTAGTTTATGTGAACACTAAAGAGAAGATTGAAGATATTTTCACTAAATCTTTTCCTAAAGAATCATTTGAGTTCATCAGAGATGGATTGGGGGTTTCTTCCTCTTTGGTAGATACCTAAGTGATGCTGATTGGAATTAGTCTTGTATGTATTATTCGAGTTATTACTCATTCTGGATTGATGTGGTGGTGCTACTACTCAGGGGGATTAGGTAGCTGTATGTTTCAAAGAATTTATGATTTTTCTTTGATGTTTTATGCTAGATCTTTGACATTGATGTCAAAGGGGGAGAGATATATGTGAAAAATGGAGCTTAACAGAATATAAATCAAAAGTGAGTTTGGTTTAGAACTTCTTTGCTATATCATTTTGTGGGAGATTGTTGGTTGTCTTCTATTGGGGGAGACTTGTTTGACATTTGTTAGCACTTGATATTTTTTTCACATCTAGTGTTGTCATCAATGCCAAAGGGGGAGATTGTTGGCAATTTGGAGGAATTCATTATGTGTTGCATTGATGTTTTGTCATTGATGACAACACTGGTTGTTTACCGGTTTCTGATTGGTTCTGGTAGAATGGTTGATATTGATCCGGTAGGATCAAATATGCTTTGGTTTATGGAATTGGTTTGGATCTGTCATTCATGCTATTCAGGTATGTATCACAATTAGTTGGTTTAGGATTTTATGACTCTGGAGCTATCATTTGTTCTAGTAAGAATTTTGGTCACTGGTAAGGATTTTACCAGTAGAGCTTTGTTGAAGATCTTTTGATGCACATGATAAAAGGTTTTGGTGCGGCTTCTAGATGGATTTCAAGATGCTGTTGGTTATCTTATTTGTGTTCCAATTCATTGATGGTGTTGGATTTGGTTTATGGCGACCTATTTTGGGTTTGGTGTTATCTAGGTTATGGACCGGTTTCCGTAACATGTTGGAGGATGTTCTTGATGCATTATCGACGAGATTTAATGATTGGTTTACATTGTTTTTGGCCTAAGATGACTTGGTTGATCATTGGATTATGGTTTTATGTTATGAACTTATTGTATTATCTTTTAGGTGGCCGACCTAATTTTTTAGGTTGCGGGTTGGTATAAATATGATGTAAGATCTCTTTGTAGATCATGAGGTATATGGGTTGATAGAAAAAGGTTATAGAATGATCTATGTGTGAATAATGTTATAATCATATGAAGAAGGTTTGGTTGATCATAAGTGATTGAATTGGGTTTGTAAGAGAGGTTTAAGGCCTCCAACATTGAGCTTAACCGAAACTGTACTCAGGCATAGGAGATGCTATACTTGTAGCTCACTCTTCTTTTGAGATTGTATTCCAATGTTTATGTAGTCAGTGAGGCTCCTTTTTGTGATGAGAAGTGTGCTATAGGATATTGGCATTCTTGCATTTGTAGGCCCCTCATATTGTAATCACATACTGTTCAGATAACTGGTGAACAACTAAGAGGGGGGGTGAATTAGTTGTTAGTAGATTATATCAATCAAACAACAGTAGAAATAGATACCGTTAAGAAATAAAACTTAAGAATGAAACAAATAATTAACACAATGCAACCATGGTAAAGGGAAAAACCATGCTGGGAAGCCTAACCACAGTAAGATAATACTTCTACAGAAAGTATATGATACAATAAGGGGCTTGCACATGCAGGAAGGCACACTACCTAGAGCATACTACTCATTACAAAAGAGTCACTGACTACAAAGAGGTTATAACCACCTCAAGATAATTGGACAACAATATAGAATAATGAACTACCAAAGATAGCATCTACCATGCCTGATTACAGTCCTGATTAAGCTCAATACGTGAGGCCTTTGACCTCTTCCTTAAACCCAATTCGATCACCTATGATTGACCAAATCTCCTTCACATATGATATTACATTCCACGACCACAACACACTTATTTCATTCTCATACCATCACATCAATGAGATCTGACATCAATTTATACAAACCCTAAGGCCTAAACCAATTAGGTCGGCCACCTAAAAGATATTACAATAAGATCATTAAATACATCCATGTTACAATGATATGCCATGTCGGCTTAAGACCAAAACAACAATAACCAATCCACAAAACATCCCAGTAACATGTAGAGAACACATTAACATGATACCGGTCCATAACCTAGATAGGTACCAGACCTAATTTGGGTCCACCACAACAAAGTAATGTCTTCAATCTGTTGAGGCACGATCAAGGATCACCTTCTGCATCTTGAATTCCATCTAGAAGCCGCACCAACACCACTTAGCATTCTGTCAAGGTTTCTCAGTGAAAGCTCTATCGGTTAAACCTTAAACCCATACTGGTAACACAAGATCTTCTACCAGTAACCAAAACCTGTCTGTCGATAACAAACCATATCAGCTAGTGTTGACATCAATGACAAAATATAAATGCAACACATAATCAATTCATCCATATTTCCAACAATCTCCCCCTTTGGTATTGAAGGCAACACTAGATGTGAAAAATATCTAAGTACTAAGAAATGCCAAACAAGTCTCCCCTTGTGGAAGACAATCAACAATCTCCTAAATATCAATAACTCTCCCCCTATGAATAATATCTCTGTAAAGTTCTGAAATTTATTTTTCAAATCACTATCTCTCCCCCTTTGACATCAGTGCCAGAAATCTAACAAAAATATTGAAGCAAGAATATAAACCTTTGAATCTCAAAGCTAACTACTCCCCTTGAGTAGTAGCATCACTCATCAGTGTCAGAATGAATAGTATCTTTGATAATGCATGTTAGACTGATGCTAAGATGCATCAATCGAGTCTCTATCAAAGGGGCATAAACCACCTAGTGTCTCTCAAATACTCAAATGATTCCTTAGATAGTGGTTTAGTGAATATATCTGCAATATGCTCTTTAGTGTTCACATAAACCAATTTGACTTCGTTTTCTTCCACCTTTTCCTTCAGAAAGCTATACTTTATTGATATGTGCTTAGTCATGGAGTGAAATACCAGATTCTTAGACATGTCAATAGCTACAGAGTTATCACAATAGATAACTACCAGTTCACTACAATTTACCTTGATATCCTTCAATATTTGCTTCATCTACAAGACTTGAGTGCAATTATTTGTTGCTGCAACATTTTCAGCTTCTGTAGTAGATAAAGAAATGCACGACTATTTTTTGTTGATCCATGAAACCAATTTATTTCCAAGAAAGAAATCTCCACCAGAAGTTCTTTTCCTGTCATCAGTATATCCTGCCCAATCTGAAACTATATATGCACATCTAGTGAAGTTATCATCTCTAGAATACCTTAAGCCATATTTTGTTGTTCCTTGAAAATACCGAAATATCCTCTTTACTACACATTCAGGATTTTCTTTAGGATTACTTTGATATCTTGCATTCATAATATCAGGTCTAGTCTAAGTTAGATATAACAAGCCACCAATCATAGACTTATACCTTGTCAAATTTACCAGTGTAGATGTATCTTTGATAGATAATTTCTCACTTTTTACCATAGGAGTACTTACTGGTTTGGAATTATCCATACCAAACTTCTTCAATAATTCCCTCAAATACTTAGTTTGACAGATAAAAATTCCTTTGTCAGTTTGAGTAATCTGCAAACCTAAGAAAAATCTCATCTCACCAATCATGGACATTTCAAATTCATTCTTCATATTATTAGAGAATTCCATGCACAATTTATCTTCACCTTCAAAAATGATATCATCAACAAATACTTCAATAATTAGAATTTCATCATCAGTGATCTTATAATAAAAATTACTATCAGCACTGCCTTTAGTAAAACCAACCTTCAAAAGATATTTATCCAACCTTGCATACTAAGCTGTCTCTTAATTCACCCTTGCATACTAAGATATTTGTCCAAAAATGCATACTAAGATATTTATCCATTCTATTGTTGAGTCTGAGGTGTAGATAGCTGTCTCTTAATTTCATTTGTCTCACAATAACTGCTAAATTAATGAGAAGTGAACTCACCGCCTTGATCTGATCTTAGACATTTGATTTTCAATCCAGTTTCTATTTCTACCTTTGCTTTAAAGATTTTGAATTTATCAAAGGCTTCAGACTTCTCCCTAACAAAAGTCACCCACATCATTCTAGAATAGTCATCAATAGTTAGCATGAAATACCTATCACCTTGAAAGCTTCTAGTCCCTGTTGGACCACATAAGTCAGTGTGAATCAAATCAAGTACATCATTAGATTTATCATGTATGCTCTTATAAGAAGTTTTAACTTTCTTTCCCAATTGGCATTCCTTACATACCGGATTATGAGGCTTCATAATCTTAGGTATATCTCTAACTGTCTTTGTTGAACTGAGCTTAACAATACAATCAAAATTAACATGACACAACCTTTAATGCCATAACCAACTCTCATCAATATGAGCAATCAAACATGTCTTATTACCAGTGTTTAAGTGAAAGATATTACCTCCAGTTTGAGTACCGGTTGCAATCTCTAAACCATTTTTGTTAATGATTTTGCATTTTCTATCTTTAAACTGAAGTTGGAAACCCTTGTCCACCAATTGACCAACACTTAAAAGACTATGCTTTAAACCTTCTACATAATAGACATTATTAGTATTATTCTTGTCATCCAGAGAAATAATACCTCTACCTTTGATCACACATGCTTTGTCATCTCCAAATTTGACTTGACTACCATTTTATTCTTGCTGGGATAGAAATTTTATTTTATCTCCAGTCATATGATGCAAGCATCCACTATCAATTATCCATTCATCCTTGTCTTCAACTTTTGCTACCAAAGCCTTTTCTTCATTCTTGATAGCCGGTTCCAGTTCATCTTCTTTTAAAGCATAGAACACCCATTCCTTTCCATTGTCGGATCCACTAGCAGAGTCTGTTGTCGGTCCATCCTCAGAGTCATCACTTACTCCTTCCTCATACGCTATGTAGCATTATTTACTTTTCTTGAATCTATATCTATTTTGATTAGGCTTAAATAATTTCTTAACTCTCTTCTCAAATCTTGCATTCCTTTCAGGACATCTAGATGCAAAATAACCAATCTTATTACATGCAAAACATTTAAAAGGTTCTTTTCCTTCATACTTACTTCCTGTCGGTCCTTTAGGTACTCTTCTAGAAAATAAGGCTTTAAGTTGTTCAAATTCTTCATACTCTTTCCTCATATATTCCAATTCTTTTGCATATAAGGCTTTCCAATCACTTTTGCCAATAAGACTTTCCAATCACTTTTGTTGGTAGATGATGATGCATGAAAAGAAGGTTCAGACTTTGGAGCTCCAGAAGATCCAAATTGTTCAAGCTCAAAAGTAGATAATTTCCCAATCAAATTGTCTCTGTTAACTGAAGTGTTTGCCATTGTTCTCAGTTCATTAATTGCAGATGCCTTCATCTTGTAAGTCGGTGGAAGGGATCTCAAGACTCTGAAAACTATTTCATATTCACTCAGAGATCCTCCACAACATTGAATTCCCATAACAATCTCATTTACTCTTTCCATGAACATAGCAAATGTTTCATTATCTTCCATCTTCAAGTTCTCATACCTTACTTGGTAACCATCAAGTTTAGCAATTTTGACAGTAGGATCACCTTCATTCAGAGTTTGTAATTTATCCCACATAACCTTTTCCAATGATTTATTAGTCAATCCCATGATTTGTTGATCAGCAAATGCACACAAGAGGGCTTGTCTAGCTCTGCAATCATTTTCAATATTCTTGTCCAGGTCTGTAGGAGTAGGATTGCCAGATGCCAGATCATAAGGTGTATAGCCTTTCTCACTAATCTCCCAAATATCCTTGTGAAGAAATCTAAGATGAGTCCATTTGAATTTTCCATACCCATAATTTGTTCCATCAAGCTTAGGGATTTTTCTTCTGAAAATAGTTGTCGACAGATTAGAAGTATTAGCTATCATAGGATCTACCTCAAGCGGTTAAGCTTTTGCAAAAGAGGACCAAAGATGTGATACCAATTGTTAGGATAACTAGAGAACAACTAAGAAGGGGGGGGGGGGAGGGGTGAATCAGTTGTTAATAGATTATATCAATCAAACTACTTTATAACCTTTAACCGATGTACATAAACATTGAAAAACAGAATAACAAAAATAGATATCAGTAAGCAATAAAACTTAAGAATGAAACAAAGAATTAACACAATGCAACCATACCACATAACACCATGATTTGTATGTGGAAAACCTAGAAAGGGAAAAACCACGGTGGGAAGCCTACCCACAATGAGATGATACTTGTTGGAAAATTATTATCTGACTCTAGGTAGGCTTCCCACCATGGTTTTTCCCTTTATCGGGTTTTCCACGTACAATTATTGGTGTCATGTGTTATGGATGGATGGTAATTATTCTGTGATTTATGTTTATGTTTAAATACTTTATCAGTAATTTCGGTATTTGGTTTATGCATTCCGATATTAATTTTATGTATTCTAGTATTAAGGATTTAAGTGCTTAAAGTTCTAATCTGGTGACAACTGATTCACCCCCCTCTCATTTGTCCTCTGGTTATTTGAGCTATCTAACAAAAACAACAAAACATTATTATGCAAGGTGTACAACACCATTTTCCCAACAATATGAAATAAAATAGGTAAAATAGTATCGATTCTAGAGACCATCATTCTGCCAACTATATTCTTGTGTGTGCCTAAGAAATATAAGGCCTAAGGTTATACTGTAATTCAATAGGACTATAATCTACCGATTCACTTACACCTGCACCTTGGTTTAGATAAAAGCCAGTCTGATCTGCTATCGTGGCCCACCTTTTATTCTTTGCAGTCATATCCACCAACCTTCTCCCTAACCACTGTGGAATTGGATACAAGAGGAGCGTTGGATAAAATGTAAGAAAGAGCCAAGTAATGTTGGTTTCTATTGAGGCTCTGATATACCTATTTTCTCTTGAAGTTGTTGCAATTTAGTAGGTAAAATGTGGTTCTTTTCCTTTTAGCTTTGGGGTGAGATCATTCCACTTGTTTAGAAAACATCTTAATGCATCTTTCCTTGGTCCCATTATGAGTTATTTGAATCTCTTTTGGTCCCCTTTCTTGTTGAACCCAAGGTAGGACTTAGAAGGGGGGGAATAAGTCTTGAATAAAAAATTAACGTAGTTACTCACAACAATTAATAAATTAAATATCAACACATAATCAACATGTCAAAACCAAAAATTTGTATGTAGAAAACCCAAATAGTGAAAAACCCTGGTGAGCACTTGCTCACATAATATATCCACTATGTAAATCAAATTACAATGAAAGAGCTCATTGCTTTAGACTTGATGACCAAGGCTAACTACTCTTGGGGCAAGATACAAAAGTGACTTTCAAACCTAATGCTAACTACAACAGGGCAATATACAATAAATTGATTTAAAAAGAAGGATCTCCTAATCATGAAGTTTTATTTGAACTCAGTATCAAGAAAATGACATCAACACACACAACTTAGATCTCATCTATCAACACACCATCTCATATTTCTGCCACAGTCTCAAAAAACTTGCATATCATTCGAACACAACTCTTCCTCTTTGTTCTTCACTGAATTTTGCTATCTATATCAACATCACACACTTTGTCTCTATTGCAAGGTCTGTGCCCTTGTTCTCCTTGTGCTATCTTGTGCTATGCAGCGCATCACTTGGGTTTGTGACATGGCTTAACCACCTCCTATGGATCCTATAATTCTAGTGGTTGTATCGGGCATTAATAGGTTGATCTTTTGGTGCAACGACAACCACACTTGTAACAAGTGGTATTAGATCTTGGTCATAGGTTTAAACCCCTCACTTGTGCTTGGGGGGAGATTGTTGCAAGGATTGCACCCTTGGTCTCCTTGTGTTGTACAATGCACCACTTAGGTTTATGACATCGCTTAACCGCCTCCTATGGATTCTATAAGTCTAGTGGTTGTATCAAGCATTAACAGGTCGATCTTTTGGTGCAATGACAACCATACTTGTAATAGTCTCACCACACAAATCAATCATATACATTCTTTATATAATATCGTATCATCCTAAATTTTACTCCCTTACAATTGTGTCCACATTTGGACCCTCACATTGGCGTTCATGCCCTGAGGCCTGAATAGGACCTGATTCTACCCATACTATGCAAATTTTTCACCATTTTCACTTCACACGTCATCTTGCCTTCACTTTGTGGTCTCTGATTGGGAAGTACTAGGGGTGTGGTGCCCTATTCCCCTAAGAACCAGAGTACCCAATGCCTTGGTCCTCCTAATTAGGACCCAAATTTGGGCCCCTTAACAATCATGTGATTTGAGCGGGAATTCTGGCTCTATGTCGAGTCATGTCAAAAAATTAAGTTGTTGTTTTATGAGCAAGTATAAAAGGAGGTTTACTCCTCTCATTTTGGTATCCACACACATGAAATTTAATTCAATGTCTAGCAATCAAGAATTCAAATCCATGTAAGCAGGCAATCAGTCTTGTTTCAAGCATTGGAGTTGGAATTCATGTTCTATGTTATCGAAGACTTTATGAAACCCTAATTTTGTGTGGATACAAACAAAAATTCACAAGGAGGTATAGCATTTGTGTTTCAATCAATATTCAACATCTCCCTCAAAAGGAGAATTTTTCTATTACTATGATTCAATCATATTCTATTTCTATTTCATGGTTAATTCTAAAACTGAGGTTTGACCTAAGGCAAAACCCTATTCCCAGCCTATTTCCTTTCTCAACTATGCGTAGGAGAAAGTATGAAGCTACAATATTTAGAATTGGCTTTATTTATAGTGATGAATCAATCCCCAATTGGAGTGTGAAAAGTGCGGAGGGCCAGAGCTAGTCCTGATAAATCAGGAGATCCTTTTGGGAATAAGTCCAAATACTCTCACAATCCTCAAATACAGGTTCATGGCTTGATCCGACGACTACAACTTACTCTTCATGAGTTTTTACATCAATTCCAACACATTTACCCTAATTTCAACATTTTTACAATTCAACTTAAAAGAGGGCAAATCAATCCAATCCAATAAATATAAGCGAATTCTCAACCCTTATCCTTACTGATTTGTGGCTAGATCCATTAGATTTACCTCCCTATTTAATTAATGTAATCATCCCTAAGTCTAAATATTAGTAGTTTTCATACATTAAATGGTAAAAAACCTAATATTTTCACCATTACATTTTGGTGAACCCGACTCCTTACACCTACAATTCTAATTTATGTTCTCACATCTGAGTGTTTATGCATTCCAAATTCAAATTTATATCTGCAAGTTTAGTTTTTTATAAACCAAATTGAAGCCTAGCCTTAAATAAAATGAACATAAATTTAAGCAAAATCAAACTCTAACCATAAACCAAATTGATATGTAACCCTAACCTTTAATAAAATTGAACCGTAACTCTAATCATAATTAAATTATAAACTAAATTAAACCCAAAACATAAACCTAAACCAAAATATCCTATAAACTTAATAGTAACCAGATTAAACCCTAATCTTAAACTAAATCAAATGATATCTTGAGTTTAAACCCAATTGAACTCTAATCCTAAACCAAATTGAACTCCAAGCATAACACTAAACCCAAAAATACCCTAACTTTAAACCATATTGATCCCTAACTCTAGAGTAAAATAAACATTAATTATAAATCCTAACACTAAACAAAAGTGAACCCTAACTCCAAACCAAACTAAATCTAAGTCATAAACTAAATGAAACCATAACGCTAACACTAAACTAAATTGGAATTTAACCCTAAATACAATTGAATCCTAATCCTAAACCAAACTAAATCTAAATCAAAAACCAAATAAAATCCTTAACCTAACCTTAAAATAAACTAACCCTAAATATAATTGAATGGTAACCCTAAACCAAAGTAAATCTAAATCATTAGAAAAATCAAACTAGGTCCCTAAACCAAACTAACCCTTAAAACAGTTGAAACCTAACCCTAAACCAAACTAAATCTAAATCATAAATTAAATGAAACCCTAATCCTATCACTAAAGCAAATTGAATCCTAACACTAAATACAATTGAACCCTAACCCTAACTATAACACTAAATCAAATTGAACGCTCACCATAATTAAAATGGAACCCTTAGCCTAACACTAAAAAAATCGAACCCATAGCCTAACAATAAAAAATATTATACCCTAACCCTAACACCAATCCAAATTAAAACCTAAAGCTAAAACTAATTACTAAGACAAATTGAACCATAATCCTAAATACAATTTAATCCTAACATTTACTCTAACACTTAACCAAATTTATCCCTAACCCTAAACCAAATTTAAACTTAATCTCACACCAAATTGAGCCCAAAATTTAAATCATGTCAAATCTTAACCCTAAATTAATTATAACCTTAATCCTATACTAACTAGAACCTTAACCAATTTGAGGCTTAACCCTAAACTAATTTGAATCTCAACCCTGTACTAACTCAAACCCTAAGCAAATTTAGGCTTAACCCTAACATAATTGAAAGTAACCTTAAAAACTTAGATAGAATTGAACCCTAAAGCTAAACCAAAGTGAACACTAACTATAAACATAGTAGAGAACACAACCTTGAAATTATTATTAAACCTTTAACCAAATTGAACATTAACCCTAAAACTAAATCAAATTAATAAGTAAAACCTAGTCTTGATTGGAATTTATCCCTAACCCTAATTCTAATTGACTATTATAACAAATTAAACCTTTACCTTATAAACACTAACTTTCAACCAAATTGAATGCTAATAGTAAACCAAATCAAATGCTCATTATAAACCTAATTAAATCCTTAGCGAAATTGAACCTTAACCCTATACCAAAGTGATACCTAACGCTATGCCAAATTGAGCCTTACGTCATACTTCAAAATAAATTTAAAACATCTACTATGTTTAAATGAATTTTTAAAGTCACTATCATTATCATATGTCTTGATGTACACTAAAAATCTTAATATTAAAAAATATAATTGATGCTCTGTAAAAAGGATTAGAAAATCTGTTCGATGACAATACACACAAGAGCACAAGAAACAAATGTTAGTGTTAGCAACAAAAGATTATCCTAAACAGGCATATCAAGAGAGATATTAAGCATGAAATAGAAAGCATACAAACATAGAATAGATAAACTATACTCCTCCAAATGCTAATCAAGATGCTCATTGTTTCTCCTCCCTTGATCCTCTCCTCTCCAAGTTCCACATGAGTGTAGCTCTTAGCTTTTAGCACTAGCCATGGATGCCATATGCAGATTCAAGATGGTTGAATATGATAAACAAATTCTATGCAAGTGTAGATAGTGATGCTATGAAAAAGCTCTATGCTAATACCAGTATAACAACAATACTCTAATGCTTCCTCCTTTGCTTGAGTAGAAGGGTTCTATTTATAGAAGAAATAGGGAAATGAAGGGTTAAGATTGAGCAATCTTAACAAGGGTTAGGATTGAAAGATATTCAATCCATGTGAGACTTTCAACCCAATCCCATGTTGATAAGTGACACTATGAGGAGGCTTGAGAGGAGAGATAAGGAGCATTAAATGCTTGAGGGGACATGATGGTTACCCTAGGGGGTTGGGTTAGGGTTAGGTTAATGGATATTCCTTTTATCCAAGGGATAAATGATTGTGCAAGGGTTAAATGGTTACCTTAGTCAAAGAAATAAATGCTTTGAAGAGACCCATGAGTCAAAAGGATGGTTAAGTTAGAGGAAAGTCTCTAACCAAAGGTAAAAGGTGAGTTAACCACAAATGGTTATGTAAGAGCCTTTAATGGTTTGGAAGACTTTAGAGGTTAACTATTTGAAGACATAAAGCCTTTAATGTTTATTGAAGACTTTGGAGGTTTTTGAGAAGTGACTTCCTTTTATTTAGGAATGTGACAATGATTATGATAGGATTAGGCTAATTAGAAGGAGTTAGAAGAATCTAGAAGGGATTTAGGCATGCAAGTGGATTTTGTAGGAGAATGCAATTGGGAGGAATTTTGGGATTTTCAATTAAGGGTAATTGCACAAAGATGGTGGTCAAAAAAGTGGACACCACCCAAAAAAAACTTTGAAAAACAAGCAGCGCATATGCGGTTTTAAAATTTCAAATTCCTGCGTACGCGCTTAGGTTTGTTCTTCCCAAGCCTAGAAAAGGTAGTGCATACGTGCTAATTTTAGGAAAATGAGTGTGTACATGCTAATGATCCAAATAAAACCGCGTACGTGGTGCCTAGTAAAAAAGGTTTTTAAAAAAAAACTGGGTCTCATTTACCTGTAAATCGCATTTTTAACTTTGTTTTTTCCCCATTTTCTCACCTAAACCATGAATGGGGTGCTAAATTTGTCCTCCAGGCTATGGATCAAGGTTATTCTTTGTTTATTTTTGTCTTTGTTTCCAGTTTATGCAATTTGTTTTATATTTTGAATTTAATTTCATTAATTTTGATTAGGTTTTTTCATTTTTTTGTTTCAAAAACCAGATTCTTCTAATCCAGAACAAGAACAACCAAATGCACCTCCTGAAAACCCACAAGAACAACCACATTCACCTCTTGAAAACACACAAGAACAACCCCCAATTCCTACTTTTGACCGCACAGCCGAAACATAGGAAGAATTAATTAATCAGTTAGGACAAAATATGTCTAAAATCAATAGACTGATTGTAAAATTGAAAACTTTTGAACTTGACCATCATCAATCCCTTGCCACTAGCCTAGAAACATTAGCTAGTGGTGCCATAGCTATTTCCACAGAAATTACCAAATGGGGAAGCTTTAGGGATAGGTGTCGTCAATTCTATGCCAATGGGCTATCATACGATGGAGTAAAAAACAAAAATATTTCTAAACAACAAATATGTGCCCTTTTTGTTAATCCCAAAACTGGTCAGTCATTACCTCTTAATGCAATGAGGTTTCCCATACATTGGTGTACCAATGTGTAGATGAGGAATCTTTTTTGGCAGAGGTGGTGGATGGTCTTTGATGATCCACCTTGTAATAATTATGAGGTGCCATTATATTTTTTGAGAAAAATATATTGTGAGTTTGTGCTCAATGTGTGGCCAAACTATTTTGACATGAGAGAGTTTCATGGTAGAGGTGGTGGCCTTGCCCAAGATAGACCTGGAGCCCGTAGGTGATTAACCATGGAGAGTCGCCGCCCCCTAGCACCCAAGCCCAAGGTGCATCAGGCTGTCCCATTAGAGCTGAAAGGGTTGATGGAGCTATAGACTCTTCAGGCGGCCACAACATTGACTGGTGCCATCATCTAGCATGGGACATCATTAGCACACCCTATTGTATTGGATGATGAGCCATTAGAGGGTGACAAAGAGCCCATCAAGCATGTGTGTCAGTTGCTCGAGGATATGCTTGGGGATAGATGATGCAGCCAGTGTAGATGGATACTCATATCATCTATGCATGATTTGTGGTTGTAGATGTTAGGCTCACACGATTGAGGATGTTATGCTGATAGATGAGTTGATGGACATGGTGTTTTCCCATGAGCCACAGACATAGGTGTGTTGATTTGAATTCATAACATTTTATTTATCAGTCACTTTAAATTTGTAATTACATAAATAAATTTTCATTTATACATCGATTTAAATTGAGACAAATAATATGCATTTCAGGATGCAGCAACGGTATCCCATACACCTTTCCTAGTTATCATAGCTGCAACTTCGATGCCTGAGGTATAAATTTTGTAACATGTTAAAATAGAATAGTAAACTTTGAATTCAAAAAAATACAACATATACTAACTATCTTTAATGCTTGGTCCAATTTCTGGTTTGTAGGTGTTGACAGGGGACGAAATGTCCCAGATTGATGACATCACGCTCTCAACGATCAATTTTGGCCTACAAGGCTATACGATATCATATTTTGTACAACTCTTTTTATGTATTGTTTTGATGGAATATGCAAGTCATTTCATTTTAGATTTTTAAAATTATGTTTAATTTATTATCTATACTAATATCTCATGTTAATTTTGTGTTTTTAGGGTACCCCCTCCATGTCTAGGGCTCGTCCTAAGAAAAAGAATTTCTCAAAGATGCCAAAACATGTGAAGAAGGTAATTGAACACATTTTTAGTTGTACAATTGTTTGAAAATATTGAAATCAAGTATTAGTTGGGGTTTGTAGATTGATTAGTGTTTTTTGTCTATTTTACATGTACAACGGCCATTGAGCTTTGTGGATATGTTGAATGCACTTGATTCGCCCACGGATCAAGAGAGGGTAGAGGTATGTATCTCTACTTTATTTTCTTGATTTCATGATTATATGCACGCGTACATGTGAACTTCTGATATATTATAATCTTATAATTTTTTCATACAGGAAATATCCATACCTATTTCGTCAATGGCGAAGCCTCCTCCTTGCATTGGAGAAGCATCTCAGAATCCGGTACACTTTTGTTTGATATGTAAAAATTGTTTTCAGCCTTCAATATGATGAATACTAAGAGGGGGGGGGTGAATTAGTATACCGAAAAACACTGTATTTAAACTAGTGATAAACTGGTAGAACAGTTTAGCAAACAAACTGGTTAACACACATGCAAACCAAAATGTAAATAAGACATTCACCCATAGGAGAAATAACACCATAAAACAGGATATTTGATGTGGAAACCCAAATGGGAAAAACCATGGTGAGATGAAACTCACAAGTAACTATCTGCAGAATAGGAACCAGACCAGTTAAGGTCAGACCGGTTAAGGTCATACAATGTTCTTTACCAGAACAGATCCTGTTAGGAATCTCAATTAGATCCATAGATGTGAACCACCTTGTTAGAGGATTTACAAAAGGCTTTGTGGGCCTACTTGGTTAAAGGCTTCAGACTTGTCAAAGATGTGAGTAATCAACAAGTGATTGATCTAGCAAATAGCATAGATTGCTTGGTTAGATCCACTATGGCTCATAGCTAATGCATTTCAGCATTACTTCAGTCTTCAGTAACTCACACTTAGTTACAACTCACAAAAACTGGATCTTCTCAGTTAAGATCGTACTTACAAAAACTCATCAACCACCTTAAACCCTAACTCACTCCTAAAACCCTAGACATGATGTCCTTATAAGGAATCTGATTTCATGTGAGTCCAATAGGTTTACAATCCAATTTCCTAGGTTCAATGAATCTAGACATACTTGGTAACACGACACAAAAAGCACCACCAGAGTGTCGGCACCGTCAAACAATTGATGGATGGTAACTCATCACAAAATGTCAGTTGGTAACTCATCACAGAGTATTACCGGTTCATACAAAATACTGGTTGCCTGTTTGGCAAAGAAATGAAGACTGGGAAAATGAGTATTCTACTGCTTGATCCTTCATACCGCTTGAGATCCATGAACTGCTTGGGGTCAAGATACCGCTTCAGACCGGCAAAACACATTCTGCAAAACACCAATAGTCTAAAGACTATAATACATCATACCAGTTGTAACAAATCCCAGTTGAGCTTGAACTCATACATATAAGATTGATCTCAATGCAAGTGTGTGACCATCAATGACAATCAAAACATAATCATCAAAAATGCCAACAATCTCCCCCTTTGGCATTGATGACAACACTTAGGAAATTTTTTTTGACTTCTAAGTGTTTTACAACAAAATCATGCCATAAGAAAAATTGCTCCCCCTAAGCATATACACTATCCCTTTAGCTAACAATATAATGTATAACTATTTGCATATAGAGATAGTCATGAAGATATTCAGAGCATACATCAAAATTTTAAATACCAGAATACTTCTCCCCCTTTGACAATAATGACAAAGTACAACTGAACAACCCTTGTTTTCATTTGGTATTAAAATCATAAGAGTTTATGACAATAAAGAATAAAACTTGTCAAAAACTGATTTAAAGTCCTGCAAAAATTGTTTCATGGATAAAGACTAGGACTCAAGTAGGGAGGTGGCTACTTCTTTCTTTTTCTGCATTTGGGAGACCTGCTCTTCCATGGTGTCTATTGTGCTCATCTCTTGAGTCACCGTTAAGGCATCCAGATTGAGATAGCACTTCTGAAGGATTTGCAAGCATGGGAGTAGAACCAGTTATAGTTCCTACAAATCTCATGATTGGGTACTAATCTCAAGCTCTATTCTTGCAGAATGGATATGAAACCGTTGAATGGTTTGCACATAAGCTGTGAAAGAGTCATATGGTATCTTGAAGGTGCTCATGTATAACTGCAAGTCTGATTGTAGTTTTTGCTTCTATACAAGCACATCATCATAGAAGAGATGGGGTTGACAAATCTTACTAAGTAGTAGATTCCCCTCATCCAAAGCATCCCTTATATATTTTTGAGCTTTTTGTAGATCGGACCAGAGCTCATTTAGCTTCTTCACCAGAGCAATATTCAGAGCTTTTTGATGCTCTTTCTTGGCATTTGCCTCTGCTACCTCTTCTAGGCTCTGCACCTGCTCATCAACTACTGTGCATAGGAGCTTCAATTGTGCCAGTGATGAATCAGTATTGGGGAGGTTTGTACCGGGTATCAAACCGGTAAGAGTGTCCACCGCAGCTTGGATCACATCTTGCTCCTTTTTCCTCATCACTTCAAGGCGTTCTTGAGAAACCTTGATGCTCTGTAGCAGCTCCATTTCACTTGTGGACTGGAAGTCAATAGGACTGGTGAGATCAACTGGTTTGGCTTGACTACTGGTAGCCTTTGGAGTCTCCATCTGCGTACTCTTTGCCGCTTCTACTTCCTTGTCCTCCTTTGCTTTCTTCTTCTCCACTTCTCTTCTCTTTTCTTCTTCCTTATTCTCCTCTGCTTTCTTCTTCTCCGCTTCTCTTCTCTTTTCCTCTTCCTTTTCTTCCGCTTCCTTCTTCTTCTTTGCTTCCTTCCGCTTCTCCTTTTCCTTTTCTTCCTCTTCCTTCTTCTTCTCTGCTTCCTTCTGCTTCTCCTTTTCCTTTTGTTCCTCTTCCTTCTTCTTTTCCTCTTCCTTATCCTCTTCTTCTTTCTTCTTATTTGCATCTTCTTGTTTCTTTTTCTCTTCTTCCTCTTCTTTTCTTTTCTTCTCATCCTCTTTTCTCTTTTCCTCCTCTTTCCGTTTCTCCTCATCTTCTTCCTTTTTCTTCTCCTCCACCTACTTCTTTGCTTCCTCTTGTTTGTCCTCTACTTGCTTTTCTACCTGTTCGATCTACTTCTCTTGTCCTGTTGCTTCTGATGGTGTGCCATGAGCAACATCCCTCTTCCTCCAGAGCATCAACATCAATAGTGTCTATAGGTTCAGCGACCAAGCTTCTTTCATCATCAAACACCTCATCTAGTTTTGTTATTGTCGGTTCTCGCTCAGCCTTTTTGCTGGCTTGATGCATTTTGTGCATGTGTACAATAGTTGTCGTATGCAGATGAGTGTCCTTTTCAACATCATCAATTCTTCCTTCCAGTAACCAGAGTCTTCTTCTTCTAGTGAAGAAGAGTCCTTTATTTTGATTGATGACTTCAAACAACTCAGAGTTGGACAGGTCAGGAAAGTGTTGGGCGAAAAATTTCTCCCTTATTTCTTGTTCCTTCTCTATGGCAATGCACCATTTATTGTCTAGGGACTTATACAAAGAATCTAGTGTCTCAGATCTAATTTTTGAAGGTGACCGGTCATTAGCACACAAATACATAATAATTTTTTGCTCTACTTCTTCTTTTTCTTCATCATTAAAATCATCAAAATGATCTACCAAATCATTTAACAACTTTCTCCCAATATTTTTAATTGTTCTTTGAAAATGTGTCAAAGGTTTATAGGAAGAAATATCAATATTTACAGGTGCAGATGATGCCGGTTCATTCTTTGTCTTTTTCCTTGTTTGCCTTGTCTTCTTAGGCTTTTCCTCAGACACAGTTTCTTCTGAGTTAGGTGAATTGTTCTTAGTCTTCCTCTTCCTCTTGAAGACTTTGGCAGGTGCTGCTTTCGGTTTCTTCTTAGTAGGTGATCACTTGGTCACTTTGGGACTAGATGGAGTAACCGGTGTCGATGCTGAAGGCACTACCTCCCCTTTCTTTGCTAAGGGTTCTTTAATCGGTGTTACCCTTTCTAGATAGGTTCCAGTTCTCTTTGCCTTCGGATCAAGAGGCGAGGCAAGTAGAGTAGAAGCATACCCATCCAGCATATCATACATTACCTCATAGCCCATAGGCTCCACTTCTTCTTGTCTAGGCTCGACCGCCTCCATTATGCACACATCAATTTCGATGATGAAGCATATGTCCTCCTAATACTTCTTGACTATATCACTAGATATCCTTATCCTTTGGCTCATCTTACGCCTGAACTCATCAAAGTATTTGTTCAGCACTTTCAGATAGCCGATTCCAACCACTTGTAGACTTTCCTTCATTTGTTTTGTCACAGGTTGATCAGTAGACCACTGAATGTCACCTACTCTTGGGAAGTAGCCATGGAAGTAGAAGAATAACCCTACCAGTAGTTGTCCAAATTTAAACTTTAGTGCATTATCTTGTTTGATCGACTTGAGGTTCAACAAGAGTTGTCTATGCATATAGGTGCATAGATCAAATGATGCATCTTCTTTGATCATCCTATAAGCAGCATTTACTGTTGCAGTAGATACAGAGTTAATTCTGCTAGCATGAAATGTCCGGTATCCTATCACCATACACACATATTTCACCAGGTCATCTTTGATGGAATTGACAGTCATTCCACGTGAATCACTCATTGAACTAGTGATCTTGGTGATTTCGGTCTTGATGACCTTCCTCAGGGCTAGCACTTCACCGACATTGCAGAAACCGGTGACAACCTGAATAGCTTGTGGTGTGATATCATGAGTTCTCTCAAGATACATCTTGTCACCATGAACTCTACTCAGAATGATTCAAGTGTGGTCATCTGTGAAATCCTCTAGGAAGTAAACCGCATTATGAAGCTTCTTTTTCTCCAATATGCTATACTTCAGTTTGATCTTTTTATCCTTCCCATAGAATAGACCTAGCTACGAGTGGATTGTGAGAGACCCTAGGTCTTCAATTTTACAATCTATATAATAAAAAATGCCTTCTTCCACTATTACTCCAACAGGAACTTGTGACAGGGCATTGTATTTGGACTTGCGTTGAATGAAGTCAACAGAAATGACAGGTACACTAGAGCTAGCATGAGATGCAAAAGCCATGATAAAAATAGAAAACTTGAGAAATACCTTTCAAAAATCGAGAATTTAGGTCTTGCAGATTCTGCTTTGCTTCACACTTCGTCGGTTGTAGAATCACTGCTTTGAGTTCTTCTCTTGACCGTTTGCAATTTGCTTCTAAATCTCCTTCAGGGTTACTAAGTTTCTTTGAATCGCAACACAAATCACATTTTCTTCGCTCTGCTCTTGAAAAAAAAACTTCTTTGCTCGAAAAAATGATAGTGAGAAATGATTTGAAAAATCCTTTTAAGCATATTCCTCACCTACCATAATTAATGCTCCACCATTAGGGCGTAAACCCTAATTTGCCTTTTACCATTTCCGATCTTCTGCCAAATGATAGGTATCACATACCGATTAAGGTCTTTTATCGGTGTAAACCGAGGGTACTAAGCATTTCACCATTTGCTCCCCCTAAGCTTTTCTAATGCTTAGTTTGCTAGTTCCGTGATTTCCACACTAGGTGCAGAAACCAGTTCTTCTTGCAACATTGTTGGTTTCTTCTTCCAAGTTTTGTTCAAATCCGCTTGGACAATTTCAATATCAACTGTTCCTTCCTGAGTGACCGATATATCATCCAATATACTCTTTCTACTTCCATAGAATCTTGCTAAATGAACCGGTTAGCTGCAGTGATAGCAAACCATTCCAGATGCTCTCCAAGGTCCATTATTCATGCTTCCATTCTTCCTTCTGCATGTTATAGCAGTGTGACCATGACCATGGCAAATCCAACAATTTGCTCTCCATCCAGTTGCTAGTTGATAGCCACTGTTATGGCACCGAGTCATCAAAAAATAAGATAGGCCATTGTAGAGGAGCCTCATGCAACCCCACGACATCAAACAGATAGACCGTATGTGTCGTGGATTGGAAGAAACAATCTGTCAAATTTTGACAATTTTTTGGACTCAGGGCACTTGAGAGATCGCACCGGTAGGGTATGAATCTCGACATTCTGGTGCTTTGGGATGCATGATAAGGGCATGCCTAGCATAAACCTTCCCACCCAGACATGCTCGTGAAGTCGGTTTGTGCACACGAAGAACATAATCAATTCTAGCCAATCTTGCAACTTTTCCTTGCAAGCAATTGATGGTTTTTAGAGCAGGCGAAAAATGCTACTAATTGAAAATGGCTCCGAGTCATCAAAAAATGAGATAGGCCATTATAGAGGAGTCTCACACAACCCCATAGGATCAAACAAATCAATTATATGTGTCGTGGATTGGAATAAATAGTCTGTCAAATTTTACAAGCTTGAGAGTCATACCCTACCGGTGCGATCTCTCAAGTGCCCTGAGTCCAAAAAATTGTCAAAATTTGACAGACTATTTCTTCCAATCCACGACACATACAGTTGATCTATTTGATCCCATGAGGTTGCGTGAGGCTCCTCTACAATGGCCTATCTCAATTTTTGACGACTCGGAGCCATTTTCAATTAGTAGCATTTTTTTGCCTGCTCAAAAAACCGTCAGTTGCTTGCAAGGAAAACATGCAAGATTGGCTAGAATTGATTCTATTCATCGTGTGCACAAAATGACATCGTAAGCACATCTAGGTGGGAAATTTTATGCTAGGCATGGCCCTGTCATGCATCCCAAAGCATGAGAACGTTGAGAGTCATACCCTACTGGTGCGATCTCTCAAGTGCCTTGAGTCCAAAAAATAATCAAAATTTGATGGATTGTTTCTTCCAATCCACTACACATACGGTTGATTTGTTGATCCCATAAGGTCGCATGAGGCTCCTCTATAATGGCCTATCTCGGTTTTCAACGACTCAGAGCCAATTTCAATTAGTAGCATTTTTTCACCTACTCCAAAAATTGTCACTTGCTTGCAAGGAAAAGTTGCAAGATTGGCTAGAATTGATTTTGTTCGTCGTGTGCACAAACTGACGTCGCAAGCACATTTGGGTGGGTAGGTTTATGCTAGGCATGCCTCTATCATGCATCCCAAAGCACCAGAACATTGAGAGTCATACCCTACCAGTGCGATCTCCCAAGTGCCTTGAATCCAAAAAATTGTCAAAATTTGACGAATTGTTTCTTCCAATCCACAACACATATGGTTGATCTGTTTGATCCCATGGGATCATGTGAGGCTCCTCTACAATGTCCTATCTTTTTTTTTGATGACTCAAAGCCATTTTCAATTAGTAGCATTTTTTCTCCTGCTCCAAAAATCATCAGTTGCTTGCAAGGAAAATTTGTAAGATTGACTAGAATTGATTATGTTCGTCATGTGCACAAACTGACATCGTGAGAACATCCTAGTGGGTAGGTTTACACTAGTCATGCCCTTGTCAGGTATCCCAAAGCACCAGAATGTCGAGAGTCATACCCTACCGGTGCGATCTCTCAAGTGCTCTGAGTCCAAAAAATTATCAAAATTTGACGGACTGTTTCTTCCAATCCATGATACATACAGTTAATCTGTTTGATCCTGTGGGGTCGTGTCAGGCTCCTCTACAATGGCCTATCTCATTTTTTGATGACTCAAAGCCATTTTCAATTAGTAGCATTTTTTTGCCTACTCCAAAAACTGTCAGTTGCTTGCAAGGAAAAGTTGCAAGATTGGCTAGAATTGATTCTGTTATTTGTGTGCACAAAACAATGTCATGAGTGCATTTGGGTGGGCAGGTTTATGCTAGGCATACCCTTGTCATGCATCCCAAAGCACCAAAATATCGAGAGTCATACCCTACCAGTGCGATCTCTCAAGTGCCCTAAGTCTAAAAACTTGTCAAAATTTGACGGACTGTTTCTTCCAATCCATGATACATACAGTCGATCTGTTTGATCCTGTGGGGTCATGTGAGGCTCCTCTACAATGGTTTATCTCATTTTTTGATGACTAAGAGCCATTTTCAATTAGTAGCATTTTTTTGCATGCTCCAAAAACTGACAGTTGCTTGCAAGGAAAAGTTGCAAGATTGGCTAGAATTGAATTTGTTCATTGTGTACACAAACCAACATCATGAGTGCATCCAGGTGGGAAATTTTATGCTAGGCATGCCCATGTTGTGCATCCCAAAGCACTAGAATGTTGAGAGTCATATCCTACCAATGCGATCTCTCAAGTGCCCTGAGTCCAAAAAATTATCAAAATTTGATAGACTGTTTCTTCCAATCCATGACACATAAGGTTGATCTATTTGATGTTGTGGGGTTGCGTGAGGCTCCTCTACAATAGCCTATCTTGATTTTTGATGACTCGGAGCCATTTTTAATTAGTAGCATTTTTTCGCCTGCTCCAAAAATCGTCAATTGCTTGCAAGGAAAAGTTGCAAGATTGGCTAGAATTGATTTTGTTCATCGTGTGCACAAACCAACATTGTGAGCATGTTTGGATGGGCAATTTTACGCTAGGCATGCCCCTATCATGCATCCCAAAGCACCAGAACGTCAAGAGTCATATCCTACCAGTGAGATCTCTCAAGTGCCCTGAGTCCAAAAATTATCAAAATTTGACAGACCGTTTCTTCCAATCCACGACACATACGATTGATCGGTTTGATCCCATGGGGTTGCGTGGAGCTCCTCTACAATGGCCTATCTCAGTTTTCGATGACTCGGAGCAATTTTCAATTAGTAGCATTTTTTCGCCTGCTCCAAAAACCATCAATTGCTTGCAAGGAAAAGTTGCAAGATTAGCTAGAATTGATTTGGTTCGTCATATGCACAAACCGACGTCGTGAGAACATTTGGGTGGGCAGGTTTATGCTAGGCATGCCCTTGTCATGCATCCCAAAGTACCAAAACTTCAAGAGTCATACCCTATCGACCCAATGTAGAAGTTGCTTGACAACTTTTTTGACAATTTTTGCTCAAATTGTATCTAGTCTCAATTTATGACCCCTATGACCCAATAATGACTCAAATAATTATCCATGATTATACAAGAATCAAGAATGCTCATGATTGACCAGGGACACATCACATATACTCAAAACATAGTCACAAAATATTGACACACAAAATAGTCACAAAACATTATCATATATTATTAAAAAATTTGCCTCTAAATATGGTCAAATAAGCTCTTGGCTATTTGATTATACAAAAAATTATCTTACAAATCATCTCATGGGATTTTATACAAAATTTGGCATTACAATATGTGCAATTCAACTCATTGCCATTTTAATATACAAATCATCTCATGGGCTTTTATACAAAATTTGGCATTACAATATGTGCAATTCAGCTCATCGCCATTTTAATATACAAAATTTGGTATGTACATATGTACAAATCAGCTCATTGCCACTTAAATATACAAAATTATGCCCCTAAACATGTAAAAATCAGCTCATGGGCATTTATATATACAAAAAATGAATATAGAACAATTCGTCGATGATTTATACAAAATTCTCAAAATCATTCTACTTTGAACCATAGAATCAATCAAGTGAGCCTTCAGGATCGGCTCTAACCCGTATTGTGTCAAGTATTGCCTCGTGGTCAGATTCACGAACTTTCCATAAAATCTTGTTATGAGGTCTACTACGATGCTTCATCAAATGAATATTTGTTGCAACAACAAGGTTAGAGAAATGAAGAATATGCCTATGTGTTTCAAAGTCCTCGAACAACCAAACATCATAATTCTTGATAGGGTATCTCCAAAGCCATGTTCCTATCATGACAACAGACCCTATTGGGTACTCAATACCCTCTCCATTAATGATTGTGGTTGTCAATTTTCTTTTAGGCTCAACACAACGACACAAATAGTAATCTGTTCCTTCTTCATTGTTCTCTTCTACAACAACTGCATACACATGACCTACATTTTATAAAGTGTTAATTAATACCAAAAATAAAGTATGATGTACAACAAAATGAACCAAAAAGAATACTTGCAAAAAAATTAACTCAAAAAATCACAAGAATCCACAAGGTCGAATACATGGTCAAAATCCATTGATGTCTCCATCTAGCTCAATTGTAGTGCTTTGGGAATTTGATATGAATCAATGGGAACCAACGGTCTACAAGACCATTTGTCAACCCACTCTTCTGATTCACATTCTTCCCACAAACAATACATGCATGAAGAGCAAAAACATACCTCTGTCTCGTATAAGTTACCAGTGAACTTGAATTTGAACTCATAAATGAGTGCATGTCACTCGATCGTGCAACTATATAATAATCTAGATAGTTTTCAATGTTAGATTCAGTGATCAACCAAAAATATCTACGAACCAATGACGTACCTGGATTACCTAGACCCATCGTAGACTTACACCATCGCACAATTGTTTCTGCATCTACCAACTCAACACCACCTTCGTACTTCAATTCTTCCCTGGCTAGGGCTCTTTTCACACATGCTCCTGCACCATCGTGCTCTCCCTTACCATGTCTAACCTCAGTGAAATTCCAAAAATGTTGTACATTTCTTGTCACATGCATCCTTGTCAACCAGTACAACATCCTTGCATTCTTGAATTATGTGGTGCAATTATTTGACCATATTAAGTGTCAGTTGTATCGTATGTTCCTTTCCCTTAAACAATCATAGAAAATTTTAAAGCATCCTTGTACAAACTCTGATGAATGAGTACGATCATCACTTATGTAGAATTGATACTCTCTTACAACCTTTCTATCCTCCTTTGTGCTATCATCTACATGCATGGATGCTATGTGTACAAAAATAGAAACTTGTGTAGAGTAATAATACATGGATTGCAATTCATTTAGAGGTTGTAGTGTATATTTTTCAGTGAAATCAATGATAGAGACAATGGTGCCAAGAGGAAATGTGTCCTTACATAACTTGAATTGCTCATCTAACCATCGAGCTCTATGTGTATGCATTATTCTACTCATAAACTAGTTTCTCTTGAAACATTTTCATAAATTGAGCTACACATATATCATTTTTCACTAGCTCACATATCTTCAAATCTTTTCCATCTTTAACTCCATATGTGACTATCTTGTATTTTCTAAAAGAAACTAGTTTCGTACCAATTTCATGTGTGCTCTCCAAATGTATGCATCTTGGTAAACGTTGCAAACCACCACATATAGCACAAAAACCTTCCAAACAAGGCATCTTATAATAAATGCAACCATCATGTCGATTACATAGCACACTTGAAATAAATTCTCTTGCCAACTTAGGAGGTGCTTGTATATTACATTCCTGCAAAACATCGTTAGTGTGCAAAGTAGAACAAATATGACGAAAAATATCATAATGCATGGAAAATTCAATATGCATCCTACAACAACACGTGGTGCATACATGATTAATCTTAATATAAAAAGGTTTTGCCATTTCAAAAAATCTTTGAGAAATTTTTATTTGAGGAAACTTTTGAAGGAATCTTTCATTAAATTTAGTTTGAATCATATCCAAATAGTGTTTCTCATGTGGCTCATGATTTTTAGACCCAATTTGTCTTCTAACAACATCTCTTTGGTTGGGCGATACTCTTGTGTTGTCATGCCAAAAATTTTCAATTAATGTTTTTAGTGCATCTACAACAACCTTGTCTTTGTGTGGTAGTCTACCCAAGAATGCCCAAAGAGAATTATTGTTAGATTCCTCTATTTGTTCTCACCTCTTTAATGCTTTACTTAATGTTGTTCTACTAGCGTTTAATGACTTACTTGTTTTTCTTATCAAACGATCTTTTTTTATTTTCTTTCTCATTATGGTTGATGTAATGACATGTCGAGTAGCATTAGAATCTTTACTACATGATTTTGAACCAATAGATTGATATACATGAAATAGATTTCTAACAATAGTTCTTTCACTATTACTTTCAGATGATATTAGGCCTAGAATTTTCATTCTCTCTAAAATTCAAATTTTTAATCATTTGAACAATTAATTGACATCTTGCGGTTTGATTTAAGTTTTTAAAATATTTTTTCCATATTCTTTTAACCATTCTCCTACAAGTTCTTTCATTCATTTTATTGGGCATTGACTTCAATATATTCTCATCAATGTCAATTAGATACTTTGGTTTCCTACGAATGATTCTAGGAGGTGTTAACATCAGTGCATTATGTACATTCAATTCATCAAGTAGAGAAGGTTTAATATGTTCATCATTTAATTGATTATTCAATTTGGTATCTTCTTCAATTGCATTAGGTTCAAACGGTAAATTATCAAATGTTTCTTCTTCAAATGGTAAATTATCAAATGTTTCTTCTTCAATTGCATTAGGTGCATTATATTCATTTGGTAAATCGAATTGAGATATTGAGGATGACATTGTTCAGTGTGGAGACTGAGAAAAGCGGGGGTTCAGGGGCGGCAGCCCCCAAGAAATTTTTTTTTGCCATTTTTTGATGATGAAAACCGACATTGTAATAAAACCCTAAAAAGGCCGACTTTGTTTGTTGCCCTAAAAATGCATGTTATAAGCGGTTGGGATGCTTAAGGCATTGTAAGGGGTTGATGTACTATTTTTGCTGGATAATAAGAAAGATTGGACGACTGTGTATGGTGGACGTAACCCATTCTGGGTGAACCACGTTAAATCTTTGTGTTATCTGTGTTCTATTTTATTTCTTTATCTTTTGTATTTAAATCTGCATATAATTGTTAGTTCATATTTGCTTCGGATCTGCTTGAAACCCTAAAAATTGGTATCAGAGCGAGGTTTTCTGTAAATTGGTAGGACTTTTCAGATTTGAGTGGGAGCAATGGAGGATTCTAAATTCCAGGTCAAAAAGTTTAACGACCAGAATTATCAGTTATGGAAAATGCAGATGGAGGATTACCTGTATCAAAAAGATTTGTGGCGGCCATTGGAAGGAAAGGCAAAGAAACCGACCACAATATCAGATGAAGAGTGGGACATTTTAGATAGAAAGGCACTGGGATCCATTCGATTGTGCCTTGCATCGTCTGTAGCATTCAATATAACAGAAGCAAAAATGACTATAGATTTGATGGCAACATTGGCTAAGCTGTATGAGAAACCCTCGGCTTCGAATAAGGTATTTCTTATGAAGCGTTTGTTTAATTTGAAAATTAGTGAGGGAGGATCTGTAGCATAGCACTTAAATGAATTTAATACAATTACCAGTCAATTGTCTTTGGTAAAAATTACCTTTGCAGAAGAGGTTAGGGCTCTCTTGATTTTATGTTCTTTGCCAGAAAGCTGGAATAGCTTGGTTATGGATGTAAGTAACTCTATCTCTGGTAAAAATACTTTGGTATTTGATGATATTGTTGGTGTTATCCTAAGCGAGGAAATGCGAAGGAAAAGAACAGGTGAGACTCCAACATCATCGGGTAGTGTTTTGAATGTGGAGAACAGAGGAAGATCAAAGGAAAGAGGAAAAGGCCCTGGGAATGAGAAGTCACAAGGGAAGTCAAAGAAAGGACGCTCTCAATCTAGAGGAAAGAAAGATTGCTGGTACTGTGGAAAGCCTGGTCATCTAAAGAAAGACTGTTGGTCTTAGAAAAACAAAGAAGGAGACAAAAATGAAAATGACAGTAAGGAAGCTAATATTGCAAGTAATACTTTACAAGATGCTTTAATCTTATGTTTGGATAATGTTAATGATTCCTGGGTAATAGATTCTGGGGCTTCATTTCATGCTACACCCCATAGAAAATATTTTCTAGATTATGTTCAAGGTGATTTTGGACAGGTATATTTGGGTGATGATGAGCCCTGTCAAATTTTTGGAAAAGGAAAGATAAAGATCAAGTTGCAGAATGGTAATGACTGGTTTCCGCAGGAGGTAAGACATGTTCCTAATTTAAGAAGAAATTTAATTTCTGCAGGGCAACTAGGTAGTGAAGGTTGCATAGTTACCTTCTCAGACAGTATGTGGAAGGTCACTAAAGGATCATTAGTAGTAGCTAAAGGTGCGAAGGTAGGCACATTATATCTGTGTACTGGTAACACTTACTCTACCTTAGCTGCTACAGATAAAGTTACTATAGGGACAACAACAATAAATGTTGCAAGAACAGATTCGATAATGTGGCACCATAAGCTTTGGCACATGAGTGAGAAAGGGATGAAAATCCTTCACTCCAAAAATCTATTGCCAGGACTAAAGAAGATTGATTTAGAGTTCTGTGAAAACTGTGTTTATGTAAACAGAAAAGAGTCAGATTTCTCAAGGTTGGGAAAGAGAAGAAGAGTGAGAAGTTAGAGCTTGTACATTCAGATGTATGGGGACCGGCTCAGGTATCATCTCTTGGTGGCTCTTGTTATTATGTTATTTTTATTGATGACTCAACTAGAAAAACATGGGTATATTTCCTAAAACAAAAATCAGATGTTTTTGAAACTTTTAAGAAATGGAAAGCTTTGGTTGAGAATGATGTTGGGAAAAATGGTGTCTCAACCTTGCATTTATGTGAGGTTACTATTTATAGTAAGTTTTTATTTTGAGCACGAAATGGTGCGAAACTCTCCCTGAAGCTTCTGGTTGGCTAGATAAGCATTCCGGTAAAGTTGCGTCGCAAGGTCACGGCTAGTTTTGAAGATATTAAAGTTTTCGTCTTGGAGGGGTGCAATAAAATGTTTAAACTTAATTTTGGGGACTTTAGAGGCTCCAAAATGACCTGAAAAGTTGCCATAATCGGCGAAGCTGGTTACGAGGTGATAGAGCACTTCACGATCTTTTCGGCGCTTCAAACGGTTCGTCAATCGGACACCCGGTTCTCAAGTTATGGCCTCCGGAAGTTTGTACTCCTGAAATAGGAAAAATAATTTGTATCGAATACATAAATGAGCTGTAAAAGGGAGTGACACGTGTTGATGCATGATTTAACATGTCATAGAAGGGAGATAAGGTCGGCTACACCTTATTGGGTGGTTTTAGCCCATGGTTTTGTAATACCGTTTGACGGTTTCTTGTATTGTATCTCCTATTTATGAGGTGTGTGAGATAGAGGTTGGGTGTAAGAGTCTTATGGCTATTGAGCTGCCTCTGAATCTTTGTTTAGTGCTACTCCTGTGAAGAGCTTGCTCTGCAAGTATTTTGTAATCTGTTTTTGTTTGCTGAATAAAATATTGAACTGCTTTTGGAGGGTGGGGTTTTTCTCCCGAAAGGGTTTTCCCCACGTAAATCATTGTGTTGTGGTATGATTGCTATTATATCTATTTCTATTTTCTGTAACTGTTGTAATGATCTGAAAAAGTTTTGCATTACCCTCCTCTCAAGGTTAGTGTAGGAAGTTGTTTCCGCTACTTAACTTCCTTACAAATGAGACAGGAAAAAAGTTGAATTGTCTCAGATCGGATAATGGAGGTGAGTATTGCAGCAAAGCATTTGAAGATTACTGTTCCTTAAATGGGATTCAAAAGCAAAAGACATTTCTAGGAACTCCATAGGAAAATGGTGTGTCAGAGAGAATGAATAGGACCATCATGGAACGTGTGAGGAGCATGAGATTGCATGCTGGATTGCCCTTACATTTTTGGGCAGATGCTGTACATACTGCTGTCTATTTGATAAATAGAGGACCTTCAACCCCTTTGGATGGTGGTATTCCAGAGGAGGCATGGACTGGTAAAAAGGTAAATTATTCTTTTCTAAAAACTTTTGGTTGCAAAGCTTTTGTCCATGTTGATAAAGAAAACAGAACCAAGCTTGATGCTAAATCTCAGAAATGTACCTTCATTGGATATGGGATAGATGAATATGGCTATCGGTTATGGGATTTTTAAAATAAAAAAATAATTAGAAGTAGAGATGTTATATTCAATGAGAAGGTTATGTATAAAGAACAGATGCAAGAAAAGAAGCATGAATAGGACAAACAAGAATATGTGGTGTTGGATGAGATTCCTGAAAATGAAATGCCACAGGTACCTGATGCTTAGCAACAATAGATTGTCCCACAAACTCCTACAAGTGTTAGACGTTCTACGAGGACAAGTAGACCCCCTGAAAGATTTTCTCCTTCTTTGTATTCTATTTTATTAATGGATTTTGGTGAACCAGAAGAATATGAAGAAGCAATGCAAGTGGATGCCAAACAACAGTGGCAGCTAGGCATGAAAGAGGAGATGGACTCCTTGATGAAAAATAAGACTTGGGACTTAGTCCCTTTACCTGCAAAAAAAAGAGCCTTGCCTAACAAATGGGTTTATTGGCTGAAGGAGGAGGAAGGAGGTCAGAAAAGATATAAGGCCAGACTTGTGGTAAAAGGTTTTGCATAGAAAAAGGGTATAGATTATGATG